>NW_003852404.1:20940795-20969295 GCF_000181295.1 Otolemur garnettii | reverse complement strand
TGCAGTTTTTGCCCGGGGCTGGGTTTGAACCCACCACCTCTGGCATATGGGGCTGGCACCGTACTCCTTTGAGCCATGGGCACCGCCCTGAAATATATGTTTTTAATTAATAAACTATTTTTAGAGAATTTTTGAGGTACAAAGCCTAATTAAAGTGAAAAGTACAAAGGTTCCCATAAATCTCCTGTCCCCACACATCCCACACAGCCATGGTACATCTGTGCAAACTGAAGCACCTACATTGACACCACATTATCAACCAAAGTCCGTACTTCACATTAGCGTTCATTCTAGTTGTACATTTTATAGAATTGAAGATGTATAATGGCATGTATTCACCTTTGGAATACTGTATAGAATAACATCATTTCCCTAACAATCCTTTGTACGTGGCCTAATCGTCCTCCCCTACTCCCTAATCCCTGGTAGCCTTTCTACCTTCTCTATAATTTTGCCTTTTCTGGAATAATACAATATGTAGCCTTTTCCGATTGACGTCTTTCACTTCACAATTTGAATGTAAGGTCCCCCATGTCTTTTCATGGCTTAATAGCTCATTTATTTTTAGGCACTGAATAATATTCCATTGTCTCCATGTATCACAGTTTATTTATACACTCAACTACTGAAGGACATATTGGTTGTTACCATGTTTTTGTAATTATGAATAAAGCTGCCATAAATGTGTGCATATTTCTGTTTCTTTGGGTAGATATCAGGTGATGCAATTGCTAAACCATTTGGTAAGAGTACGCTAGTTCTTTAGAAGCCTCCAAACCGACTTTTAAAGCTGCTGTACTATTCTGCAGTCCCACCAGCAGGCGATGAGAGTTCTCCACGCTCCACATCCTCCTCAGCACTTGGTGTTATCAGTGCCTTGGATTTTGGCTATTCTCAGTGTTCTTTAAGTTTGTAATTCCCTAAGGATGAATTGTGTATATCTTTTCATATACATATTTAACATTTATTTATCTTCTCTCGTGAAGTGTCTGTTTAGGTCATTGGCCCATTTTTTCAGTTGACCTCTTTGTTTTCATAATTGTTGAGTTTTAAAAGTTGTGTTTTGCAAAGCAGTCCTTTATCAAGTGTGTTAATCTTCTCCTACTTGTGACAGTAACTTTCATGACCTAAAGTTTCTACATTTTAATGAAATCAAGCTTATCAATTCTTTATTTATAGGTCATGCCTTTGATGTTATTTCTAAATAACATTTGCCATACCCAGGTCATTTACATCTTTCAGTTTTACCTTTAGGTTGATAGTCTATTTTGATTTGTTTTGTGGGAACATTGTATGTTCTTTAATTAATCTTTTTTCTTTTTAAGATAGATATCCAGTTATTTTAGCACCATTTGTTGAGAAATCTATCTTTGCTTTGCCAGTGCTTTTTTCCTCAAGGATCAGTTGACCATATTTATACAAGTCTATATGGCATCTCTACTCTGTTCAGTTAATCTATTTGTCTATTTTTTCACCAATACCACACTGTTTTGATAACTATAGCTTTACAGGAAGTCTTGAAGTTTGATATTGTCAGTTCTAAAACTTAATTTTTCTCCTTCAATATTAAATTGGCTACGGTGGGTCTTTTGCCTCTACATGTAAACTTTAGCATAAGGCAGGTCTTCTGGTAACAAATTCTCTGGATTTTTGTTTGTCTGAGAAAGTCTTTATTTCATGTCTACTACCCATGTTTTATAGGGTACAAAATTCTAGCTTGGTAGGGTCTCTCTGTCTCTCTCCATTAAATACTTCATTCCACTCTTTTTTGGTTTGCACACTTTCTGAAAAGAAACCAGATACAATTTTCTTTCCTATGGTCGTTTATAGCTAAAGGTTTTTTTTTGTTTGTTTGTTTTTGTTTTTATCTGGCTTCTTTTGCATTTTTTCTTTACCTTTGGTTTTCTGAATTGTGTCTGTGAAAGCCGAGGTGTGGGTTTTTTCATGGTTTTCCTGCTTGGTGTTCTCTGAGCTTCCTGGATCTGTGGTTTGCTGCCTCACTTTTATTTGGGAGCAATTTTCAGTTATTATTGCTTCAAAGATTGCTTCAGTTCCTCTATAGCTCCTCTTTCCTGTATTCCCATTATATATGTAGTACAACTTTTTATTTGCCCTACAGTTCTTAAATAGTATGTTCTGAATTTTTTAGTCTTTTTTCTTTTACCTCTCTATTTTGGCAATTTTTACCATCCTTATTATCAAGTTCAGAGATTTTTATGTTCAATTTCTTAATAAACTCATCAAAAACAGTCACTATTTCTGTTAAAGTTTTTAATGTCTAACAACTCATTTTGATTCTGTCTCAGGATTTTCATCTCCCTGTTTGTATTATTGACCTGTTTGTGAAAGTTGCCTTTTTTCCCATTAAAGCCCTTATCTTATAGGTCATGATTTAAAAAAAAAAAAAAAATTCTGGTCTAGTAATTCCGACATTCATGCCATATACGTCTATGGTTTTGATGCTTTTTTCTGTCTCTTCAAAGTATGTTTGTGCTTTTTAATATGCCTTACAATTTTTTGATGAAAGGAAGACATGAAGAACTGGGTAAAAGGAATTGCTGTAAATAGATCTTACTCATCAAGGTAGTGAGGTGTTGGGGAAGAGAAAACAGTATGAAGTTCTATGATTACTTCTTGGTCTTTTGGTGAACCTACACTTTGGACTATAAACCTCCCCTGCTTCTCAGCTCCTCACCTATCCCCCATCCCTTATGTGGGATAGGATGACTAGGGGGCAGGGGGGAGCCTGGAGTGGGTGATTCCCCTTCCTCCAGGTTAGGTAGGCTCTGAGAAAATCCCAGGAGGTTAGTCTATAGTAAAATAGCTTTGTTTGAGCACAAATCTTGTTAAGAATAGGCTGTTCTGGTGTATTTTAAAATGGCTCCTTTTCCGTTCCTCCTGCCAGAGATTGAGGAATTTTTTCCCCCACTATTCACCATGAGGAGCTAGTACAGTTCCTCAAACTCAAATTCACAAAATGTGGTGATCTCCTTTTGACTGGCTCCCCTGAAGTCTTCAACTCTGAGTTGTCCACACTTAGCTTCCAGCAAATCATCAATTTCAGTTCAGGTTTCTCTAAACCAGCACTGGTTCCCACAGATGTTACCACTGCTGGGTTTCTGCTCAGATGGATGGCTTTTGAACGCTGTAATTGTCTCTGTATCTTCCCAATTTCAAGAGCAGCAGTAAGCCCTGTGATCTCAGTTCTCAGTGAAGAGCTGTTTGTTTTTCATTGTAAGCTTTTAACTTTTAGTTAGAACTGTGTCATGATTTCTCGACTCCTTACATGCCAAAATGAAAATTGCAAGTCAAAAGTGTATTTTTTATTTTAAAAATGTCCCAGCTAGATTTATTGCTAAGTTAAAGACAGGCAATGTTTGTGATTTTTTATCATCTTTTTAATAAGCAGAAACAAAAATTGAGACTCCTGATGTTTGCTGAAGCAAACATCTGATTTAGTTTTTGTAAATCAGGTCAGAGAGAGAGCACAAAGTTGCACTGTGTTTCCATAATACTTAACTAAGGAAGGACAAGAATGAAACCATTTTTAGGGCATCTTTAAGAGTGAATTTTTCTTTTCTTTTTTGAGACAGAGTCTCACTATGTCACCCTCAGTAGAATGACAAGGCATTACAGCTCACAGAAACCTCAAACTCTTGGGTTTAAGCAAGTCTCTTGCCTCAGCCTCCCAAATAGCTGGGACCGCAGGTGCCCGCCAGAATGCCCAGCTGGTTTTTTTGTTTGTTTGTTTTGTTTGTTTGTTTTTTGCAGTTGTCATTGTTGTTTAGCAGGTCCGGTCTAGGTTCAAACCCACCAGCCTCAGTGTATGGAGCTGGCACTGTAACCACTGTGCTACGAGTGCCAAGCCAAAAGCGAATTGGTTTAATCCATAGTATCAGTAGTTTTAGAAATATACCTAAAATGTTTCTATACATATCCTCATTTTTTCTCACATCTATGTGCCTGTGTTCAACCGTGGTCTTTGTGTTATATAAACATTGAAGTACCTTCTGCACATGAACACTCACCACTGCTAAGCACACAAGTGTTACGGACCTTCATAAATAGAAATAAAAATCTAAAGATCACCTAAGTAATGTAACTGGTACTAACTCAGACACATTCGGAATCCCTAAGTATTTTATTTTATTAATTTAATTAAACCAGGTTTCTTGTAACAAGATTAGGACTGGGGATTGGATGAGTCCATGGAGAGTATCCTAATTGTCTCCTGAGCTGCAAGGATTGCTTCCTTTCTATCCAGTGGAAATCCTTCAGTCACTGTATATAGATAGAGATACTCTGTAAACTTGAATCAGTTTATCAACATAAGAAGGAGATGTAGATGGTGAACTACTATGAGACAGACCTTAGAGGAAATTTCAAGCCATTTTAGCATAAATCCTAATGAGTAGCCAAATTCTGGTCAAGACAGATGGAATAATATTGTGTACAATTAAATGTAAGATTTGGAAAGGATAAGTGTTCAATTTATGCACCTGTGCCTCCTCACTTCCTGCCTCACGGTAGTGCCATCTTCTAAATTTTCCAACCATCTCTGAACACATCATACTTTTATGCCTTTACATATCTTTCTTAATCTAAAAGGCACTAGCTTCTTCTCTGCCTATTACATTTCTGTTTAACGTTAAAGAGCTCATCTTCAATGTCAACTTCTCTGGTCAGTCTTCCCTAAATTCTAGTAGTAACAATAGTCAAATCATCTCTTTTACCTATGTTGTCAGGGCTGGCAACACAATAGATTGAAGTTATTTATCTTTTACGTCAGTCTGTCTTTAGGATGGGGACTGATTTTATTATTTGGGCATATGGCATATCATTTAATACACATAGATAGTTGATATGTTTGTTGAATGAATCATATGTTTGGCATGAAGAAATGATACCTGTGGCTGTGGGTTCAATTATCTCTGCTAATCACAAAACTGTGACTTGATTCTAAGTTTATTAGAAAATAAAAGTTGTTTTCTTCATGTACGTGTATTATGCATTTGAGTCTTTTGCTCTCGAGAGTTTCTTTTATCTTCTGTGATGTGTGTGTGTCTGTATACATGTGCCACTTTCTGTTGTGAATTAGAGACAAAGAGAAATTGTACAAACTTAAAACCGTAATAGGTTAGGATGCTGACAGGACTTTAAAGGTAGCAAACTTGAGAGAAATGAGAACTACCCCTATGAAAAGGAGATCTTATGCTCCAGATAGAGTAGCCTCAGATTGGGGCTATTTTCTGATGGCAGGTTTCTGTGTAAAGGTTGAGTGAAGTGCAGCTGAAGTGTTCAATTCATTTCTGTTTCTGTGACATAGATGACTTTCTTATTTTCATCCAATTCTCTCTTAGATATTGAAGCATAGAGAAGTACTAAAACAATGAGTTATCTATTATTTTATTACCATTTACTAATCACTTAACTGTGAAGCTGAGCTAAGCTCATGAGCTTTGATAATATGTTATCCAATATTACTCTTTCCACTACACTTTTGTTAGGGCACGAATTCCACCATTTACATAGGAAATGGGTTCAGATAGGTTCAGGTACATGACCATTCAAGTATCTATTAAGAAGGAGAGCTGGGATAAAATTCAAATATCTATGTTATTTTTGGGAATTATAGGTTGTTAATTTCCACCTCTTAAGCATCTAAGTAATGCTTGCTTGAGAAAAATATAGTTTGTACGTGGAATAAATGACATATATTTAATTACGAACAAATGTATAAAGCTTAAATTTTCAATAATTTGTGAATTTTCACTTAAAAGGGTTTGAAAGTGACTGCTAATGCCTCATATTTCCTTGTCACAAAGTCTTACCAAAAACTAATTTTAAAGAGAGCTATGAACTTCACTTAGTTGAACTTTTCCCTAAATAAATCAGTCTCTCTAACATCAGAGAATATATTTTCAAAAGAATACTAATGAGACAAACAATAGTGTAATCGCATGTGATACAGACAAAAGGAAGGGATTAGAAATATTCTTTAAGCATGCTTCAATATGGTAATTCTAGTACTCCAAAGAAAAGATGACCTATTTTCTCTGCTTTCTTTGCATAAGGGAGTTATAGATCTTTGTGTACATATCCTTGGAATACTTAGATCTATTATGGATGGTTAAAAAACAAATTTTAGCAGAAAATTTGCCCCTCAGATAGGTGAACATAAAGACTGACATCTAGTTTGAAAATGCCTTAGTATACACGTATAAATATAACATCTGAGTAGATAGAAAAGAGACATATATGATCAAAAACCTCTTTATAAGCAGTCACTTAGAGCAGTTTAATGGAAAGCTGATAAACAAAAAAGACTAAATCTGAAAGTTGACAATGGCAAAAAGGAAAGAAACACCATCTGATTTACTCCCATCCCAAAGACTAAGCTACTGTTTTTTATCAACATAATCCAGCCCCCAGTTTTTCTTTCCCATAAAGTTTTACACAAGTTGGCAAGCTGGTCTTGGAGGAAAAAGAAACTAACATGCTTGAATCTTTTTTTTTTTTTAGACAGAGTCTCACTCTGTTGCCCTGGGTAGAGTACAGTGACATCATAGCTCACAGCAACCTCCAACTCTTGGGCTCAAGCAATCCTCTTGCCTCAGCCTCCTGAGTAGTTGGAGCCTCCACAATGCCTGGCTACTTTTTTAGCTTTAGTATAAATGGGTGTCATTCTTGCTCAGGCTGGTCTCAAACCCCTGAGCTTAAGCAATCTACCCACCTCAGCCTTCCAGAATGCTAGGATTCCTGGTATGAGCCACCTTGACCACCATGGTTGAATCTTACCTCAGTACTAAAAGTAAATGCCTTCATGGTCTTACTATGTTAGGATATCTGATAGCAACCAGGAAAGTAAGTGTTAATAATAAAAATAGACCCATTTTCCGCTGGTCGTTATACACTGAACCTGGCTGGGAAGGAGTGTTTTCATCAGCATCCTGGCTGGGGCATATAAACATTGCTTAGAAAGATTCCTCCTCACTGAAGCACTAAAGCATGTATGGACCAAGAGCTGAGTCACTTGTTTTCCTCTGGCTGATTTAATTTTACCCTAATCAGGACAAATCAAAATGTGGCCTGTTTCTGTGCATTGGAAGTTGGCACCTAGTGTTTGTCTTATATTTTGAATAGAATCCCTTCTTAAATCTATTCTGTTCCCTGCCAGTTAACTTTCCTGATTATTTCCTATTTTATCCTACTTTTTTATTACAACTCAAAATCTAAGGTACTTTAATATTTAAAAAACCATTTTTCTGCTTTTACATCTAAAAGTTTCTTAAAATTTTAATGATTTGGACCAATATCCATTTCCTACTCAGTCTTTTGCATAATACTTCCATTTTTTATACTAATAAGTCCAGAGAAATACTACTCAAACCATATGAAGTGATTTGGTTTAGTCTTTCAAGAAGGATCTTAATCTTGAAAATTTATTAAAGTTTTAAAACAGATTATCAAATGTATTCAAAGTACCCTAATCCCTATTAACAAGTTTTGCTTTTTTCCACATATGGAAAATACTTAAAACCATGCCAGTCATAGACTTAATTATTTCAGCTGCCATTCACCCTGTATTTATCACACACTATTGAAAATTATGTGTTTGGGGTAATCAGCAACAACTAAAATAAAAGCAAACAAAATTCACTTTGCACTTTGCACTAGGCATAAAGTAAATCATTGCAACACATAGGTAGAACCAGAAAGAAACCGAAAAATACTGGCCAGTCAAACCACAGTCAATACTCTACCTTCACGATAAATTCAACCGAGATGTCTGAGCTTCCATAAAATACCAAAACAACAGCTATGATTTACTAAGGCTTGTTTGACAGCACAGCAGTTAAGTCACCCATGTGATGAAAAGACAGTGGATGGCATCTCTTTAATTATAGTTTAAATCTGCTCATTTTGATGCAGTAATACGGAGAGAAACTCTAAGCTATACGCTCCTTTGGAAGGCAGCAATTGTATGTAATACACGAGCCAGTTTCCAATTCAAGGCATGAATCTTGGCTCTTGCTTCTAAAACACAATGTTTCATTTTAATGAAAAATACATTACTATGGTAAGATAAGGTCATCAGCTGTTAAATGTAATGCAATTTCTGTAATAAAATTAACTTTATAGCCTGCATAAAAAACTTTATGTGGGTTAAATACTTTTAATTACCAGCTAAATTTTGTTCCTTAGAATGCATAAATGAAGCACCTCCACCCTCCATAAAAAGATTACATATATAATGTAAAATGTCATGCAGGATTCTTTGTGATTTCCATTTTTTCATGTTATGTCAAAATGCCAGCCACAGTGTGCTAATGTGGCCATTTTGGTCACAAGACAGAGTATTTATTTGCTGGTGCGTTAAAAATAAAAAATAAAAAATTCACTGGTAAAAGTCCTATGTGATTCTCACACAGGTTATTTAGAGACAGTAATGCAGACATAAAGAAAATCTGATGCATATAGTCTTAAAAACCCTATGCGGACCTTTGAGCAAATGGACATATTGATTCAGAGAAAGTTGAATGCAAGTAAAGGAGATTCAAATCACATCTATATGCAACATTAGAAAAACATCTCAAAGTGTAAAACTAGTCATATAAAAAGTATAACATATTGGGCGGTGCCTGTGGCTCAGAAGGGTAGGGCACAAGTCCCATATGCTGGAGGTGGAGGTGGCGGGTTCAAACCCAGCCCCCGCCAAAAAAAAAAGTACCACATATTATGGGTGAATGTGAATGTACACATTAATATTACAATATTCTTGATTTGTGAAAAGTTTTAATGAGCTATCTCTAAGTACATTTTTCTAGATGGTAAAGAATTTTGAGTTAGCACAGAATTTGGAATTGAACAACTCTGCCTTTCAATCTCCAACTCCCCATCAGTTACGGAGATCCAGCACAAGTTCCTTAACCTTTTCATCCTGTTTTATCGTCTGCCATCTAAATAAGGATAGGACGGTTATCTCATAGTGTTATTATCATGCATAAATATAGAATTCATATAAATTTCCTGGCACTAAACTGCCCTTTAGAGGGTGAAATAAATGTTGCTTTCCCTCCTGCTTTTACTTTCTTTCTCTAGACTCATGGGAGCCATCAAGGGAAGAGCTGTGGTAAGATTTTCAGTGTTCTTTTGTTTGTCTGCGTTGTTGGAATAATGTAGAGAATTAAGAGTAAAGTGACACCTGGTTTCAAAAGCCATTGCATTGTAAACAGGTTACAATTAGTTCTTTCTCAGCTATATACAACAAGCTATAAATTAATATTACAATTAGCACAGCTATGCTTTTTAATACTTGTTAGTAGCAAAGGCAGCAACATTAGCAAGAAAATAAGAGAAGTCTTCAGAGATCTATTCCACAATTCCTCGTTTATCTCTAGAGAGGACTCCAAGACAGAGGGCAGTGTGCAGAAACTCCTAGATGGGGAAGTGAGAGATTACTCAGAGACTTTCTATCCTACATTTTGTCACATTCAGTCTGCAGGAAACCAGATTTCCCCTGGTTTCCTGGTAATAAGTCCATATTCTGCTCTCTGTCTGGACCCCTCTCAGCCACTAAAATTACTCATCAGTGATACTAGATAAGCCACCAGAAGGTGGGACTGGCACAAAAAGCCTGGATGACCCAGATTCACAACAAGTAGAACATGGTTGGGTACACGATAACCTGTGTACAGAAGGGAGAGATACTATTTCAATGACGAATCCTGGAAAATCAGGATGAACAAGCTCATAAGCTCATAAATTAAAAATTGTCTGAATCTCCATTTTTCATTCATATGTATCCCCACTGGCTTAGATCCCTTCTTCCAAATATATTTTTGATGAATATAAATATTTTATTATCATGTATTATCTTTTTAAATTTATATAGTACTATCATTTAATTAACCTAACCTTTGCTTAAAGAAAAAACAATTTTTTTTTTTTTGCAGTTTTATCTGGGACCCAGCTTGAACCCACCACCACCAGTATATGGGGCCAGCACCCTACTCCTTGAGCCACAGGTGCTGCCCAGAAAAAAATTTTAATTTTTTTAGGAATCTGATATATTACTTTTACCTTTTTTCAATCTTAAACTTATTCTGTATTTTCTTTACATAAGCCTTGAAGGGTCATGCCTGAAAAAGAACTTTTTAATTCATTAAAATCTTTAAATTTGGGCTAGTTGTCTTTGTATATTTTTATTAACTATTTTGCTATGTATAACCTATTTTACTTTATATAAATTCCTCCAGATAAGTGACAAGTATTTTACCTAAAGTATTGAAACTTCTCAATTAATAGTTTAAATTCATTTAATTCCTTAATTTGTACTCATAATCAACAACAATATTTTTCCTTTTTGATAAATTAAGGAAGACAGTGTTTTGGCCCCTCTGTCCATCTCTGATCTGTTGCTTTTTATACTCCCATAGGAAGAAAGGATTGGTTAATAGACACCGAAGGCCACATTCACTAGTGAGTAGGCTTCCTGAATATTACAAAACCATAGGCTAGCCATGAGCTCTCCTTCTGTTGGAATCGACATTGGTGAAGTCAGAAGCTCTTTTTGACTTATTTCCTTTCTCAGTGCCACAGAGATGAAAGGCCGAGCTGGGCCTGACCTTTTCCAGCTCTTCCTGCCATGCTATCCGATGTTAGTCAAAGATGAGGAATGCCCTTTCCATGGACCATGAGCTTCACTTTCCACCGGGGCTCTATAGAGACACCATGTTGGAGCGTAAATTCACAGCAGGCTCCAACTGGGGATATTTTAAAAGGGAAGCTGTATTCACGTTTGTCAAGACCCTGCCCATCTCTCTAGAATGAACCTGTATCATTTATTGTATAAGAAAATATGAAGACTCTTAATTTTTTAGCTACTGGGATTCTTTATATTAATTCAAAGCTCATCAAAAACAAGTTACACTCCAGGCATCTTCCACTATGCTCCAATTTAATTAGGTTTTTACAGAAGTGTCTCCTTTCCATACTGTTTATTTTTTAAATTAATTTATCATTTTAAGGATACTTCTACTAGAAGTTCACCAATTATACTTAATATTTTAAATGTCTTAAGTGTTTTAAAAATATATAGTGAGCATATAAAATAAAGAAGCTAGACTTAGTTATGGAGAATGTCTTTGCCTACAGATTTCAGATTTCAACAGCAATACAGGAGCCATGAGCATATCAGTCTTATTGCCCTGGCTCCCACAGCTATTTCAAATGACTTTGAAAAGAATAAGATCAAAAGTAAACATAACACAAAAACAATGATCTACACTCTAACCCTGAGAAGTAGCTATTTTCCAAAGCATGAGAACACTTTATATGCATCACATCATTTATCCTAGGAGGTAGACGCTATTACTAAATTCACTTGACACAGGAGGAAACAGAGTTCTCAGTAGGAAGAGAGTCAACTGAGAACTTCCTACTTCTTAATTCCAGTGGCCTCTGGGGGCTGCCTACCCTGGGATTCCATGGAAACTGCTTGTGGCCTTGGCCACATGTCAGACATCTTTTATATCTTTTATATTTACTCAGTTCTTTATCTGTGAGGACCTGAATAAATACATTTGAATCAGATTGTTTTGCTTTTAAGACTAGTATGTGATATTAAGGAATATTATATTAAAATAATAGTCCAATCTATAACATAAAGTGTTCTGATACCAGAGGAGTAATAGGACAAAGAACTTAAAAAAGCACACAAAATGTCATTTAGTTCAAGTTTCCAACTTTTAGGTCCTTATTAATAAAAGTGATCTAGGAGTATAAATAAAGGAAATATCTTATTGAATGGACTAGTGATGGCATATCTTAAGTTTTATTTTATATTCCAGACATTATAAAGAAAAAAATTAAACTAAAATTCAACTAAGAAATAGAACATTTGGTATTTTTTGAAAAAATAGGGGAAAAAAAGATTTTGGAAACTTTTTACACAATGTCTTGAAGCTCTGATGCCTCTGTATCCTAAGGAAACTAAGAATTTGAGACATCTCAAGGAAAAAAAAATCAAGTCAGATTTTCTTTTTGGAAAGAAAAGCTATTATCCACCTTCAAAGATTAGATTTAAAAGCCAAGAAAAACTTTCTTAGATTGTAGTGCTACAAAGTGAACCGATGTTTAAATCCACCAAAACACCCTCAGAATACTAAAACATAGTTGAGGGAACAAATCACAGGTGATTTCAGAAATGGCATTTTTTTTTTTTTTACGTCTTAAACCACTGGCTTATAAAGTATGAAAGGACATGGAATAACATGGATTTGAGAATACATACTGCAGAACAACAATTAACAAGCTTTTTCTTTGGCAGTCAAGTATGTCCTACAAAATAGTTTTTATTGTTGCATGAGGAAGAAAATGGACAAAGGAAAACTACTAGAAAGAGATACCAGTTCGATTTTAAGAATCTAAAAACTTATACTTTTTCCACTTTTAAAAATCATCTTTTAATTCATAATGATATAATCATTATGAGATATATATTGTTCCCTTTTTTAAGCATCTTGTTTTCTTCCCTTATAAATCATCACTGGGGTCATCATCAGTGTCCTCCAACTCTCGTAATGAATGTAAATGGCAATACCATTCCTGGATTTTTCTATGGCCTCAATAAAACTTTACTTTTGTGAGCAAATGTCTCACAATGCAAATGTGTTATGTAGAAACTAATTTTTCCAACTTGTATTGGAAAAATTTCAGTTTTTACTAAAATAAGAAATATTAAAAATGTGAATATATCCTAAATGTCGCAAAGCACATGAACCTGGCTGAGATAAAAATTTAAAAGAGCAATTACGTAGCAGGACGCCAGATAACCTAACTAGTTCACAACATATTTAATATAATGTGTTATAAATTAGATCACTACTTATGAGATAAAGGCTTTTATAGGAAACCTCATAATACATAGGATGTGAAAGTATCCAAGAGACCCTTTCTGAGTTCTTCATTTTACCTCCAAAATTTATGGGAAAATTCTAGTTCCAAAAGTATTTTATGAAAATCTGAAGAACAATTTGATAACCATGAGATCTTCGGAAAGGACTTATGATGAGGCTACTTAAGATGAATAATAATAGCAAATTATTAGAACTGGTATTTATCTGAATAGTCCATCTGCTCAATTATCGACTATGGTAAACTACAGGTCTAAAATTGTAATTTTAAAGAATCAGTCAGATGCTATGACCAAATCAAAAGTTTTATCAAGGTAGAAATTATGAACCAGACAAGGTGACCTTTGACTCTTAGATATTTAGATGGTTTATTAAAACTGTATGGCTAATAAGATATTTATATAGTTTATTTTATCCAAAATACACTTCTTTCTGTGACATTAAAACTCTTAAAGAATCCCAATTGCAAATTGATTTATAAGCCTCTTCCATCTGAAAACAAGAGTTTCTCGTTGAAAATCATACAGGAAAAGCCACTCTGCAAGGTGAATGGTGGACTACAGACATCTCTGCACCAGCCACTTGCGGTGAGATTAGGGAGAGAAGATCCCCACCACCTCCGGCTGTCGTCTCCGGCCTAGAAACTTCCCTCCTGGGCACAGTTAGACAACAGAAGACTCCAGGAGCCAAGCAGAAGTCAGGAGAACTGGAAGACTGGCATGGAAGGCAGGTACCTGAGTGTGTACAGAGGTCAGCGGACACTCAAGTAGACGGCCAGAGACAGGAAAGGCCCTTTGTGCAGAATTTTTGGACTTGAGTACCTGCCAGAGCTGCCTTGGGAGGGCTTAAGCAAGCACCTGAACTTGAATAGCATCTGGTGGCTGGAATTGAACCACTCGGTGGGGTGCAACTCCAATCAATTCAGCTGCTATCAAAGCACTGCCATCATAGAGTTTCCCAGGAGGAAGAGCGGCCACAGTCCCAGAGCACAGCCACCTCTGGTGCACCTGATGAACTCGGAAAGCCACCCTTGGGTAGAATTGGGCGGCTCCCGGCCCCCAGGGAAAGCCACATTGTGGCCAAGGAGCACTGTTTGGAAGGTTAAAGCATTTATGCTTAGAAGTCTGGAAAGAACTTCAGGCTCCCAGCCATGTAGGGAGAGTGAATGATAGCCAAGAGAACAAAACCCTGATCGAAGGCAAATAAATCAGGAAGAGAGGACATGGTCTTTCCGGCAACTAGATAGTGACTTCCTGCCCACGTCTAAAACATCAAAACATGTGTTTGCGTCTTCTAATTCTAGACTGCCACCAGGTGTCCAGGAAATATATTGCATTATATATCGTCTTTCTATTATTTTTCCTATCTTCTCGCAGCACCACCTGGTGTCCGTGAACTATAATGCAACACACACACGCACACACGCCCACGCGCACATGCACACGCACGTTAAATTTTTCTTTTGTTGTATTTTTACTTTTTCATTTTGACTTTCTTCAATGCCAAGGGTTCCATTTTTTCCTATGGTTCCTCTGCCCCTTTTTTCTTTCTTTCTTTTCTATTTCTTTTTTTCTTTCTTTTTTTAGAGATTTTCTACTTTTCTCAGCTTTCCCTTATAAATTTCTCAACAACTAAGATATCCCTCTTTTTCTTTTATATAAATTTATATACATTTTATTTATAATTTTATCTGCTTTCACCTAACTTTGGGCATGCTAGATTATGCTGATGTTTTAAACTGGGAATTGGTCCTGTTTAAAAACCTTATAAAGAATCCATTTTAACCTAAAAAGACTTTTGAAAACAAGTAGTTACCCTTAAATGTTCAGTCAATTAAACAGTAGATGTACTCCAAACGATTCTTATACCATCTAGGCTAAATTGAATGACCATATATTCCAGTTTAATTATCCCTTGATATGCACATAAAATATTAATCCTGACATTCTTAAAATTCTCTAAACATGAAATTTTAAAGAGAACAAAAAAGGAATGTATTATAAATTAACAGAGAAATAAGTGTCTGCAAACCCTATTTCATGTCTCATTTCTTTGTCAGCCTGACTAATCGCATTACTTAACAAAGGCGAACCCGTTTTCTTACCTATAAAATTGGCAGGGTACACCATATTTCTCTATGCCTTTATTTTATGTGAATTCTAACACTCTTAAAACAGAGCTCTTCCTTCAATCTATTCTTGCTAATTCAAAAAATGTTCAACAGACATCTCAGTTTGTGCAGTTTCACAGTCTTAGGTCAGTTGTATTACTCTTCAGAAAGCAGCTCATTGATGAGAAACACTTATTTGATTATATAATTTAATATTTTGGTCAATTAGAGAAGTTAACTTATGTAAAACATTAGAAGATGATTAAATAACTGAGTTTCCATATGTATTATCATTCTAAAGTATACATTTGTGCATGACTATAGATTTGATTCTCTAGATGCTGAGTCATCATTTTGATGCACGTTTACAAAGAATGTGCACAACATTCTCTAAAATGGAGTGATTTATTAGTCTGTCATGCTATTTATCGTATGATATGGTAAATATAATATGATTCCTCATGACATTCTTTAAATATTGCAATGGATCATTAAAGTGATAAAATCCAGTGGCAGAAATATAATGAGATCATGGCACATTTGTATACAAGCTACAGGATAAATTGTGCTTCTTACAGAGGCAGTTACAATGTTAGAAGGATTTGAAGTGAGGATTCTTAGAACACAAAACAATAGAAAACAACCCTAAATCTTATTTAGGGTTCAATTAGGAATACTAGTTGGGAGTACAGAATAACATAGGAATACAGAAAGATTAGCATCTGACTGCCACGTAATGGACAGTTTTTAATATAGGAACTATTCCTTGGATGGTTAAAATATTGCAGACAAAATTTGGAGTAACCCCTTAACTAAACAAACACATCTAATAAAATCTCAAATTGCATTACATATGTGGATTTAGGCATCTGGTTAAACTTATAAAAATTAGTGTGAATATGAACATTTTTTCAGGTTGTATGAGTTTCCAATTTTACTTTTCAAATTGTTTCTATTCATGTCATAACACTATAAAAAATATCCTTTATTATTAAGGGAAATTTTATTCCCCAAGTGGTAAATATTCTTCAGGTTTTTGAAACTTTTATAGATATCATTAGCTGTATTTTGTTTCTTACAGTGCAGAAATGGGTCAATTAGTGGCTAGCAATATTTGAACAGATATGGAAGTACTAATGTTATTTTTCAACAAAGTTTTTATACTTTTAAAAACAATAATAAAAATGATATATTACTATAAACAGTTAAAGGCCACTTCTATAGATCTTTTATAAAATTATAAACTGTCTCAAAAATTATTTACAATGTCCTAAAGATAAACATTAATTACTACTTTACAATTAAACAAAAATTAACACATTCTATATTACCAAGATGAACAAACAAAGTGGTCTGTTCAAAACACTTTTGGGGGAGGAAATCTAGTTAACTCTGACTACGTAGGGTTACATAGCCTATGGCTGTCAGTACACTAATGAAATTGTTATTGGGCTACATTGCTTTTAGTATTCCATAATAATTTCTCTGCCATTATATTTAATAACCACTTTCCTTCATTTCTTTCTTGAAATTGTTTCATTGTATCTATTTACTCTTGATATAGGAACAATAATGTGGAATGCAAATTGATTAATACATACACTTACAATTTTACACACCTGTGATAAAGACAAATTAAAAACAAAAACTCACAACCTTGTCTTATAACAGCAAGACATATTTAATATAAAATTGTGAAAATAGTATAAGTATATATTCCCTTTACAATATCTTAGCTTTATTGTGGTTTTATATTGTAGATATTCTCTTAGATCAGAAAATGTCTTTTTGCATAAAAAGAAAATCAGTTTAAAATTAGAAGACTTGATTCAGATGTACCTATATTTGCCAAAGGACTCAAAGTAATGATTAGAAAATCTTTATTTTTAAAAAGGATTGTTAGAGAGCTAATCATATGTAGGTACTCAGTTAATTTCAAATCACCAATTATTTCTCTTTAAGGTTGATCATCAGAAGACAAAACCAGTTTTTTTGTGAAGCTGTACTGCTTGGTAGACTTAGGGGACTGTGCTGGTTCTCTGACTTGTTTACAGCTGATTTCTCTAATTTAAAGGCAACAGTTCATAATGGGAAAGACCAGCACCTTCACGGCCAAGCTTCGTAAGTACAATTCATCACAGGGTAGCTTTCTCTTGCTTTCTAACAGATTTCAACCTAACTAGAGGCTTCAACCTAATTAGAGGCTTAACAGAGCACAAGTGTATTTGCTCACATTTGCCATGGGTCAGGAATTTGGGTGTGTCTCAACTGGGTCCTCTTCCTAGAGTCTCATAAGGCTGAAAACAAGATCTTGGGCAGTCGATGGTTCTAATCTTGAACTTTTTCCAGGCTCATTCTTGTGAATGGTGGAATTCAATTCCTTGCAGTTGGAAGACAAGATTCTGTTTCTGTGCTGGCTGTCCACAGGAGTTGTTACCAATTTTCAGGGGCCACTTTCAGCTCGTAGCAGTTTGGCCCTCTCAAAACATGGCAGCTTACTTCCCAAAGTTAGCAGGACAATCTTTAGTGTGCTATAAAGGAGGCTTATATAATGAAAAATAATTACAGGCGTTTCCTGTGATTCTGAACACTGTCCACATCAATCTTGCCTTATGAATTTGCACAATTATAATCACATATTCCCAATCTCACTCAAGACCCTCCCAAGAAGGAGTGTGGCCCTGCTGATACCTTAAATTTAGCCCTGGAAGGCTTGGATTGGATTTCTAAGAAACAGATTTGTGATAGAATGGATTTGTGAGGTTTGCAGCCAATAAGCCAATACTGGTAATTTGTTATAGCAACTCTAGAGAATTAATACAATTCTTAAGTGTGATTTTATTGTTTCTAGGATAAAAGTTTCTGGTGTTTCAGATTGTATATCAAAAATTAATGAGTGAACAAGTACATCTAGATAAAATGTGCTTTTTCACAAATTTTACCAGAACATGCCTCTATGATTAAATGATCGTGTTAATCACTTTTAGTCAAGTATGGAGCAGACAGACAGGCACTGACCCATTTAATATGTATCTACTTTTAGTGCCAGAGACAACAACGACTACAGTTTCATTGAAAAGTAGCTAATGGTCTTAGTTCATTTTGTGTTGTTATAAAGAAATACCTGAGGCTGAACAATTGATAAAGAGGTTTATTTGGCTCGTGATCTGCAGGCTGCACTAAAGCCTGGTGCTGACATCTGCTCAGCTTCTGGTGAGGGCCCCGTGCTTTGTTAAAACATGGTGAAGACCATCAAAGGGGAAGTGGGCATGTGCAAAGAGGTCCAAACCCAGCGGGCAACCTGGCTCCCTAACGATCCAGTCTCAAGGGAACCTAACCATTGCTCTAGGAACCAACCCTGTGTCAGGAGAACAAGAACTCACCGGCTGGAGTAGAGGGAACAAAGCCATTCATGAGGGACCCATTCACATAACCAAGACCTCACATGTCACCACTGCCACACTGGGAATCAAATCGCAACATGAAAACAAAATCATATCCAAACCACAGCACATATCTTACCCTCCAAAAATCCAAACCGGAATAATAAGGCTGCACTTAAAAAAATATAGAGAATTCGAAGAAGTGAGTTGAAGTGTAATGCATTCTCTAGGTATTAACTGGGTTGCTGTCGCTGAGATGCAGGATCCCAGTGTGAAAGGAATCACATACTTTACTGAATTTATTCAGTAAAACAAATCTCACTTCTAAAATTGGTTTTAGGAGAAATCAATAATAGCAAATTTTTTTTTAAGTTTGACAAGAAATGGACTTGTTGCTGAAGATTTGCACCCATGAATTTATCTTGGCATTGATTTTTCACAATCTTAATAAAGAAGAAGAACATAAACATGGTTTTTGCTGAGCGGCTGCTAAGCATACCAAGGCAAATAAAAATCTCAGATATAGTGGAGTTAGCAATAATCTTCTCTTTGGTGTAAAATGTACTGAGAACATGCTTCTAGAATTTCTAATATTAAAACACCGACTGGTGCCCAAGACAGGAGGACCTTAAATCAAATTCCATGGTGGGGAAAGGGAGGGTCACAAGATGACAAAGTCAGAGATTTATTACTCTCTGTTACTTCTCTGTCCATAACGACCTGGTTTCCAAGCTCAGAGTCACAGACAAGGTCTGTTAATTATGTTTTTTTACAACAACAGGAAGAGAAAAATGCTTGTTCCTGACTTGAAAAGAAATTGAAACACCAGTGTGACACACTGGGGTGACACCTTAAGCAAAAATCTTAGAGTTATTATTTACAGTTCTAAAGGGACCCAAATTATCCACTAACAGGCAGATTATATTTACACCTCCCACTGACAGGGAGGAACGTCTTCCATGGTAGGCGCCAGCCATAACTATCTGCCAGTCACCAAAATGACCACTGACTACGGACGCTGATTTTTTCCAGAAGACAAAAGAATTCAAGCCAAAATGTCTAATAATACTGATTCAACTGACTCACTCTTGTGTAACTGTACAAACATTATAAAGGACTAACAGCAGAGGAGTGTGATCATTTACTAAAAAGGAAAATACCTCTTAAGGTGGTTATGGCTGTAGGTATGCTAATTTATTGCTTTACTGCCTATAGATATATTAACACAATATTCAAACTGGGTTTTCCCTTAATTCTGATGTACACAGATACTATTTCTAACTCTGTGGGGAAAGAAAGCTTATTCATTTATATGTAAATAAACGTTCAATATGGATGTGATTACTAATAATCATCATCTCATAAGTAGTTTTCAGCTTCTAAAGCATGGAAATGATCTATTGTTACAGTAAGTGATGGTAGTCAACTATTCAAATCACAGGTCGTAAAAGAAAGACTAATTCTCTAGCCTATTCAATTGGAAAAAGTACCAAACTACCCTGATATAGTTATGTATTAATAATTTACAACGTAAGAGTTAAGAATTGCTCTTTTGATGTTTAATATTTTATATGTAATGTTCTTCAATAAGTGGGAATTGTCACTTCACCTGTTTTGCAATTAGGTTGCAAAAAGCTTTATAAACTCCTAGGTGCTTTATGCAAAAAGGCAATATTCCGTGTATACTACAAATTATTTGTACCTTTAAATTCACTGAGCAGCAGTCACATTACTATAGTATCAGTTTTCTCTTTTTTTAAAAAAAATGATCTTTACCAAAATTACTTTCTGAACTTTGTATCATCTTCCCAAAGCAACCTTGTGGGATTTTTCTACCTTACCCAAGTTCCAGTTTTAATCATATCCTTTCACGAACACATGGTAAGTGCAGTGATTTACTGTGCTGGATTTTTTAACTACCTGTCTCCATCTATGCTTAGCTGTTAAATCTATCATTCCTGATACACACAGCTAAACAAAAACACATTTGTTTATGGCAACAAAGATTTTTTGTTTTAATGATTTAGAATAAGGGTCAATGTGAATTTTCAGACAAAGAAAATCTAATCAAATTGTTACTTTAACAAGGAAAGACAAGACAAAAGACATTTGGCGAATATTGGCAAAAAAAAAAAAAAAAAAAAAAAAAGCTAGTCCCATTGGTCGCAGCAGTGATCTACAGCTCTGCATAATAGGCTTCCAGCTCTATAAATCTGTTCCTCTCTGCAGTACTTTCCCAGGAATGTGATATATTTCTAAAAAGTCCCATCTAAATGTCACCCCGAAAGCTAGCAAGGTTGAGGATCATTCCAAATGCAGATCAGCGCGGCACAACCCCTTCCTGTGACACATGCTGATATACAGCAACCTGGAGTATGTTCACAAAGTAAGAAGCAATATTTGAGAATGTCCATCTCCTTAAAAGTACTTCTTACTTGCCGATCTTTCAAATATTAACATCTCTAAGGATAGCAAGGTTTCTTCCTCCCTGAGGAATCTGGGATCACACTGTCTAGATTACTGGGGAACAAACCATATTATAGTATAAACAGAAGGCTGGGAGGACCGCACGGATGCGAGATCCCCTAAAATGTTCTGGGCACTGTAACTGTTGGCAATATACAAATGAGTCGGCCTGTATATGTCTAGTATCAGATTGAAGGATAGACAAAGAAAAGATATAAAAGCTGGGAGATGATCATTTAAAACTCATATACAATGGGAAAGAATATAGATAATCCTCATAGAATATTTTAAGATCTCATTTTGATTCTAATTGGTCTTTAGAAGACTAGAGGAAGGCTGGTGATAACTTAACAGAATATACAGGTCAAGGACCGAGTTTAAATTACACATATACACACACACCCCATAATTATAAAGAAAATGATTTTAATTTTTGGTTTGCTTTAAGGAAAGATTAAAACTGTGTACTCTTAACTTACATGTCTAAGAATTGCTATTTACAGTATCTGGAATTACACTTTCCTCAAAATCCTACAAAAAGCAAAAACAGGTGTACCCTAAGTAATTTCCTTAGTGTTGGCTATGTATTCAGTAACTTTTTTCTTTTACTTTCTAATAATCTTTAAAATAGTGAAAAAAACTTTAGTATTTGAAAAGTGAGTGTTCTTTTTTTGTTCCGTTTTATTTTAGGGATCTTTATGGAAGAGGATAGTTCAAAAATATACCCAACATGATTTTGCCTTAAAAATCACCAAAATTTAAAGTAACTACCACGTAATTTAAAGAGTACAGGCTTTACAAGCAAGTCAGTATTAAAACTATATTGTATGGGTTGATGATTTTTTCTAACAGTATTTTCCTTTTGACTATCCAAATGTTGATCGTGGGTACCACCCCTCATACCAAAGTCTGCAGATTCCCAGACCCCTCTTATAAAATGGCATAGTATTTGCATATACTCTACACACATCCTTCTCTATCGTCAGATCATATCTACATAACATACAGTACTCAATGCTATATGAAATCTATGAAAATAAATGCTATTCTGTATTTTAAAATCTGAGCTATTTTTCCTGTTGTATTGTTAGTTTTTTTCCAAATAATTTTGATGTTCAGTTGGCTACATCAGATGTAGACTCATCTGATATAGAGGGCCAAGTGTATATGTTTTTAATGTCAAAAGTGTTCAGTGATTCACCAAAATAGAAAATCACTAGTAAAATCAGTTAATCAGGGTCAGACGTGGTGGCTTACACCTATAATTCCAGCACTTGGGAGGCTGATGCAGGTAGATTTCCTGAGGTGACAGATTTGAGACCAGACTGAGCCACAGCAAGACCTTGTCTTGAATAATAGCCAGGTGTTGTGGTGGGCACCTGTAAGTCCCAGTTACTTGGTAGGTTGAGGCAAGAGCATTCCTTAAGCCCGGGAGTTTGAGGTTGCTGTGAGCTATGACACCATGGCATACTACCGAGGGTGACAAAGTGAGACTCAATCTCAAAAAAAAAAAAAAAAAAAAAAAAAAAATCAGTTAATGAAGTTTATTTTAAAAACCTGGTGTAATAGGGTGGTGCCTATGGCTCAAAGAAGTAGGGCACCAGCCCCTTATGCCAGAGGTGGTAGGTTCAAACCCAGCCCCAGCCAAAAACTGCCAAAAAAAAAAAAAAAGGTGGTGTAATATTAAACGAAGCCCCCCCTTTTCGAGTTGATAACCAATGAACTTATGTATATGACTAAAGATTCTTCACATCTCTAAAATACCAGCTCAACTCAAGAGTTTAAAGATTGACATGACTTAGCAAGCTCATGCATAAGGAATTACGCCATGATAACTGTTAATAAAACGTAAGTTCCTCTCCCAAATTTTTCCTGATAAAATATGTAAAAAAATTTCAATTTAAAATGTCCACGTTTCAAATTGTTTCCCAAATAGTTAATACGGATCTACACTCATAAGCCTTTAAGGAATTAAATCAACAGAAAAGGACATTAAACTTTCAGAATAAAGAAGGGGAGTTCTCCAGCCCTGAAACAAAAATGAAAGCCATAATGTAACAGCAAATGACAGGAATATAACTAACTTTAGATGACCATTTACGAGATTCTGTCTAAGTCACTCTGTATTGTTACTTTCAGGAGTTTATACCTCAAGAAGAGTGACTTGTGGTGGCTCATGCCTATAATCCCAGCACTGTGGGAGGCTGAGGCAGGAGGATTACTTGAGCTCAGGAGTTTGAGGCTTGTCTGAGAGACCCTGACTCATGAAAAAAAAAAAAACAAACAAAAAAAACCCAGTCGGGAGTTGTATTGAGGGCCTGCAATCCCAGTGGCTTGGGAGGCTGAGGTTGCAATGAGCTGTGATGCCCTTACACTCTGCTCAGGGCATAGGGTAGAACTCTGTCTCAACCAAAAAAACAAAAAAACAAAAAAACAAAAACAAAAACAGAAAAGTGAGTTGACTGGTTGGTAAGGAAATATATCAGTTATCAAAAGTGGGGATGGGCAGGAGAAGAAACTAAGATAATGTATATTAGGTTAAAGTTTCATGGCTTTGGTAAAGCATTTGAGCATGCTTTTCCTGAAAGAAATTCCGTCTTTGAAAAAATAAAAATAAAAAAAGGCATGTGTAATACTGGCGACATTCTATTCATTGCAATTCTTTCTCTGGTTTACAGGCAGAAGTTATTTTAAAAACTCAACACAACTTTATAAACTGGATACTCAATAGAGCATCTGTGCATGAATTTTGAAAACATTTAACCTTTGCTAATAATTATTTGCTCCGATATGTTTTATACATTATAATGATTTTGACTTTCATCAATGTTTTCTTTAAAGAAGAGTTAGAGATATATTTTAGAAAAAATTAATGCTTTAAGCAAGAGCTTTCCATGTAACCTAGCTTAAGACATGTGCTCTGCCCTTATCTGCTCCTCTGGTTCAATAATGTAAGTTTGCTTTTAAGGATGTAACTATGAGAATAAGGCTGTATAAGTCATGATGCAAATTCATCTCAACTCCACTGGATCTCACTGAAAGCACTAGGATATCCTGGGCTGTAGTGCCTACTATGTGGACATAATTTTAGATTATTAACATTGAGTTGAATATATCTGAACTGAGAGTCACCTACAGCAGGAAATCGTCCATAAAATGTTAAGCATTACTTAAAGTTGTTACCACACTATTTCCTTCTGACTTATACAAGTAAATTTAGATAAAATATTTTACATCAATACACACTAATGCATTTACATCAATGATTCAGTATTTATTTACAATAGAAGTTGGTCTATTACCTTAAGTATATTACTTAAATATACAAGTAAAAAAATAACAAAAAAACCCTCAATTACTCCAATACAGATATGAAATAAAATTCCATATCATGTATGTTTGGTGATGACATCAGTCAATTTAGTTTAATAGATAAATTGTTAGGCAATCATTATAGGTACATGAAGTCCAGGTTATTGACTAAGCAATCGTGTAACAGTCGGGGCCGAGGTCTGACGTCACCATGGAGTGTTTCTCACCCGCAGTTGGCCAACTTAACCAGACATTCAAAAATCACTTTCATGGGGTCGGTTCCTGACTGTAACCTTTGGTACACAACTCTAGGATGCTGAAAGTATATTTAGCGAAAATAGACACATATTTTATGAATTATACAAATTTCTAAAAACCTGTTTTATCAGTTGTATTATACTCAGTAGCCCATTCAATATACATCAAAAGTACATAACTTGGGAACCAGGATTTCAATCTGGTTATATGAAGTTAGTCCACAAAATAAAGAAGATGATTGAAGGGGTTAATAAACCAACCGATGTAAATGTCAAGTGCAATATATTATGGTTTATTTGCTATTTCCCTAATGCATTTCACGTTATAAAGTATAAATTGTTCTTTTATAGCATCCTATCACATCTCTTATGATTTCCATTTATGTGGAATATTAGTTTAATTATGCAGTACTGTTGTCGTGTAGAACACATACAAATGCTGAGATATATACATCATGGTGACAATTCTGCACTTCTTATTGAAGACACACTTTTAAAATATACATGGAGACTATTGTTTAGGTCTTGTAATACAAGGAAAAATTATCTACAATGTGGTTTATTCCTTAATAACTAGAAAATCTTCTTAGATGTTCCTTTATATTTTATTGTGTTTAACTCTGGAAATAAAGCTGTACACTTCGGGGCTGTGTAAGTTCACTAACTTTGCATTAGAGGTACAATTTAAAGAACCAAGGCAGTAGATTTAGTCAGCAAATATTTTATTTTAAAAACAAAACCCAGATGGGTCATGGACATCAATGTAAAAACCTAAAACTGACTTTGAGTAAGCTCAGTGCATTGCAGCACTGTTAGAATCTTGGGTGTGATGCCGAGCTACAGTTTTGCAAAACATCACCATTGGGGGAAGCTGGGCAAAGGCGAATGAAGATTTTCTGTATTATTTCTTGTAAGTATATATGAATCTATAATTATCTTAAAGTTTAAAAAGTAGTGTCTTTCAAATATAAATACAAAAGGTCGTATTTCTTGAGGCAGAATACAGACTTCAATCCCTTTAACAGTTAGAATTTTCAATCAATTTCATACAAAATATGACTTTTAGCTACTTTAAATGTGATGGCTTTCTGTCCATTTAGCCCCAAACATAGAATGAGCTTTATAAAACACCACTTGCAAAGTGCCAGCTTAGTTTACCATATAGACTTAAAGATATGAATATCAGATTATGCAAGGACAAATTGCAGTTAAAAAAACCATAAGCCATATTAAAAGCAAAATCTCCTACGAAAAGACTGAAGATAATAAAAGATTAAACATGTTCCTTGTTCCTATACTTTGTTTTATAAAGCAGCAAGAATATTTGCCAAAGTAAGTACAGCTGAAAAATTTACTTTAACCAGAAAATGTGGAAATACCCCAAGTTCTGAACATTTTGAATGCAAAATGTGTACCAGGCAGACAGTGTAATTCCAAACTCTTCAGAACAGCACTATGAAATAATTGGGGTATAAAATGGCTTAACCAAACATTAAAAATCCATATTAATTTAGCATTTCTTCACTATTGATTAAACCCATTATTTTATTTCACAATAAAATTTATTATAGAAGAAAAGTCATCTATTTGTGCATGAAGTGAGTCCTATCATGCACTGTTGATGGCTCAATGACAAATGCTCCCATTTCAAGGGTCAAGTTAGGGATTAGGTGACTCCACGACCTCATTTGTAATTTGAAACATAATTGTTACCCCTCCCTGGAGGACTTCCTCTTACTTCGTACCAGATTTAAAGAGTCAACTTAATTTTTTTTCTTATTGTTATGGCTCTTACCATATCAGATGAGATGGTTGTTCACATACAGATTTTGAAAACAGATTGAGAACTTGTTAAGTTTATAAAGTCTATGTGTATGAGTTTGTGATTATTTACATCCCACATCATACAAAAACGAAATCGCATCTCAGATCTGAAGTTAACTAGAAAAAGCTTTTTTAATAAACATTTTAAGTATATTATTTTAACAATAAATTCTATCACTTCAATTTAAATCATTTCCATTATGAAAATATCTTCACTGATGAGGGAATGCGTCTTCAAAACTCTAAATCACGTAGAGCTTTAACAATTACATTTCTGACAACACAGCCTTTAAAATAATACTGCCTGTGAAAATTTTGTCATAGTTTGTCACTGAATGAAAGAGCCAGGTGATCAATGGCATGAAAGGGTAATACATTATACATGTGTCTAGTGTATGAGAACTAGATCTTCTCTCAAGTATTATTTTTAAAATCCCTTTCCTTGAAAATAGTTGTTGCATAAGTTAAACTTTCTTTTCTGTGTTGTTAACTTGCAATCTCCTATTATACAAACCTCAATATAGTTCACACCTATTGCAGGAAGCTTATTTTAGCATTTTACTTACAAACATTTTTATAATACAGTCCAAGGCATAACATATTTGTGAAAATAAAATTTCCAGAAAGTAGGATTTTATTCCTCGATTCGTTCATGTTCGTTCATTAGTTATATGACGAGATGTGTAACACAGTTTGGTCTTTTAGATAAACTGCAGATTTGAACTTCTTACAAGTGAAGCAATATATACCCAGTTACTACAAAATACTACATGATGAAAATAAAAAAATAGATATGAGGAAAATACATGTTAGAGTTTCAAAGACTGAAACTTATTTTTCAGAGAAGGCACTGAACAAATGAAAAGGTGATCTTGTTTTCTTTCTTATGTTTTTTTTTTTAATTTTAAGAACAAATTAATATTAATCTAAGGAGATTGTACTCACAATAATGTAACAAAGAATAGAAGAAAGCTTAATTCATGGTGTAGGATAAACTGATCCCAGGATGTCATGTCATCAAGTTTGGATATTGAAAATATGCTTAAGTGTTAACAAGAGCTCCTTTCCAGGAATTGTTGACTTTGTTCTTCTACCTCTGTTGCTTAATGCAAACGATAGAACACTAAGTCATTTCAAAAGGAAATCACAGCTACATTTACCTGAGAAGGCTTCATGAATTTCCTTCATCTACTGAGCCCTGCGGGAGGGAGGCAGTTGTGGAAGGGAAAGGAGAAATTATAGTGGTGAGGAACGTCTTGACACAACTCTGGCCATCAGGTGTTAGCAGAGAGGAGGGAGAGCTCTGTGTGGACGCGGACTTTGCAGGATCATTCAGAGAAACGACATTGCCTGAGTCGCGGGACCAATAGGAACCAGCCTCCAGGTGCTTAGATATTTGTACCCTTGACTGTACCTCCTGTCTGGGGAATGGCAAGCCTCAGCGAACGACTGCTGCCAGAAGGCATTCTGTTTCCATGTAATCAGTGACCTGCTATGCTTGGGCAGTATTGCAACCTATGGGAAAGAGGCACATATTTTTTATCATTTTTCAATAGACTGAGGCAAGTAACAGAAGTAGACAATGCTGTAGATTGAGGTAGTTTTTAGAGATGGACTATGCGATTCTAGGAGTAAAAACCATGCAGCAAGGCAGCCAGGGTGCGGGGGCCGTGCATATCTCCACAACCTGACAAAAAAGTGACAAGATTTAGAGGATGCTGGACAAAAACTTTTATGAACTATGTTCAGAGAGGAATATGTGGAAAGAGAACACAAGGATGGATCCTTCTATGAAGTGCGCGGTATCAATAATTTTAGTAATTTCAACTTGTTAAAATAATTTAATTAATAAATTTAACTAATAATTCATAAGATAAGGTTTAAATATTTTTTAACTTTTTTCCTTATGGAATATTGACTACATATACAAAAAACACTTACTATAAATGTGAGGCACTAAGATTAAATTGGAAAAGAGCCCTCATATACACACTATCCAGCTCAAAATAAAAAATTTCCAGAATCCCTGAAGCTCCCTGAGGTTCCCCACATTCACATTTCTCTCCCCTATAGAGAATACTCTCATCCTGTCTCTTGTGTTTTAAAATTCCCTTTTGTTTTTATTAGTTGTGCCATAATATCAGTTCAGTGTTGCATGTTTTTGAACTTGGTTCAAATGTATTTAAGAAGTCTGTATCATTCTGTGGTTTGCTATTTTTTTCTTTTTTTTT
>NW_003852404.1:20939618-20940674 GCF_000181295.1 Otolemur garnettii | reverse complement strand
GCCTCCCAAGTAGCTGGGACCACAGGCACCAGCCACAACACCCAGCTATTTTTTGGTTGCAGCTGTCATTGTTGTTTGGCAGGTCCAGGCTGGATTTGAACCCGCCAGCTTAGGTGTATGTGGCTGGCGACTTAGCCACTTCAGCCACAGGTGCTGAGCCTGGTTTGCTATTTCTTATTCAACATTATGTCCCTAAGATTTAGCTTGTCAACATTTATAGTTCTGTTCCTTCCTTTATACTGCTGTGTAATATTCCATTTTGTAAATATCCCATGATGTGTTTATTCTCCAGTTAAGGTCAAGTGTTCTGTCCCCGTGGACACGTCTGCTATGACCACTCTTGAATGTGCCCCCTGATGCACTCATGTTTGAGCTCCTTGACTGCCTGTGTAGAACGGAAATTCCCAGATCATAGTGTGGGTATCTTAAATCTTATTTTTCTAAATAGTATTTCTTATAATTCTTATAACTACTATAAGTTATATTCTATAAGTTAATTCTTATAACTACTATAACTTATAGTATAACTACTATTTCTTATAATTCTTATAACTACTATAAGTTATATTCTATAAGTTAATTCTTATAACTACTATAAGTTAATTCTATAAGTTAATTCTTATAACTACTTATAATTCTAAATAGTATTTCAAACCAGCTGTGACAAATGTTACTATCTGCAGAGCGTAAGTGCTGCAATTTTTCTGTGCTCAAATTGCTGCTCACATGATCAGAAACACTGACTAATCCAGTGTTGCTCACACAGTAAGTGAAAATATTTGCACTTCATGTACTAACTCATTTTTTTTGTCTTACCACTGTTTCCTACCCTACTACATGAACCTAAGGCCCTATCTTGAAATGTATTTCTATTGCTGCATAAAAAATTCATGATTTTCAAGCTAAACAAATACAAATGTAATTTTGATTTTGTTTACTAACATTTCATGTTTTTTTTTAAATCAGTTTAGCCCTGGAACAAACAGAAGATAGAACTTTACTGAATCCCACCATCCAGAGAAATTATACACACCAGTTAAGAGCTATGAATGCGGG
>NW_003852404.1:20916775-20927627 GCF_000181295.1 Otolemur garnettii | reverse complement strand
GGAGGGAAAAATGAGGAAATGTAAGATGCCTTGTATATCCTGTGTGCCAAATAAATACAGTACAGTGGACTTTAAAAAAAAAAAAAAAAAAAAAAAAGAGCTATGAATGCAACAATTTTTTTAACATCAAAAATCTTCCCAGCAATGGGAATGCAAACAAATTACCTACTTTTTTCACTCATAAAACGTTGACATCGCATTCCATAAAAATGCATAAATGTTTTCTGAAGATGTAATATATGAAAAATAAATGACGTACTATATGAAAAGCCTCTAATAACAACACTCAGCATCACGTGGACATTCAATAAAGGCCACTTCATGATAAAGCATTAATGTTCAGAGCCACTTTGATAAAAAGCTGACAGCCATAAGCCATGTTTATGAAAAAATGTTTTGAAAAAACAAATTTCTCTGAAGTTTTAATTTCAATATTAAATGCTATTTAGGTAAAAACAATTTTTGGTATTATAATTTTAAAAACCAGGAACTGTTTGCTGTTAAACGTGTAATCTGCAGATGGGATTTTTAGGTCAGAGGCAATAACACACCTCCTAGTAGAAAGAAACTGAGATTATAAGAATATATACACTTTACAGACATACAGCATACACCCAGGTATATTTTCTGGTCTCAAGACAAAATTCAAGATGAGAGTGTTAGACCTATAAACATTTATATCATTTTCAATTATGTTTACGTGAAGGTAAAAGGACTTTAATATAATTATCTTTGGTGCTCATAACCAGTCACAAATCCCAGAATAATTACGTTGGGCCACAGACCAGACCGTAGATCCAGGTCCTAAGTAGTAAGACTCATTTTCACTCATACATGATTTTGTTGCCAATCTTTACAGTAACAGAAACTCAAGGACACAAATCTGTATTGATGTTGCAAATGCCCTATGTTGAGTGCAGGACAGAGCCTTTCAGAGAAAGAGAGAGAAAATGAATATTAGTTTTCCTTAGTGGATGCATAGACTCAGATGTTATTCTAAAAAGAATGCTTTTGATCCTTTTTCAATTTATTATCCATTTCCTCTATCTTATTTTGTACTATTTTTCATTAAGAATATCAATGCATCAGTAGCCCACAAGTTCAAACTTTGTACAGAGAAGCAGGATTAACATGGCTTTCTAAAATTCACTTTACTACTGGGTGGCGGAGAGGCTACAGCTCTAGTGGAATTACAGGGTGTTTTGTTTAATTATTACTTATTTAGGTTACAGGCTAGTCATTCAGCCAGGAATTAAGTTTTTTATAATTAAGTACAACATTAACGAAAATCCTATGCTTGTTATTTATGTATATATCATGCTGGTCTCAAATGCATTTAAGTTGCATATAATACAGCAAGATAAGTATTTAACTTTAAAAAGAACCTTTGGAAAATAAAAACCAGGAATGTGGTTAATGAACAAATGGATGGCTTAAAAAATTCACGCAGTCAATCCAGAAAGAGCACAAATTTGACTTTTAAATTAACATGGTATAAGGAGAAGAAAAACCACTAATAAGACAGAACATAATACAAACCAGTTATTTGAGAGAAATGCAAAAAAGAAGTATGATAAAATATTTCCATGTGCTCCTATAGAATATTTTTCATGATGGCTAAAGCGCAACTCGGTAAGAAGGCCCAGTATGATGCAGTCCATCTAGGCGCTTTGATGGTCTCACTTAATCCTGACATAGATTTGAGATTATATGGCAGAATGGATGAGTGCATTTCCTCTGGGCCATCTTCCATAAATATTATTTCTCTTAGTCAAGTGTCCAAAAAGTATTGAGTTGCAGTGAATTTGAGATTTTAGTCCCTGACAAGTACCAGGAAACCTGTAATTCTAGGCTTTCATTTACAAACTGAGCCATGCACGCAAAAAGTCAGTGAAATTGTGTGTAGCACAAGTGTCCTCATATGGAAAAGGGAACTGGATGAAGATAGCCCTGAACAGACCACTCCCTTTCTGACTAAAATTGTGTTCAGGCAGTGCTGGCGGTCTGAGCCAAGGCTTCCTTGGAAAAAAACTGGAGGTCTACTTTAATGCAGGGAAAAACAAGAGATAAAGTTCAACAGCTGCACTTCATAAAACACAGTAGCAATAATTTGTCAAAAATCTCTGCTAGTTAAAATGGCTTCCTGAGGCTCAGGAAAAAAGAAGGATCACAGGAAGGGAAAAAAAGTCATCTATGGAGAACCTGATTTTGAGCTTTCTGAAATAACCTTCCAAAATAAACCTGTAGCAAAGTACTGAAGGTGGAAGTAGAATTAAACAACCTGATGTATACAATAATCAGATATAAATTGTCAAAACGTGAAAGACACAAAATATTTATGATTTTGACTAAGAAATTAATCATATATATTAGCTAAAAAAATAGAAATTTGTGGTCAAAGATAAAACAAAATTTAGTCTATAGGCCTATTTCTTTTAGAATTCCCTGTTTATAAACATACAAAATTAAATGTCCTTATCTGTAACTCGCATGTCCAAATTTCCTACAGTCTTTATGTAACGTCTTGCATAGGACCAGATATACCTCCAACTCATTTTTCATTTACCTACCTGGCTTCTGATACCACGAGAGTTTGTGCTCCCAGTGAATAAATAAAGCACAAAAGCAATAAAGTAATAAATAAAAAAATTCTATATTTAAGTCTGGCTGAGAGTAGCTAAAGATGACTCAGATTAACTGAAAAAGGTGTACAAGAATTCTGCTAAAATCCTGCTTCAGAGACCTCACCGGCCCACATACATGCAATGCAGCAGTATGCCACATGAGGGCAGTAGATGGTCGGCTTTCTCATAAAATGTAAAAAGAATTCATAAAAAAAGATTTGATGCAAACAAAATTACTTTCTCTTGCTGATAATAAAGAATCAAATTTCTGGAAAATTTACGGACCCTGTGTGTGGTTTGTAATAAACCTTAAATAGTTTGTTTGACTGCAATCAAATCCATTCCACTTCCAACTTGGCCTCTATAAGTTTTTTAAACAGCCCCAAATTTCTCAACTTCAAAGCCTTTGCACATCTTGTTTATCTGTGCCTAGGACGCTCCCCGACCCCATTCTCATCTTTCAGTTCTAAGTTCAAATGCAATTTCCTTGGAGACAGCTTGCCTACCCACCTTGCCTAAAGCAAGTGTCTCTCACACTACAGGCACCTTTCTCTATAGCCCTCTGTGTATGTTAGCCATGACACTTATCCTAATTCACAAGTATTTTATTCATGCACTTTCTTATGTGAGTATTTTCTATTCCCTTCAGTAGGCTCTAAACTCTATGAAATGAAAGCCGTCTTTCTGGGCCACTTATTAATCCCCAGAGCCCAGGACAGAGGGGCATAGTAGAGACTCAGAAACTACTTATTGAATGAATGAATGAATCTCTAAGACTGTATCTTATCTTTCTTGACTGACAAGTTTGTCCATTGCCCACATTTCAGTAGAAATCTTTATAATAATAACAAGAACCGTAGTATATGTCACCTTATTTTCTAACCAACTGACCTCAGAACATGCCTGGGGGTTACATGATTTCAGGATAGTTCTGATATACTCTTGCTTAAACAATGCTTCTCTTCTATTGAGAAATCTGTCCTGCTTTGGAGGGGGTGCATTGAGACAAATTGATGAAAACAGTTGTTTCCTCGAAGGAAGAGTGTTACACTTGCCCACTTTGTTATCACTAGCTTGAGCCTTTGTTCCTCTCTCTTAGACCCCACATCTCCCCTTGCGGCTGTGTTCTTCTGAGTTTTCCCTGTTAAGGCAGAAACGCAGAGAAAAGCTACAGAGGAGTTTAATGCTGCCCATTCTCATCCGTCGTGAGAAAACATAACTTTCCCTTTCTCAAATTCTTATAGCTGTGTATAAAATAGTCACTTAAAAATTAGCACCAATAAAAAAGTATTAAAATATCCATTTAGGAATCATGAAGGTATAAAAATATAACCACTTAAAGGCATTATGTAACTTTACAAAACAATAGAGAAAGATATTGGAAAGACAGAATGCATGGGGTGGAGGGGAATCACGTCAGGACCATGTAATCTAAAGGCGATCTTCACTCCGTTCCTCAACAATGTGATTATGAAAGGCCGGAGGCTAATTGCCCACCAGTGGTCTTCTCAGGCTTAGCATAAAACTATGGTATGAATTGCTGATTAAGTACATAAATGCTTTTTTGACAGCTTGAATAGAAGGCACAGTTGATTTCCAATAGTTGAATGTATTTTCTTCTAGAACTGAATAATTGATGTAAGTGTAAGGCTTCCATCTTGGACTGCATCATCCAAGGCTGAAGAGTCCAGGTAGGCTGTGTGTGTGTGAGTTCCTCTTCATCCAGGATCTTTGGAGAGCTGAGGATCAAATTTCAGCGAGACTAATTTCCATTCTACCGGAAAGATAATCTTTGGTCTCTACACGTCAGTAGCTCTGGGTGGAGCCTTCTCCTTTCTGTCATCTAGAGCAGATTCACCACGGCCCAGAACAGAAGCAAATATAAAGCAATGACAAGTGAGGCCCAGTAAAACCTTCAGACCCCAGAAGACTCAATCCAAAAGGAAAGGGAAAGACTATTCCAGGGAATAATAAGTCCAAAGAGGAGGGAACCACTAAAAGCATAAGGCGCTACGTCCTTAAACGTGAGGGCAGGTCAATAATGGACGAAAAGTTATGGCCCTATCATTTGTCAGGCCAAGTGCACAGACAAGAATTATCTGTGTGCTCTAAATGCTTTACTATGTGAAATTATAATTACTCCTTAGAAGTCAAACGACCTCGCTTTAGATATTTGAGTATTTATCCCTTTTCATTCTGAGATTGAGAAACTGTTTATTCAGGGTAAAACTAAGATTGTAGCAAATCTAAATTTTGTGAAGGTCAAATAAAAAAACGCTTAAGCAGATGTGAGTACTTGTGTACATAAAATACAGTATTCAAAGACTTTCTCAGTTTATTCATTCAGTCTTTAAATGAATAAACTTCCAGCGATAGCACAGCTTTTCAGTTTCTATTTTAATCTGTGATACTCATATACACCTATGCACACCTGGAAACTTCTATTACTATTTTTTAAAAAACCAACTTTTATTGAAGGTTTTGCAGACACCTGCATATCATGCATTAAAAATCGAGTCTTTCGCTCAATTCATGTCTTCCAAATCCTGCTACTCCACTAATAAAGTATCCCTGGTCCTTTCCGTAATCACATCTTCATAGGACACATCAACTAAATTTCTCAAACATAAAATTACTGCCTTTAAAGTTTGAATTAAATTGACTTATCTTTAATTTATTTCTGGCACTTAGTATGTTGGGGTTTCCTTTTTTTTTTTTTTTAACTTGTGTTTGTCTATGTGTTTCACTGACAAGGTTGATAGACTAACTTTGAAAGACATTCATCAGCTGTTGTCTGCAAAAGGTTTTCTTGGTTTGTTTTTAAGATTTTAAAGTCTCAGAATTATTTCAGTTTGTTCTGATTTCTCTCTGTTTCTGTCAATCTGTCTCTCTCCCTCTCTGTTATTACTTTCCCCCCCTACACACACATATACACCCCTGATAATGACAACAGGGGTATCAGATGGTCAAGAAAAACAGAAGGATCACCTAAACATTTTTAAACTTGAGGTACGCTCATACCAATGAATGGCAATGTGTTTGTGGCATTACAGACAGAATTGCAGCATTCCCTATTTCCAAATGCCAGAAACATGGGGATCAATCCATAGAAAATGTCAGAAGCAATAATTAAATAAATGTCAGTAGAATGACCTTATAATTTTTAAGCCCAAGTCAGACAAAGCTATGAGATATCCGAATTTTAATACATGTAATATTAATACCTGCATGCATTTTGTGGTATTAAGAACATGAAAGAATATAAAATTCTATTAAGTTTCAACTTCTTTAAAGTTACACGGAAAGGCATTTATTGATATTCCAACAAAGTTTTAAGATTTCATTTGAAAATACACATGCGTTCCTTAAGAGCTAACGTAACACATTCAACATGTAAACCAGTGAAGGACGTGGAGGAGAAGGCAGAGTTCTGTGATTAGACAAGAGAACTGGGGAACTGTTCCCATTACATTCAGGGGATGTGATCTGTGTGACTTCCTCTTTAAGGTTTGGGGTCTCTGTCATAAAAACTCCAATTATGCATCTGTTAGTAGTTCAGAAAATGAACAAAAGACAAGTCAATATCCTGGTAAGGTCTCTGGTAGTGAGATTTAGGATTAAGTACTGAGTATTTTGAGTAGCTTTGTTCGTCAGGATGGTCATTGCTTTCCATTGGGTACATGTCTCTTCCATCCCACGAGGATTTATAATTTAAGCATAGAAATATTTAAAAGACTTAAATCCAGTAGCGATAGTTTGGCATTAAAAAGGAACTGATCCATAACTGGAAATATTTAAGAGAACTTGGCCCATTACAATAATACTTTTCCAGGTCCATAATTATCAAATGTGTATTTGAGTACTTGATGGAGATATTTGGTATTAAATTTTGTACTAATATCATGAAGAGTATTGGAACATTTGGAGAAACTTTGGGGTTCACTGTATATATCCTTTCAAAAGTAAAATTATCAGAGAACTTTGAAGAAATTAAAAGTAAAATGAAATATGGTAGGAAAGCTGGTGAGTTAAAACAGTAGCTTCATAATTTTGAATGTAAACTACGCAATAAACTGCTTACTTTTTTTTTTTTTTTTTTTTTGAGACAGAGCCTCAAGCTTTCCCCCTGGGTAGAGTGTTGTGGCATCACAGCTCACAGCAACCTCCAACTCCTGGGCTCAAGCACGTCTCCTACCTCAGCCTCCCAAGTAGCTGGGACCACAGGCGCCCACCACAACGCCCGGCTATTTTTGGTTGCAGCCATCATTGTTGTTTGGCGGGTCCGGCCTGGGGATTCGAACTCGCCACCTTAGATGTACGTGGCTGGCACCTTAGCCACTTGAGCCATAGGCGCCAAGCCTTATTTTACTATTTATATATTATTTTGTAACAAGTAAAGAATTTCAGGGTCACAATAATTTGTTGAACAGATGTATAAAAGCAATTTAGGTATCAGAAAAATTTACTCTCACCAATTTGAAGCATTTGAATGGAAAATCAGTTTTAAAAATTTATAAAATAATTCAAAACATTTGAAACTATTTTAAATTTTTAAACAAGAACAAACATTATCCAAAAACCCTTAAATAATGGCCAAAAAAATTTACATTTATAAAATAATTAGCAATTAAAAAAACAAAATTTCTAAAACTATAAATTTCATAAATTGAATGGCAAGTGAAAATAAGCTTTGATAGTTTTTTCTGTACGAAAAAAGGCAAGAAAACATAGGAAACCTGCATCTTTTTAAAATTTAGAGACAGAGTCTCACTGTGTCACCCTGCCCAGGCTGCAGTAGCATCGTAATAACTCCCTGCACCTGAAACTCCTGGGCTTAACTATCCTCCTGCCTCAGCTTCCAGAGGGTTCCAGCTACCAGTTGGGACCCTAGGTGGGTGCCACCGTGCCCAGCTAACTTTTTCTATTTTAGTAGAGACAGAGATTAGTTCTTGGTCAGGCTGATCTCAAACAACTGACCTCCACACATTCAATTTTAATTAAAAATTAGATACTATTTAACAGAGAAATAATATATGCTTTTTCATGCAATTTATAAAAATATCAAGATGTTATGTAGTTTATATTCTGAGGCAGATTTGTATCAGTTCAGCACATAATACTGATTAATCTGAGCTACTCATCTACTCAGATGTTCTATGGAAATAAATTTCTCAAAGCCTTTCTTTGCATTATATAGCTTCTTTCCATCGGTAATATTCCGATTGTAGAGGGTCAGTAGGATGAGTTTAGACTGACGAGTATAGATGCTTGTTATTATAAATTCACAAAGCACTCCTTTTCACTTATTCATCAGATAATGTTTTTTCCTTTTGCCCTACAGAGAGTTAGGAAAAGACCCATTAGGGAGCATTCCCCAGCAGAGAAAATGCATGTGTAAGCTTATTCATGTGCCCGTTTTTAATGAGAGGTAATTGAAAAGTGCCTTTAAATAGCTTTTACTTAAGTGATTGGGGAAAACAAAAACAGATGTCTTCATCACGAGCACCATTTACCAAGCAACCCAAAGCGCATGGTATTTACGTTAAACAGGAAAACAAGTAGGAGAATATGTGGACACCTAACTTTGTGCTGCTATGAATTCATTATCATTACTCTCAACTGGATATCCAGTGCTATCCTTAAAAATGACTGCCTTTTCCATGTCAATGTATTACCCTTCAAAATGACTAGTTCAGTCTTTCTGCGTAAATACAACTCCCTGAATTTCCCTCCACCGCCCTTACTCTTTCCCTCTTTCTTCCTCAAAACAAATAAAATCCCTGGACAAAAACCTGCATTGCAGCCTCCTCTGAACTAACTAATCCCAGTCTGTACTACGACCTTTCCCTCCAGATTCAGAAACATTACAACATCAATTACAAGGTTTCTTCTATCTTAAGCAATTGGCCGTATACCCCATTCTCCTGATTCTGTTTCCTTTTAAACATCTCAGTAGGATTGTCAACATTCCTGATCCTAACGGTCCATTTCTCATGTATTCCTGTACATAATCCAATCCCAAGGCTGCTTCCATCACCCAACCAAAATAGGTGCTTTCATTACTGAACCAAAAGAGCTAGTCACCATTTTCCCCGGACATTACATTAGATCTTCACTGTGTATGATTACTAGACACATTACTGCATTTAACACTTTGTATTCTACTGTGTACAACATGCAATCTGTATATTTTCACCCAATCTTATTGTTATGCATCCTCTCTCCCTAGGACAATGGCACATATTTCGTATTTAAAAAATTGTTAACATTTTGAATGTGGGATGCCATGCAGATTGTTGAAATTAATACACATAGACTAAAATCCTTCTTGTTATTTAACCTTCCCAGGAACAAGTATTCCAAACATGTCGCAAGGCAGATACATAAACACTATCTGAGCCTGGATTATCCCAATAGACTTCAGAACAGATTACTCATGTATGAGTCTCTGTTTTTAAACTTAGATTTGAAGCATGGTTAGAAGCGGAATGTTTTGTCTGAATATGTGGTAGGCTGATGTTCTGTTCTATGCCATAAACTAACCAGCAGACTGCTTAAGAGCAACCCAAATCCCTTTTTTCTTTAAGAAGTCTGTTCAGATGTAATGTTTGATGTGCTTGCTTTCCAAGGTGTACATTAGCTGCGCACAATTAAATGAAGGAGTGTTGAACCCACAAGCCATATTGCACAGAGCATGTTTTGCAGAACTGTACCTTGATACGCCACATGATTCTCAGACACACTTGGAGGCCTGTGCTCATTATCAATTGGGACAAATCTCATCAGGTAGTGACAATCCCCATTGAAATTTCCATGTTATCTTACACATTATTTCTAAGGCTTGCAATGTTGGTGCATTTTTAATGCCTGGGGGCCTCTTTTGATTCTAGCAGATCTAGCTCCACCTTTTTCATGGAAAAATACAAAATCCTCAAACCAGAGACCACAGGTGGACAAAGGCACGTGGAGGAGACCCAGGGCATCCAGCCAACAGGAGCTTTACACCAAGCATTATAGCAAGCCCCAGGTATAAAGGAAGCCAGTGAGACCCACCCGCTTCACCGGAGCGGGTCCAGCCCAAACCATGTCTAGATGAGTTTCTCTTACTCTGGCGCAAATTACTGATCCATGAAGTCAGGAGCAATGAAATGGATGTGATTTCAGCTAAGTTTGGGGTGGCTTTTTAGGCAACAACAGATACACAATACATAATATGCTTGCTGCTATGTTAAACCATGCCATGTAGAAAATATCTAAGGGCTCAATTAGTAAAAAATGGCACAGCATGGAGGACCTGGACAAAACTACAGTAGAAGGTCCCGTACATAGCAGGGTACACAGAACCACAGAATGTCAGTGTAGAAAGAGCGACAGGTGACGTGCGACCTTTCAATACCCACACCAAGGAAGCAAAGGCAACCTCGCATCCTGAACCTGAATGTTCCTACGTCACACGTGAATCAGGCCAGGACACGTAGTCGTCTTGCCCAGAGGATGATATTAGAAAATCTACAGAAAACGCTGAACTAGATTTTCTCTAAAATTATGTCTCAACTATCATCAGAGGGCATGTTGTCTTCCCTGGAGGAAACAAGAAAAACAACAAACATTCTCTGCCCTTCACTTTTGTGTTTGTTTTTTGGTGTTATATCGCTGTTACGATATTTTGGAAGTATTATTTATTCTTACTTCAAAAGCCTGTCAGAATGTGTTTGGTTTTCTCTTATTTCTGTCTTTTCAAAGCCTCAGCACTACAGTTTATAGTCAATAACACATTGAAACATTAAAAGAAAACACTATCTTCTCTCAGCGAGCAGTGTCACATAGTGTCACCCTGAAACTCCCTTCAATGTGTGTAACATAAATACTGGTTTGGAAAACGTTTTAATCTGTCCAGACCTCCCAATATGTAAGTATTTAACCAAGGTGCACTAGCACTGAAACAGTTTCAATGTTAACCATTTAAAAAGTGCTAAATTACAGATTTTCAAGTATTTATGAAGGACTAGTTCATGGAGAATGCCATGATTCTTCTGAACACATATCAAACTTACCTGAACAAAACAAATAGAACTGGTAAAGTTTCATTAATATTTCGTCATAACTGGCTCGGCACCTATAGCTCAACCAGCTAAGGCGCCAGCCACGTACACCTAAGGTGGCGAGTTCGAATCCCCAGCCCGGACCCGCCAAACAACAATGATGGCTGCAACCAAAAAATAGCCAGG
>NW_003852404.1:20909810-20915875 GCF_000181295.1 Otolemur garnettii | reverse complement strand
GCCTATGGTTCATCCTATAAGGGTACATGTGAATCTCTCTAAATGTAGAATATAAATGTCTTAACACAATAACTAAGAAAAAGACATGAAGGCTATGTTAATGAGTTGGATGAAAAACTGAGGTTTTTTTTTACTATAAAACTATCTGATACTCATTGAATTTTTCCTCGGCAAGTTTCAGTCTCCTGAGCTGCTTATTTGTAAGAGATTCTAAGGTTTTGACACAGTAGGGACTGAAAGTTTACTAAAAAGGTCTTTCTTCTTCTCCTTCCTCTTCTTCCTGCTCTTTCTGTGTATTCTTCCTCCACTTCTTCTGGTTTCTTTTAAAAATATTCCCAATTATGAAGGCATTTCTTGCTGGAATTTTATACACATTTTCCTGACGGCTTCCTAACTGCGTGTCCTAGTTCTTTAGAGATTGATAAAGTCTGCTGTGTATAAAACAGCTCTGCTCACTCATTAGCACCCTCACTTACAACCTAACAAGGCTCTCAGGACCTTGGAGTTTTTTCAGTTGTGCTATTTTTTAATTTCTTTATCACATAGTTGTGAACAATTTTGTTACTTAGAAGCATAATGATTTTTCTTGCATAAAACTGCTAAAAATGTCCTACAACTCTTATTAGTGTCAACACCTCTCGTTATGAGTGTCCTGGGCTCTCCATAGATTCCCTGAGCCTACAGGTTTTTAGAGCAGGAGACCTAGGTTAGCTTTCTGTGGTATTATCCTCTCTCAAATCTGCCTTATCAGTGTATATTTAAATGAAGTTTAGTTTTATTCCTCTCTCAAGGTTTATTATGCTATGCATGGCTTTCTTCTCATCTGGGATAGGATTTTCTAATAGAAGTATTATTTAAATAAAATCATAGCTAAGAACAAAACATTTCATCTCTCTAAAAGCTACTTCATTTCCTTTTCTTTTTTGTGTGTCTTAAAAATACTCCATCCAAACTTTTACCAACTGCCTAAAACATTTACGTGCACTAATCTATCTTCTTGGCTGCTTGCCTTTGATTGATGGACTAACAGAAGTGGCCTGCTTGAGGTCTCCAGAAAGAATGACTTACCCTCATTCTCCAAAGTACTCCTAACACAGGATCGAGAGATTAAGAAAATCAAAATATAAGATTCCCATTTTAATTTGAATGTAGCATAAACAACAAATAACATTTTAGTATAAACACTTCATCAAGTATTTGTCAAGTTCACATTTAAATGGGTGTCCTGGAATTTATCAACCTATCTTCTCCTAATGGAATAACTCTTAACTCTCCTGTTGATTTTTCCCCAAATGTTGCTTGAAAATCTTTTGAGAAAATCATTAGCTGTCGCGACCCCTAAGCCCTGGTCTGAGTCGCCACAGGAAGGAACCAGGCGTGACACAGATTAGAAGTACAAGCTTGCGGGAGGTGGGCTAACCTTAAGTTAGGGGTAGCACCGAGTCACCTCTGCAAGGGCTATTTATTAAGGTTATAGACAACAGGTGTGGCGAGTTAAGGTAATTACATACGAGGGCTGCATGCTAAGGAGTGCCACGTGCTCTTTCCTCGCGTGTTCTTTCCCCACAACCCCCATGAAGAAGTGCTAAGCATCAATGTTTAACACATGCTCACTAATGAGTGACCGATCTTATCTCATTCCGGAACACTGAGTTACTTGGGGGACTGCCCCCAAGTCACAAAACGTCTCTAGGCTTGCCAGGAGACTGTCCTGTTCTCAGTGTTTCCTGTTATTGTGATGAGAATCAGTAACTGTCCTTTGCGAGCATGGGGTCCATTGCTCTACAATTAGCTTCATCTCCAGAAGCAAGAAACTATTATCATAGAAGATGAGGTTTCATATTATGTTTTACGTGTCTTTTATTTTTAAAATTTCAGATTAATATGTGGGTAAAAACAATTAGGTGACATCGTTTGTGTTTATTATACCTCATGGGTAAAGGGACTGACTACAGCCTGAACATTTTATTTTTCTCCTGTTTATTTCTGACATTAGAACTGGAACTTCAGGAGTGGCTTTGCCTAGTGGTTCACCATTAATTGCTTCTGGGAAAGGAAGATCCTTAGCCCTCTCTTTCATAGTATGCTGCTCCTCAGGAATTAACTCATTCATGCAAATTATAAGCAATGCACACCTACTCTAGGACAAGTATTATCATGTCAAGGATCGCAAAAGAACCAGCAAAATTTTGCCCACTAGAGGTGTTAAGCCTAGCAAATGGCAGTATGGAGGTATTAAAAATATACTGTTTTTATGTGCTTTAGCACCTGTATGTATGTCCTTTGAGTAAGTCACACCTACAAATTGATGCTTTTATCGTTCAAAACATCCTATGCTATTATAGAATACAGGGCATAGTGTACAACTTTATAGTCAATAAAAAAGCAAATGGGATCCTATAAGGAAAATATGATGACCAAATGAAAACTTAGGCGTCATAAAAGGTATTTCCACTGAGCTAGAGAAATGATCCTTTGGTGGACATTTTTTTTTTCTTTCAGTTTTTGGCCAGGGCTGAGTTTGAACTCACCAGCTCTAGTATATGGGGCCGGCACCCTGCTCCTTTGAGCCATAGGTGCCGCCCAGTGGATTTACTTTGCAGCAGTATAACAAATGTTGGATTGCCCCAGCTCACTTCTCAGATTTCTCTATAATTGTTTTTTATTCAGAGATACTTTAAGAGTGGTCTCTTGACCCCTCTCAGGTTCCTGAGACCTTGGGGCCATCCTAAATGATGTGCCCCTTCATTTCACTCTGGTATCTAAATAAAGTCTCCCTTAGGAAGATATTTGCTGACCACCCTATTAGGAAGTAGCAGCCTCTGTTACTCAATCATCCTCCTTGCTTCATATTTCTTCTTTGTACTATTACAGCCTGAAATAAAATAAGGTGAATGAAAATATAAATAACCACATTTGTTTGTGTTGGATTTGCCTCACAAGGTACATAAGTGTAAGGATGTGGATTCTGGTTCTTTATATTACCACCATAACATTCTACAGTATGTGGCATATTATAAGTCCAGAGAAATAATTTATAGTTTTGTACAATTAATGTATTTGAACTCATGCTTTTCTTTTCTTTTTTTTTTGAAACAGAGTCTCACTCAGTTGGCCTAGGTAGAGTGCTGTGGCCATGGCATCATAACTCACAGCAACCTCCAACTCCTGGGCTCAAGCGAGTCTCCTGCCTCTGCCTCCCAAGTAGCTGGGACCACAGGCGCCTGCCACAATGCCCAGTTATTTTTTGGTTGCAGCCATCATTGTTGTTTGGCGGGCCCAGGCTGGATTCGAACCCACCACCTTAGGTGTATGTGGCTGGAGCCTTAGCCACTTGAGCCACAGGTGCCGAGCCAACTCATGCTTTTCATAGAAGTGAAAATAATATATACTTTTTCTTTTTCTATTGAAGGACATTTCTCTTAAATGGATTCCTTCACTCCAATAATTCAAGTAGAGGAAGTATGTGTATAGGAAAAGCATTAGCAGTATTTGATAATTCATCCCTGGAATAGAATTAGTTGAATTTTTGTCATTATTGCAGCTGTAGAATTCCTTTTACACTGTCTGAAAATAAAAGTACATTGAGCACCTTGTATTTGCAATGCATTCTATAGACCAGAAAAGATAAATAAGATCATCAATAAGAAAGCTATGTTATATATTGACTGGTTTAAACTAATATCTAATAGAGACCCAATAAACAAATTTGATATTGTCAATATTAGGTCTAACTCTATGCAATAAACTTTACATATTTTATTCGTTCAATGGTTAATTGGTTACCATTCATTGTAGGCTAAGTATTGGGAAGTGAAAGACAAATTAAGCATGGTCATCACTTTGAAAAACAAAAACATTCTGTCATCCAAGTAGATGCAACAGTTTTGTAGGATGAACACAATGAGTTCTGTTTGAGATGCAATGAAATTGAAGTGACTGGAAAATTGAGGAGAAAATATCCAACAACACGGTGGAGTTCACGTAGAGATTCAGGATTGGAGAAGTGGATTTGGCAATCATCAGTTTAGTAGTAGATGCCGCTAAGGAGATCACTTACAAAATGATAAACAAAAAAGAGACCTTATGTACTTGAGATTCTTGTGCTATTGAGATTTTTGTGACTGGCAGACAGGCTCTATAGAACATTCTATGCAGAAAAGATTTTGTATCATGGAGCTCTGAAGACAGACTTCTCTCTGAGATATGCTTCACATATGTACTGTGGGTTATCTGTACATTGGTATAATACTTCCTATGACTATCACATAAATAATGATGATGTTTTTAGGGATTACAGATGTATTATTGTATTTAGGCCTCATGAAAGACTATGGTTATTCCTATTTTATGCAAAACTTCAAAAACTTTAAGTGACAAAGTTCTAAATAGGTGATTGGTGCCTAGTAAACAGCCCTTTCAATGATATATAGTGTTAATACTTTCAATGAAGACAATGTGAATTCTACAATTTCCAGTTATTCTTAATCATTACATAAGATTTCATTGGAAACTTTGCCTCACAGTCATTCTCTTCCCTTTCAAAACTATCTTCTGCAGCTAACTGCTAGAAAATGTCTATAGTTACTTAACAATCTCTAACCCCACAGACCTCAAAATTTCCTCATGATATATGCATAGACTATTAAGACATCTATGGAAGACATCTAATAAAGGGAATTTCAATTAGATTTAGGGATATGCTTATATTCTAATATTTAAGATAAAATTCATTTTCTACAAAAATGTTTTGAAATAAAATGAGAAGAATTATTTTGAAGAGTAGAATTGTTTTTCCATATCTTTAAATACTAATATTGTATAGAGAACCAGAACTGAGCAGCATAAATGTGCTGAGAAATGTATTTTTTATGCTTTTTTTTACAAAAGAAATATTCTTTCATGTCCAGAAATTTAAGTCTGTCACTGCTTAGAGACTGCTATGCTAAAAGCAAAATGAAATAGTTCCATCAAGTGGTCATGTAAAGTCATGACAGTTTTTCACCAATATAAAGAGGAAAATAATTTCACTGAAATGTTTCATACATCTATTTCCAAATGAACTTTCACAATTTTATGCCATGCAACATTTATAAACATCATTAGATGCATTTAAATATCTTCACTAATTTATTTTCCATATTATTACCACACTACAATGAAAATAGGATTTTTTATTTAGTTGCTGTTGAGTTCATTTTCTAATATTATATCCACATAGCTATATTTGAAAATGCATGGTTATTATTTTAATCTGTTATAGTCATATGTTTAAATGACTATCTAGTATACCATAGGTTATACCAAAGAATTTGAATTGCACTGAAAATTCAGAAACCAGCCACATGTAAGTGACCAATATATTTTAAAATAATACCTTATAAATAAAAATGAAACTCAAGTCAGGGTTTTATAAAATGTAAAATAATTTACAAAACATTATCATGAGTTAACTTGCTTCCTTTAATATCCTAAATTGAGTTTGTAATATCTTGCCAACTTCTATCTCCCTTATAAAGATAGATCATCTCTTCTTCTAAATTATAGTAGATTTAAGAAACTACATATTCTTACTTCTCTATTTCAAAAAAAGATATGGCTTATAATAAGGTTACAAGGTTATAAATGCTATTTGTAAATATTATAGCTTCAGATTTGTTTCATACTTTATCGAAGCTTCAGCTCATTTGACTTTATTTATAATAGGTAATTAACCCAACCTTTCACAGTAAATACTGTGTTTCTCACATCTTTTGGAACCCATATATTACTATGGGTAGAAAGTTAAACAATAGATCTTTTTATATAGAACTTATGAAATAGTATCAGATTACATGTTATCTAAACAAACTAGGAGGCAATGTGTATAATGGCCAAGAACATCAATTTGGGCATCAAGGAGGTTGAATTTGAGTCTAACCTTTTCCACTTTTTGGTTTTGTAGCCTGCAGCAATGTTGGACATGTCTCTTTTCTTTTTTTCTTTTTTATTAAATTATAGCTGTGTGCATTAATACAGTCATGAGGTACAGTGTGCTGTTTCTTTTTCTTTTTTTTTTTTTTTTT
>NW_003852404.1:20892475-20909639 GCF_000181295.1 Otolemur garnettii | reverse complement strand
GTTTGGCGGGTCCGGGCTGGGGATTCGAACCCGCCACCTTAGATGTACGTGGCTGGCGCCTTAGCCGGTTGAGCTATAGGCGCTGAGCCCAGTGTGCTGTTTCTATATACAATTTGAAATATTTTCATCAAACTGGTTAACATAGCCTTCATGTCATTTTCTTAGTTATTGTATTAAGACACTTATATTCTACATTTAGAAAGATTCACATGTACCCTTATAAGGTGAACCATAGGCGTGATCCCACCAGGGTGGAGGGAGGGCGATTGGTGAGACATGTCTCAATGTGCTGTACTTTTGTGCCTTGCTGATGCTGTGTGCTTCACAAACCAAAGGTCTGGGACAATGCTTCCCTGAGCAAGTCCATTGGTGCTACTGTTCCAATACCATGCATTCACTTTGGGTTTCTGCATCTACATTTTGCTAATTCTCACAGTATTTTAAACATTTTCATTATTATTATATTCTGTAGGGAAATCTTTAATCAGGGATCTTTAATGCTATTGATGAAATAATTAAGGGCTATTATAAACTTTGCCCATATCAGACCTCAAACACTTGATGAGTGCTGTGTGTGTTTTGAACCTAGCAGAAGTTAATTCATAGGCTTTGAGCAAAGATGCCATCTTCATAGCATAATAAATGAAAGTTAAAGAAAATAGTGCAGGTTTGGAGGCTCTAGCAAACTATCTAGAAGAACTGGCTAAAATCACTGAGGAAGGTGGCTGTGGTAAACATATTCTCAGTGTAGACAAGATACCCTTGTATTAGAAGAAGACACCATCTGGAACTTTAATACCAGAAAGGAGGACATTAGTGTCTCATTGACACTCTTGTTTGGAATTAATGTAGCTGGTGATTTTAAAGTTGAAGCCAATACTCACTGACCACACCAAAAATTTAATGACCCTTAAGAATTATGCTAACTCTTTTATGCCTGTGCCTTATAAAAGGAACCAAAAATAGTCTCAATGAAAGGACATGTGTTTACAGCATGGTTTACTGAGTGGTTTTACTAAGCCCATTTGGTGACAATTACTGTGTGGGGGCAAAATTAATTCCTTTCATAATGTCATTAAACATTGACAATACCCTTGGTCATCCAAGAGCTCTCATGAAGATGTACAAGGAGATTTATGTTGTTTTCATACCTGCTAACACAGAATTCATTCTGCAGCCCTTGGATCAATGAGTAATTTCAACTTTTCAGTTTTACTATTTAAGAAATTCATTGCATAAGGCTATAGCTGCAGTAGGTAGTAATTCCTCTGATACATCTGGGGAAAGTTAATTGAAAATCTTCTGGAATGGATTCACCATTCTAAATGCCACTAAGAACACTCATGATCCATGGGATAAGGTCAAAGTATTAGCATTAAAAGGTGTTTAGAAGTTGATTCCATCTTCATGGATGACTTAGACAAGTGAAAGATTTGAGTGGAAGAAGAAACTGCGAATGTAGTGGAAACAGCAAGAGAACTAGAAAAAGCCTGAAAACCTGAAAATGTGACTAAATTGCTGCAGTTTCATAATAAAACTTGAATTAATAGAAGTTGCTTCTCCTGGAAGAGCAAAGAAAAATAGTTTATTCAAACAAAATCTACTCTTGGTGAAGCTGCTATGTACATTGTTGACATGGCAATAAAGGATTTAGGATGCTGCATAAACCTAGTATATAAAACAAGGCCAGAGTTTGAGAAGTTTGACTTCAATTTTGAGAGAGTTTCTACTAAAGGTAAAAAGCTATCAAACGGCATCAGATGCTCCAAAGAAATCGTACATGAAAGGAAAATTCAGACAATGTGACCAACTTCATAGTTATTTTATCTTGAGAAATTGCCACTCTCCCTTTCAGCAACCACGACTCTGATCAGTCAAAAGCCATCAATGTTGAGACAAGACCCTCCCCCAGCAAAATAATCACCACTCACTGACAACTCACAGGATGATTAGCATTTTAACAATATTTTTAAATTAATGTATATCTACTCCTCTTACATATTTTCAGTGTTTGAAATGATTCTAAAATAAGATACAAATAAACATAAAAGAAAAACTGAAACTCTTTTTAGAAAGCCTAAAAGGGAATGAATTTGCTACCAATAGATTTGCACTTTAACAAACATTTTTTCCCCCAAAAGAAAAGTAACCACAGAAGGAAAGCTAGAAATATAAGAAGAAATGTTGAGCAAAGAAAGTGGTAAGCATGTGGACAAATCTAAATACACACAGGCTGTGTGAAATAACAGAAGACAGGAAAGATAAAATATGGGACAACAATAAGTCAGATGGGACAGAAGGTGATTTGATTTTTAAAATTCTAAGGTCCATATGTTTCACAAAAGGAGGATAGAGGTATTTACGGTAGACTTGAGGGAAACATATCTGTTAAAATTTCATTGTAACTACTAAAAAGAATACAGGAGAAAATTAGTTTTAAAGAATATAGAAAAGGTGATAAAAGTAACGATGCAAAGGAGAATATATAAAACAAGATATGAAATGGTATTGAGCTCAAATACAACTACAATATTATTAAATATAATGGGGTTAACTTTCTAGTTAAAAGTAAATAAAAAATAAAATCCAGGATTGTAGGGTTGCCAAGAATCACACATAAAAATAAAATCATAGGAAAACTGAGAAGCAAAGAATAGAAAAAATATTAGCTAAATAAAAGCTGCTTCATCTATATAAAATTTAGACAAAAAATTACTTGACATAAATGTAGGTGAAAGGCCTATATGCCTCTGTCCAAAAAAGCTGTTTGAGAGAGAGCAGTGAAAAGACTTTGGGCAGGCATACTGGTGAGAAACGGAGGCAGAATCCTGTATGGCCAGGTTGGTGGTGGGCATAAAACCCCCCTGACTTAAGGCCCACATGGGACTGGAGGCTTGCAAACAAGTTTCTGTATGTCTTAGGAATTTCCTGACTATGCCTTGCTTAAAGATTAAAGTAACTGCCTCCAGATGGTGAGGCCAGTAGGGCAGGTATTCAATCTATCTTTCTCCCCTAGAGCCTCAGGCTTTATCAGATAAGAACAAAGAAGTAATGGCAAACAACACGTTTTTCATTAAGTCATGTATTTTTAGGGGGATTAAGTTAGATAAAGTACTATCAGCTAATCTGTAGATTACTAGGCTCCAGGCCAGGGAGGTTCTGGTCAGGAGATACTCACAAGATGTTTAGTCATGAGATGAATTATGGATTGTAATGAATATCAATGAAGTCATTGATGGATTGATTAACAGTGCATACATTCAGAGCTGGCTATTTAAGCCAGGAGAAAATAAAGAAGCTTGACACACGCCATAGAGAGCAGTGGTCCCATTTATTTCCATACAATTTCAATTGCAGGTCTTATTTTCCTCAACACTGCTTCTCTGTGAGACCCTAGCAGTAACACATAAAGCCCTACTTAGAATAGAAAAGTTCACAAGACAAACAGGACTCAATTTATAGAATTTAAGGAGTCAAATTGTAGATTCATCTAAACTCTGATGCTTCTAGTAATTTGTCATCAAAATATAAAAAGCAAAATTATATTTATATAAGAAGTTGATAAATCCATTACTTTAAGGACTACATATTATTTTCAAGTATACAGATTATTTTTCAAATAAAACCCAACCATGTGGGAAGCCATAAAGCACATATTAACCAACTCCAATAAATTATCTTGCTGGTCTCTTTTACTAACCACAGTGCAATAGTGTAGAAGTCAGGAAAATAACAATAATTTTTTAAAATTGTGAATTTAGAATTTAAAAAAAACATACTTAAAATGCACCAGAAAGCAATAAAGTATAAAATTAAAATTCAATAGACAACTTAAAACACTAGGGAAAGATACATAGTATAAACTCAAGCCAGGAAATTGTAAAAAAGGACAACAACAATAAATGAAATAATAACCAAGGTATAACAGACTAACAAATCCAAAGGCTAATTCTTATATACTTAAGGTATGTATGTCTAATTTTCCTGTAGTAAACTCTTAATCCTTTTTCAACTATAACTCCAACAGTATTTGTAATTTTTTCTATTTGTAAATTTCCATGAAAGACTGACATTCACCATGGTTTACTAGTTTTCCACATTTGACATTATTTTTGAGACCTATTAGATTAATATGCACAGAGCTAGTTTATTCCTTGTAAGAACTGCATAGTAACCTATTGACTAAATGGCTTCCCCTTTTGCCCTTACCAAACAGTATTTAATCTCCATCTGTGTTAGAGGGACCCTGAAAAGAAATGATGAGCTTTTTGGAGAAGGGGGGATACTTAATTTCCCTAAACATTGGCAAATTAATTATTTAAATACCATTCATCAAGAAAATCTGACAAAGCATTTTTTCACACTTAAAAAACAGTATTCTTAAGCTAGGTGTGGTGGCTCACACCTGAAATCCTAGCACTTTGGGAGACTGAGGCAGGAGGATTGCTTGAGCTCAAGAGTTTGAGACCAGCCTGAGCCAGAGAGAGACCGGCCTCGACTAAAAATAGAAAAACCAGCTTGGCACCTGTGGCTCAAGTGGCTAAGGCACCAGCCATATACACCTAAGGTGGCGGGTTCAAATCCAGCCTGGGCCCAGCCAAAACAACAATGATGGCTGCAACCAAAAAATATCTGGGCATTGTGGTGGGTGCCTGTGGTCCCAGCTGCTTGGGAGGCGGAGGCAGGAGACTCACTTGAGCCCAGGAGTTGGAGGTTGCTGTGAGCTGTGATACCACGGCACTCTACCCAGGGGGAAAGCTTGAGGCTCTGTCTCAAAAATAAAATAAAATAAAATAAAAATAAATAAAAATAGAAAAACGAGCAGGACGTTGTGGTGGGTTCCTATAGTCCCAGCTATTGAGGTTGCTGTGAACTGATGATGCCACAGCCCTCTACCCATGGTGACAGCGATACTCTATCTCAAAAAAGAACAAAAAATCTTAGATTGCTTCTTTGTTTCCCCATAAAAGGAAGATTTGAGAAGTACTCAAGGTTTTTTATTTTCCTCACTTATCACAGTCTTTTCCATAATCCTCTGAATCATCTCTCCTTAAAAAAATCCTTTTTAGTCTAAATAAGACAATATTATAATGTTATACAGTTTAGTTCCACTGTACTTGAATTTGAGAAATTTCACTTTTAGTTAGGTTGCCCTACCATTGGGAGAGAAGGGCTGTTGTGTATGTGAATTATCTACTATATGCTAGATACATAAATATGATCAAGAATGTGGACCACACCCTTCACACATAATGACTGGGAGGTGACCGAGATGATGCTCAGACATCATTTCTAACTTGCCAACCTTCCAAAGTTTACTCATACTTTGCCAAAAGTTTCTAACTATAGTCACCATTTCCTGTATAGGCAACAGGTTATCTTCAGGTATGGCGAGCATAAAATTTATTTAAGAAATCAGGACACTTTGAAAACAAAACCAGCTTCAAGAATTAACCAAAAGTGATCCATAGGCAGCACGTGGATCCAATCGATACTCTTTTGGTTTTAATAGTGAAAACACATCGTGAGTTTCCACAAAGTCGGTAGGTTCTAATCCCCAGCAGGGACTGTCTTTCACACAGCCAGCGTGATTGTTAGTCGCCTGTGCTTACAACATGATTATTAATGAAGCAACATTTGTCTAAATGAGTGAGCACCTGCTGCCATGGAAGGTGCCCTCAGCAAGAACAGGAAACAAATTGTTGCAACTGGCCAAGAACCAGAAGGAAGATGAAGACAAGAAAAAGTGTTCTTTGCTTAATTTCTTGTCCACATTTTACAACACATTGCATATTCGCCCTCAGTTGCTTATGCAGAACACAGGCTGTTTTCTTTTGTTCTGAAGCCTCATGTAACTGATGGCATTTGAAATGTGCTTTAATACAAAATGCCTCACAAACTGCCACCCTGTACCTGATTTAATCCATTATATGAGCTGCCTCTTCACACTTTTTGCCTTCATTATTTTCCTTTCCCTGACAAATTGTTTTTAGTAGTAGAAAAAAGTGATCATGTTTTGAAAAGTACTGCCTTCTGGCACATATTTAAAATGCCTAAGGCTCTCAGGTAAAACTGAGATAGCCGTAGTTACAGACGCGTCCCCACCTATATCTTGGCATTTTATTTCATTGTCTGTCATTCAATATGGCCCACAGCAGGAAGAGTTTGCATATTCCACTTTATTCTTTTCTATAGACAATTCGGATACCAGTATAAATAATAATAATCCATTCCACTAAAATTAGTGAGAAGTCTTCATCTTTAAGCTAATATACATCCATGCCTCTTTCCTGAGGTTTCTTTTTCAAATTATCTTTACCAAAAAGGCTTCAAATAACGGCCTGATGTTGGAAAATGACAAATCTTTTTCTCGTGAATTAGTACCCATGCTAGACACCGAAAGAATGAAATAGAATGAAATAGAGCTTATGCAAAATCTCATTCTTGATGTTCATGAATAGATTCAGTATTTCAGCATAAAGACTTTAAATATCAAGTTTAATTGAGCTCTGACACCACACTTCTCCAGAATTTCTTACTGCAGGATAAAGTTGTTCATCTAAAAAGCACAGTCTGTCCTAAGCAGATGCATGCCATAAAAAAAAAAAAAAAAAAAAAAATGACATAAATTTTCTTCCTTAAATTTTCTCCTAGTATAACATATGAATCCATGTTTACTGTGGTATCAGCCAACTAGTAAAAGGAGGGATCATTTTTATTTTTGTAATTGGGATACTGCTCTTTTTGAGGTACAGAGTATTGGCTATTCCCATGTTTGATCTAATCACACGGTATATTTACTAGCTCTCTGGTCTTGGAAAGCGTCTCCAAGTGCAAGACTTACTCTCTCATTGTTGCTGCCAACCACATCATCCTGTGGAGAGGAATTAAAAAAAAAAAAAAGATTATGAATTTTTAAATCTAGAGCTTTCAAAGTGTCAGAAGACAATAGAGAATAGATTTGTAAGTGTCAGAAGACAACATATTTGTGATCATAAGGAGTAAAATCTTATGACCTTGAGTAAGAGTGGCTTGTTTTCCTTGGAAGCCATCTTCCAGATCTTTACTCTCAGGTTGTGTGCAATTTGGAAATGTCTGAGATAAAAACTGCTGCCTAACTCGTCACCTGGTTTTCTTCCAATGCTCAGAAAGAACTAGAAACCCTTCAACAAATGGATTGTGTGTACCATCTGGCCATTTCTTGTTGCATAGTAAATTTTACACTAAAAATGACTTTCTTTTTCCCACACCAGAACATAAGAAATTTGCCATCTTTCTTGGCCTGATGTATAAAAATGTACTCTTTAATATAATTCACTGATGGCTGGAATTGTGTAAAATGTAGTCATACATGAACTACAATTTAAAAATCACAAACTTTTTCACTCTATCATGAGAAATTGCAAATATTTCTCAGGTGTGAATTTAAATTGATTTTTTAATATCCATCTTTTTTTCTATTTGTAGCTTCAAACATGTATGCAATACCACTGGAGATTCTAAATTTTGTTAGGTAGGATTTAAATAAATATGACATGTTAACATGTGCATATTTTATATAATTTTTGAATATAAAGACCTCTGATTCCCTCTAAACCTCAAAAAGCTAAAACTTTTCAGGGACATATGTTTTGACAGGTAGCAATTTATAATTTGGTCAACATAGAAAATGTTAATCTTAAAATAACCAGGAAATAGTTAGGGATAAAAATTCTACAGTGCTATTCTTATCTTAATCTAAGTTGATAAGGCCTCCCCACACAAAGAAGGGAGTCAGAGACTGGAATACAACAGGTATAGAGGTTAAGTGTACATAAGATAATACAATGTATAGGGGTACAGATTGATATTAGCTGGAGTTATTAACCACTTACTGTATGCTGAATTTCCTCAAACACATTATTTAAATATGAATGAAGGTACTTTATTCAAAACTGGAGTTTGGAAAAGTGATATGGGTATACCTACCAAATAATGTCATCTGAATTTTTTTTTTTTTTTTTTTCGGCTGGAGCTGTGTTTGAACCCACATCTCTAGCATATGGGGCTGGCGCCCTACTCCTTTCAGCCACAGGCACTGCCCAATCATCTGAATTTTTTAAAAAAGAATTTTGACATTTATGATTTATTTTCCTTATGCAAAAAAAAAAAAAAAAAACAACCCTCTCAAACATGTTATAAATCATAGCCTCAGGCATAAATACCATATCACATGACCACAGACCAAAATCAAATATAACATACTCACCATAAGCAAAATGCATTGCATTCAACAGGTCATTGATACATATTTATTGAGGTAATTCTGACTAATTTCAAGGAAATTGACTCTGTTTAAATATTCGTATCTTTCATCTCATCAAATTTTATTGTTCATAAGCAAGAGAAAACTTATATATTAAAAGTAGTATCTTTTGCAGGCATAGATGCATTAAATATTATCTAATCAATCACAATTTAATATACTAAAGATTAACTATAGTTTTCCTTTAAACATCATTTTGATCTTAATGACATAGCTCACTATTTTATTCTGCAAACAGTATACTTTATATTTATCCTTTCTAGAAGATGCCGCTTTCTAGAGTTATGACAAAGACTTCATTATACAGAAAGGCCTTGTTTTAGAATGAACAAATAAATGTTGGCTGGTGCACAATTTGTGCCTCCCAAAAGACTGAGTCCTTACCTCTAGGCAGAAATAAAATAAAATTTAATCTTCAAGAATTCAAATTTCTTTCTTGGCAAGAATCAGCATTGCTACTAATTAACTAAAATAGAAATTAAAGAATCTTGGATAAAAACTGCCTTTCTAATTCAATAACAAGCTTCCAATCAGTCCAAAACTTCTTCCGCTAAAGAAAACTGGTTATGTTACTGCATCAAGTCACTGGGCTATATTGCTGAAAGGGAGAGGGCTGAAAATAATATCCGTAACTGAGGAGCAAAATGTGCACATGCTATTTTCAGTTTCATTTCAGAATTTTTTCTATACTTTTGTTTTTAATTGTTAACATTCATTTTTCCTCTATATTTAGTTTGCAAAGCTTTCCTCCTGTTCTTCCCCCCTGCACCCATATTTCCTGCATCCATTTACTCAGAGTCCACCCAATAATTCACAGCTCTGGGAGAGCTCTTCCCTTTTGTAATTATCCCCAAGGCCTACAGTGCATTTGGGGCAAGGTTTTACACTAAATTTATACTCTTATATAAAGTATGTGAGTTCAAACGTTCAAGGTGATCCATGTCTTTCCCTTGCTGTGATATTCACCTTGCAGCTTTTACATTACACATTTCCTATAACTATAACTGTAACAATCAGTGTATCTACACCTACAGGATGGTTTCATTAATTGCATTTTATCACCCTTCCCCAAGTTGGTTCATACGATGCTCTAAACTGACAATGAGAAGTTACGTCAGCATCTCTCTTCAGCATCGTAATAGGATAAAGTTAATTATAATTTAAATCTATGTTTCTTGATTTCTTAAAAATGTTCATGGGTACAGTGCTCATATTGAAGGTGAGCAGCCGGTCAGCACAGTAAATCAGTCAGGTGGCTGTGTTTAGGAATGGTAGCAAAACATTCGCTGCAATTAATGCCATCTGGCTTTCAGCCTAGTAGGGCCAACTGGCTGTGTTCAGTGACTCTGGGGAAATCAGCCTGTTAGAAGGTCACAAATGCTCACGCGACACCTCTGGGACATTGACAGGAAGTTGGCAGCAATATGAAGGGAAGTCATCCCACCGACGGAGTGGATAACCCCTCCTGAGTGGACGGAGAATTGTTCATGTTGAACTTTAATTTGATTTGGAGACAAGGGGACAGGCACAGCTACCACTGCTACATTTACAGAGCATATGTATACTCAGGGTCTGCCATTTTCTTTCATCAACCGCCTACCAGTCCTCATCACAATTATAAAATCCAAATTCCCTTTCCTTGACTTCCTGTTTGATCTTCCCTGAGAGCATTCTCTTCTGGACTACATCCCAGGCACACTGGATTTTTAGGTTGATATTTCATTAATTTTAAAAGCTATCATTGTAGAATATTTTTCACATGCACAGGTGTCTACAGGGGCCCAACTCAAATAACTACTTTCGATTCATTTTCTAGAGTTTCATGAATGCCAATGGGAAACTATAATACACATAAAAATTTAGTGATTATCAACTAGCAAGAAAAATGTGAACTAAAGCTTTTTAGAAAGAAATTGCTCCAATTTTTTATAAAGAACTCAAGATAGAGTCAAAGGTTAAAATATTAAAAGTAAATTTTCTTATGTGCCAAACTCTGAGAAAAATATTCATCAGGTTTTCTAGAATCCAAAATCTTCAGCAACAAATACACTGACCTGCTTCCATTTTCTAAAACTGTGCAGGTGTAAGGAAGTATTTCTTTAAATGTTCACCATCAATATAAATTAGTTGGAAATTAGGCTGTATATTTTATGCCTAGGAATGCCTGACAGATTTTCTGAAAGAAGTGGCAACCACTATCCCCTTGACACTTTATAAATTTCCTCTCCTTTTCAGAAAACTGTAAGAATGTAGGGCAACTCTGTGTTAGGTATAAGCAGAAGGATATCTTCAAGGCAGGAACAAATTTGTGATTAGCATTTGGATAAAGGGAAAAAAAGCCTTTTGTTAAGCATGAAAAGAAAATGGTAAACATAATATTCCCGGTTATTGAAAACCAAGTATTCACATTTCTCATTCTAAGCTAACAAAAGCATGATGCTGTGGTGCAAACCAAAAGTTCAAGGCTGAAAGGTAAAATAAACAAGTCTAAAACATGGAAAATGACTGAATTCCTTTCATTTTATGAAAGAAAATACATTTGGCAGCTTTGTGATCTAAATATATTTGGAAATTCATTATTTTATATGCTATTGATGGTGAACAGCATGTTACCCCAGAGTGGGGCAACTGGGCATTTGAAAAAATAGCAGAAGGAAGGAGTTCTCTCTAAACTTGAAGTGGGCCGTAAAAGAAGTTTCTGATCTTCCTTTAACAAAGGTCATAGACCCCGATGGATGTTATTTTGGAAGAAAGTGATGTCACAGTTGGACACGAAGAAGAATCTGAATGAACAGGCCTTGCTAAGTTCCCTAACCCTAAAAATACATGAATTTCCATGTTTCTTTGGGTCTCTATTTTTGAAGCCTCCCATGTCACATCAGTTTCTTACGTGAAATAAACATGTGTGCTTGTCTCATGCTGATGTGTCTTGTGTAACAGGCACCTCAGCCTGAACCTCGTAATGAGTGAGAAATTTCTTCCCCCTTGCACGAACAAATTAGGATACAGAAATAGGATTCAAGGTGATTTGAGTTGGGTCATTTTAGACATTAAATTAGAAACTATCATTCTAAAAAAAGGCTTGAAACTTTATGTTCAGGTTATTGTTGGGGGGGGGATCAGGTTTGAGGCTTTAAATTCCTGTTTAATTTGCCTTTATAAAAAGAATTAGAATTTGTAAGACACTTCACAAAACTAATTTTTTTTTCACACTTTGTAAGTATGTAGCATCAGCACTGCTAATGCTAAACCTTAGGGAGTTACTAAAAAACAATTTCTTAAGAAGTCAAATCACTGCATTAAGAGAGCTCTATGTTCTTGCAAAAGATAAGTCTTCATTATAAAGAAAAGCACAAATGAGACCAGCATGAATAGAAACAGCCAGAAATATTATTAACAGCAGTGTTAAAAGTTACTGGCATTTTGCTGTATCTTTCTAATTTATACTAACTTTCCCAATTAATTGTACTATTGTGACATTTAAAGCATTCATAAATTAAAATGAAGATCAGAGTTCATCCACATAGACTTTTTAAAAGAATAGTTGTATTTTTAAGAGATTATTTGTTTCTGATCTTCTTATGATGTATGTTATTCCACACTTTTAAGAAATACAAAACCCAGCTCACATTTAGAGCAGACACATTCATGGGATATCTTCATTTGTTATGACATCACACATTTATCTTAATATGCTCTATATTCCTCGTGTCAGAGCAGAAATATATTCAGAAGTATTTACTTCTGATTTTATTTCAGGTATGTAAGTTCCAGATGCATAAAAAGAAATTTTTAACATTATTTCTGTATAAATACTTGCTTTTAATTTATGCCCAAATATATCCGTGTTGAATGTAAAGTACAGTATGAAAAAGCAATTATTTTTTAGGCAAATCTTTTGCTAAGCCAAGTGTGGAGTATCATAGAAAAAGGAGGACGCTGCATGAATAAGTAAAAATAAAAATGATTACTTCACCTGGAAAGTGCATTTCATATTTTTAAAAAATCTGAAATAATTGAGTTCACATGGAAAACTGTTAAAATAAAATAGTAACTCTGAATGATAAAAATAATCTCTTAAAACATCTGAACAGGCCAGGCAGGGTGGTTCATGCCTGTAATTCTAGCACACTGGGAAGCTGAGGCAGGAGGATCACTTGAGCTCAGTAGTTTGAGACCTTCCTGAATAAGAGCAAAATGCTCTCTACCAAAAAATAGAAAAATTAGCCAGGTGTCATGGTGGGCTTGTGTAGTCTCAACTACTCAGGAGGCTGAGGGAGGAGGATCCCTTGAACCTAGGAGTTTGAGGTTGGTAGAAGGAAGGCTTTCACCTCAGTACTCTGGTCTGGGTAACAGAATGAGACTTTCTCAAGAAAAAAAATATATAAGCAAATGACTTTATTGATTTTCATTGTAACTTGTATACTTGTATAAAAATTATTTTCAACAAACTGCAATAATATAATTGATAGCAATGTATAAAAATAACACATTTAATTAAATTCATAAAAATAACAAATCAACTGATGCAGATAAAAATTTTATGGGTAACCCATCATCCATAGTTTTTGACATACTTTATATAATAGAATAATATTATGAATAAAAATTATAAAAACACCTCACAAATTTACCATATTCCCTTAAAGGCGGGTTATTTCCAGCAATCAAATAATGTATGTTTAAACAGTTTTTGTTAAACATAGCACTAATAACATTTGTATTCTTTTTTCTAAGTAAGTTATGCCTTTGTTCAAACTACTGATGTCTTTCATCTGTGGAAGAGTTCTATTTCCCATTAAACTTTTTAACTAATATTAACTATATTATTCTAATTTCTGTAATTCTGATTCAGGAAAGTATACATAGATGAGCATAAAAATAAATTTTAGTAAAGTGGAATATTAAAGCAATCCAGGTAGTCATAGTAATAAATCTGAAAGTTAAAATAGTGGCACAGATGTCATTAAATGGGCACCTACCATATTCTAAGTACTATGCTAGATTCTTGCAGACTCTTTAATATTAATAATAATACCCTATGGTGTGATTTTATAAGTATGAATTTTACTCTGAAAGGACATAACTTGCTTAAAGTCACAGAGTTCATAGACTACCAACCTAGAATTTAAACTTAAACCTTGTTTGGGCTACAGAGAAGAAATTAAAGGAAGGGTAGAAAAAAGTTAGGCGAACCAATTTATTGCTGATAGTCACAGCAACTTCCATTTATTGAGTGTTAGTATGTGAGATCTCATTCCTTCTATGTAACTTTGTAAAATATGCTTATTATTTTCATGTTTCAAATGAGAAAAATAAGAGTAAAGATGATTAGAAACATATTCTAGGTAGAACAGCTATAACCAGAATGTCCAGAATTTGAATCAATATTTCACTAACTAGGATTCCTCTATCTATCCATCCATCCATTCATCCATCCATGCATATATATTTAGACAGAGTCTCACTCTTTTGCCCAGCTTAGAGTCATTAGCCTAGCTCACAGCGACCTCAAACTGCAGGACTCAAGTGATCTTCTTGCCTCAGCCTCCCCAGTAGTTGGGACTACACAATGCACCACTACACCCAACTAATTTTTATATTTTTAGTAGAGATGAAGTCTCACAGTTGCTCAGGCTGGTCTCCAACTCCTGAGCTCAAGCCATCCACCTACCTGGGCTTCCCTGAGTGCTAGGATTACAGGTATGAGCCACCACACTCAGCCAAAATTCTTCATTTCAAAGTGGTCACCTTTTTTATTATCACATATAACTTTTATCAGAAGTAAAACTTCAAATGAAAACAGTACAAAGTTAAATCTGAAAATGCATTTAAAATATTCAAAAACAACTTGAAGATTCAGATATAAGGAAAGATAATATTCTCAAATTGACAAATACTGAACAAAAAAATATTACTCCGGTATTGGATCAGGAAATGCATAAGGTACAGATACTTTATTTAAACACTAGAACACTGAAGGTGTCTAAAACAATGGAGAAACCAACTAGATATGGTCCCAGATGTATTTTTCTACATCATTTTCCTGACTGAGATTCTTCTGTTTCTTAAGAAAGCATCTATTTAGTTCTTCACTAGAAATTTGTATCTTCTTAGGTTATATAAAACACCAGAAAGCAGAAGTTTGAAAACTTCTATATATTTTAGTTGTGTCAGCAAATAGAGCCTTGTATATTTGAATGATTAAAATTTTAAAAGATGCCCAAGTTTTAGTTTCTTCTCTTAGTAGCTACATCAATTACATCTGTTCAACACTCAGAAGGAGGCATCTTGCATTGTAAGATTCAATAATGGGTCATTTTGCTGCAGATTTGCAATTACCAGCCCTTAGAGCCTGAATTAGGGAGGGAATTTTGATCTTACCAAAAGTCTGCAGAGAGTTAGCAGGTCAATTTATCTCTTGACAGACTTTGTAAACGGTGTATTAGATTTTAGGCTTTCTTTCTTTTACTTCATATAGATGAAATGCTGAGTTTACGTGATTGTTTTTGGCTGCTCTTGCCTTAACCCCCTCATTAAAAGAGTCCCCCATTCTCATCTAAAATAACAAACTGTAGGGAGATCCAATTTACTACTTCTATCTTTGGAGGCCCAAGTTGTTGTAGAACCTTGGATACTTTCTGGTTTCTAAGTTCCCATCTAGCCCTTTCTGCCTTCAAGAAATTTTCCCATGTCCTTGCTCAGGAGGATTCAGTATTGAAATTCTCTTTATTGTGGTGAAAGTTCAATATTTATTTATGTTTATATAAATGTCTTCATTTGTTTTGTGCTGTTAGAATACCTCAGCCTGTGCAATTTACAAAGAAATTCCTCCTGGTTCTGGTGACTGGGAATCCAAGATGGTGAGGGCCTTCTTGCTGAGTCATCCCATGGCCAAAGGAGGAAGGCAAGAAACAAGCTAGGGCAGGCAAGACATTGACCTCCTGGCCTCAAATCCTTTTATAATTAGCATTAATCCACTCAGGAGGGTGGAGCCCTTAATGACCTAAAAACTTCCATGTATGCTCTACCTCTTCAATTGTTACATTGGGGTTAAGTTTTAAACACATACCATTTTTCCCTGAAAGTAATACCTACCCCAAATTAAGCCCTAGCAAGATTTCTATGCATTTGTTAAATATGAGTCCTACCATGATAATATGACCTAGTGATGGGTGTGGCTATGCAGATATATTCAACACTCACAAGGAGGCATCAGCAGTAAGGAAGACTGGAATATATTTTATATGCCACAGCTCCTTTCTCTCAAGCCATTCACACGTGCATAAGTGCACCATGGTCACAGGCATCCTATTGCACACGTGCACACGTGCTAATGGTTAGGAGAAAGGAGTTCACACCAGCCTCACCAAGGTCGGCTCCCCCTGTCAGGTTCCAGAAGAAGATGATTTAACTGTATTTGAATAAAAGTAGATTGTTGTATTATACTTAATAAAAAGAAGACATTCCTTGAAAATAAGCCCCTTTTTCTCAAGTGTGTCTTCTTGAGAAAAAATAAATATAAGACAGTGTCTTATTTTAATGGAAACACGGTACTTTGGGGGGATACTTTCAAACTATAGCAACATAAACATTTTCTTCTTATTAAGTGTTCAGTTTGATGAATGTTGAAAGATGTTGATAACAGTGTAACAAACACCTAAAAGGAGGTAGTGAATATGTTCTTACCCTAAAAATTCCCTGTGGAATAGACTATTTTTGTTTCTCCCTGAAATGCATATGTTGAATACCTAATATGATAGTATTTAGAAGTGGGAGTCTTCGGGGAGTTGGTTAGATCGTGAGGAAAAAGCCCTTAGTGCTTTTATCCTGGAGGCCCCAGAGATATCCTTTCCTTTTCCAATGTGAGGACATAGCAAAGTGATGGCCATCTAGGAGCTAGGAAGCTGACCCTCACCAGACAGAAAATCCGTCAACACCGTGATCGTCCAGACCTAAGAAATAAATTCTGTTGTTTGTAAGCCATCCAGTCTATCACATTCTGTTACAGCATTCTGAACAGACTAAGACATACTGTGCTCTTCTGTAATCAAACATCATCCCTACCACTACACCCAGCCCCTGTCTACCCCGATAAGATTTCTGTCCGATAGTTTTGTCTATTACAGAATATCATGTAAATAAACTAGTACACAGTGTAGCCTCGTGTGCTTTTTTTAACTTGATTTTTTGGACATTCATCTAATGTTGTTAAATATGTCTATAGTTTATTCTTTTTTATTCAAATTTCTAGACAAATGCCACATATAGTAAATTGTCCTTGTATGGGGGATTCTTTTGGAAAAAAACATATACCAAAAAGGAAGAACATATGTATTATAAACCTGAAGGTACAGTATATTCTTATTTTTTAGAGAGCAATTTTTATTAACATTTTTAAAAGTCACTGGAGCCCTAATGTTACTATCTTGATAACTGGCCAGTGTAAATTAGACAATAGGAAATTTAAAGAGCCCTTCTCTTTAATTTTACATGGAATATGAAATATTGAGGACTCTGGCAAATTGGGAGCTGTGTCCAGTGGTATTTATTTACCCAGAGAACAGGGACCCATGATTAAGATGAGGCATAGTGTCAAGTAAGGGTCATGAGCAGTAAGCAGAAGAAATCAAATGTTTGCCTATAAACACCGTGGTGCCTGCAGGTATCTGGCAGGAGAGGGGTGATTCAGGAAAACGGTGGGGACATGCTGGGCCTCGGAGCACTCCACGAACCTGCCACTTAGCCTCCAAACAACAATGATGGATGCAACCAAAAAAAAAAAAAAATGGCCAGGTGGCGGGCGCCTGTGGTCCCAGCTACTTCTGTGGCTCAAGCAGCTAAGACGCCAGCCACATA
>NW_003852404.1:20889790-20892403 GCF_000181295.1 Otolemur garnettii | reverse complement strand
AAAAAAAAAAAAAAAAAAAAGAACCATTTGGAATGCCTCCTAAGGACCCCAAGATTGACAAGGTATGATATTCTCTGGGGGAGCTGGAGGTCCTCGTTTCTCCCGGCCTTTATTTCTATTGATGAAAACATTCATGTCTGTATTAGTTTCCCGCAGCTTCTCTAACAAAGTACCACAACTGGGTGGCTTCAATGACAGAAATTTATTGTTTCAAGGTTTTGGAAGCCAGAATTCTGAAATCATAATGTGAAGAGTTGGTTTCTTCTGAGAATTGAGAGGGAAAATCAGTTCCAGAGAAGCCTCTCTCCTGGATTCTTGCAGCTTTGGGTGCCTGCTGTCTTATCAATGCCATTCTTCCTGCATCTGCAAATCATCTTTACCTCTGTCCCTCCTATGCTTAAATGTTCCTTTCTTTTAAGGACACAATCATGTTGGATTAGGGCCTAATGGTCTCATCAACTCATGATCATTTGCAAAGACCCTATTTCCAAACAGGAAACAATTTCACATTCACAGGTACTGGGGATAAAGGCTTAAGCACCTTTCTGGGGGACACAAATTAACCCATAGCGCTGTCAATCTAGTAATTGTGAACTTTCAGGTATTTTTTCTTTTTCACTTATGGTTTACAACCTTATATTTTAAATTATAGAAGACAATAGAATCTCTTCAAAGTGCTGAGAGAAAACTTCCGTCAATCTGGGATTTTAAACATGTCTCAATTACTATTTAAGCAGAATATACATAAATAAAATGAAAATATAAAACTCAAATGATTAAGTTTACATTTAGTACATAGGAAGAGTACCAAAATAAATACTTCAATAAGAAAAAAATTGTTTTTAGAAGGAAGAAGTGGCTCCAAGAGACACTGAATTGTACAGAAACTAGAAAATATGTTGGTAAATTTAAATAATCTATGACTAAAATCCTAATAATAATTATTAAGGATAATGACTATTCAGCTGGGGATTTAAAAACAAGTACAATAAATATTCATAAATATTAATTCATAAATATTAATGACATGGAAATTGGAAAGGAAGATCAAATCTAAAATCTTCCATAGCATTTAAATTATTCAAGTCAAAAGGCTATTGATTAGTGTTGCAATATTTAAATTCAATTCCGATTGATAAAGGAAGCTAACTCTTAGGAAGGTCATAGGAGATGTGAAAAATACAGTCATGCCATTTGGTAAAATGAAAATATAAAGAACTATAAAGGAACACATAAAAATATACTGAGACTTTTCAAGCAGTTAGAACCCACAGAAATTGTCTTATCCTGAACCACATAGCAAGATCAAGAAATGTCAAAGAATAGATTATGTATAGAGACAAATTATTTACCACAATGCCATGAAATTAGAAATGATGATAAAACTTATATGGAACAATCAAATATTTGGATATAAATATTTGGTCTTTCTCTCACTGACAAATTATTTTATTCATCAAAAAATTCACTATGGAAATTTTAAATAATCCCAGTCCAATTAATTCAAGGACACTAAACAGCAATTTGAAATATCTTGTAATAATGATAAAAAAAAAAAAAGAATATCAAGAAGTTGAGTGTTAAAGTCTTCTTTTTTTTTTTTTTTTTTGACTAGGGCTGGGTTTGAACCCACCGTCTCCAATATATAGGGCCAGTGTCCTACTCCTTTGAGCCATAGGCACTGCCTGTTAAAGTCTTTCTGTCCCATGTCTGTGTGGCCTTATACTCTATATACTCAGTTTTTAAGATGCTTTGTGATCTCAAAAGAAAATTTAAAAAATATAATTGTCTAAAGATCATTTACCTGTTCTACATTAAAAGATAAATTTAGTGATTTATTAAGCAAAAAAGCAACATTTATTTTGAATTTGGACAAATTAAAATTAAATCAAATAATAAAAGTAACTGAGCAAGAAGAAATACATGCATGCACAAATTAAATACTTTCTGACAAAGTTAAAAAGAAATTTCCATTGAAGAAATTTTTGAAGCATAACACTGAACTCATATGGCCAGAGAAAAATAATTTTGTTGCTAACCAAGTCTGAATTAAATGACTAAAATATTGAAACCATCAAAAAAAAATCAAAATTTAAAAATAAATTTTTTCTGTTTTATCACAACTTAATTTGCAATTGCCAAATTGTGGAAATGACCTAAATGCCCACAAATGGATTAACAAGCTGTGGTATATGTATACTATGAAATACTATTTAGCCACTAAAAAAGATGGAGACTTTACATATTTTGTATTAACCTGGATGGAGCTGAAATACATTTTTAGTAAAGCATCATAAGAATGGAGAAGTAAGAATCCAATGTACTCAATTCTGATAATGAGGAAAACTGATAACCTAATACATGGTGAGGGGTGGGGGAATGCAGAAGCGAAGAGAGGGAAGGAGGGAGGGGGCCGAGGGGTCACAGTGCAGCACACCTCTTAGGGGCGGGACACAATTATAAGAGGGACTTTACCTAACAAATGCAATCAGTGTAACCTGGCTCAGTACCCTCAATCAATCCTCAACAATAAAAAAATGAAAAGTAAATACAAAATAAACAAACTTTCTGTGAACCTGAAATTGCAAATTTTTTTTTTTTTTTTTTTTTTTT
>NW_003852404.1:20843652-20889327 GCF_000181295.1 Otolemur garnettii | reverse complement strand
AATTGGGCTGCAATAAACATTCTGATACAAATATCTTTGTTGTAATGTGATTTTTGGTTGTCTGGGAATATACCTAATAAAGGAATTGCAGGGTCAAACTGAAATTGCAAAATTAAACTTAAAAATAAACTTCCTGTGAACCTATAAAATTAGTCCATCAAAGCAAATCAAGCCATATATTATATTTTTATTTTGGAACATTTAATGTTTCTTGATTAACCTTTGGTCTTACAGAGATCCCGGCTAAGAACAACGACAACACCAGTACAACTATGACTGAGAATAGCAGCTGTTCTGAGAATTCATGTTTGTACTATCTTTACAATCAACTGGTTTTGATCAAAGGAAATTCACTCTAGCCTTAATTTTTACCCGTGAGATCTAAAGTAGACAGTGGTCCAGGAAAGGAACCCCACTTGCAATATGGTATTTGAATTCAAAATTACCAAGAATTAATCTTATTTCTACTACTTCAATTGTCCAAAAATGACAGAAGGTAATTTTTCACAGGAAATGATTTCCTATGAACTTTTTTATCTGCAACCCCTTGTTTATCACCCGTGACATGTCCACCTTGATGGCTGGTTTTTTCAACTATGGTGACACAGCACAAACTCACATCACTTTTCTTATATCCTTATCCGTATTCTTAGGAGCTGATTGGGACTAGCCTAGGAGTCAAATATTGCCGCTGTCCTTTCTATTCAACTGTATTAGAATAATGCAAAAGCATCTTTAACTTCAAAGTGTTACTATAGAGTGAACAGATATTAATATATAAATATTTTATTTATTTCTACTTCATGTTTTTACACTGTTCCACAAAAGATGGGAATGCTTACCATCATGTGTGCCTGCTCTCATTTATATCCAATTTGTGAACTATGAACTCTAAATATAAGGGAAATATAAAAATGTAGATTTTCCATTTTTAAATATTCTAGCCATTTCTAAATTTATGAATAACACTACAGTAAATCTCAAGTATATTCCTCACGTTCCAACCTTAGCATACTTACTAAAGCCCACTCCTGGGACATGCATCCTTACAAGTAGTGAAATTATTAAGAAATAATTTCTGCACTTGAAGCCTACTTCTTACCACTTTTCTCACACTAAACCCTCCCTTGTCCTCTAATAAGTCTGGCTTTCTTAATTTTCTCTTAAAGCAAAAGAATGTCCATTTGACTCAAATCCACCGAAGATCTCTTGATCAAATTCCATTCTTAGTGTGTTCCAAAAATAATGGCAGTGAATATTTCTTGAGAATTTTGATGTATCAGAGATTATAATATTTTTACGTGTAATGCCTTTTGTTTCATATATGATTTTAATTCTTTTTTTCTTCAAAAACAATTTAGGTGAGTAAAATGAAGCTCAGAGTATAAGTAGCTTGCCCCAAATCACAGTTAAAAAGTAGATGTAGGATTTGAATTCAGGATGTCCATCTTAACCTGTTTGACAATTCACTGACCATCTCCAAGTAATCTTATGTTTGTATAATTTTTTTTTTTTTTTTTTGAGACAGAGCCTCAAGCTGTCCCCCTGGGTAGAGTGCCGTGGCTTTACAGCTCACAGTAACCTCCAACTCCTGGGCTCAAGCGAGTCTCCTGCCTCCGCCTCCCAAGTAGCTGGGACCACAGGCACCCGCGACAACGCCCGGCTATTTTTTGATTGCGGCCGTCATTGTTGTTTGGCGGGTCCGGACTGGGGATTCGAACCTGCCACCTTAGGTGTACGTGGCTGGCGCCTTAGCCGGTTGAGCTATAGGCGCCGAGCCATGTTTGCATAATATTTGATGACAAATTGACAATCACAACCAATTCTTCTAGAGGAAAGGAGACAATGTTGAGAGAGAAATGGTTCTAAGTCCAGCACAATTAAAGTTTTTGTCTAAAGAAAACTTATAAAATACTAAACAATTTTCCAAATAGAGAGGGTGAGACAAAGACAGAATTCACTACTTGCCTTATTGAACATCACAGGCTAATCATTTCATTCCTCACACATCTTGGAACTTGTCGCAGCTAACAGATTTAGTGTTTAACATTTCTCTCCTTGCTTTGCATGAAGCGGGGAATGGGTTCATGCTGATAGCAATTAGCATCGGTTTCAAACACCTACCTCTATAATTTAAATATCATATTTCAAATATAATGCAATTAAATACATAAATACTTAGGATATTTTCTCTTTTTAAAAATCATGCTTGATTTTTAGGCCATCTGCTCAGAAATATGTGTTTCTTATAAAAACCACCATCTTGACCTCCTATCCTCCAACTGTTAGCACAATGACTAGCTCGAAAATTGCTGGTACAGGGGTTTTATAAAAGTCACAATCCATCGCAACTTTCATAGACCATAACTTCCTAGCAGGAGGGAAGAAAAGCCGTATGAACGATTGTGATGTAATTTGTGTTTTTTATAATGAAAAATAAATACATTTCTCTAGGGCAGGGAATTTAAATTAACAACATACATTTAGAAACAAGTTTATAAAGCATATCTAATGTGAAAGGGGCTAATATTTTCCAGGAGATAAACAAGCACAGTCTCTCACTAGGAAGTACTGGATCTTTGTAGAAATTATCATAATGTTTATTATAAAGGTTAGAAGAGAAATCTGATTGTATCTGTCTTATATAGATATGGAAATATTAAAATTACCTAATTCTTGACACCTATAATCTAAATAATTAGTTTACAGATCTTTCTCTCACCTCTGGTCAGAGTCTTGTGAGTTCATATAATTATTATCATTTCAGTTACAATGCCATGAGACTCTGGAAATACAAGAAACTAGAGATTATCACATAAAATAAATGGTTTGAACATTTGGTACTGAATGTGATTACACACATTGGTCATTTGGGAAAGTTCGCAGTTACTGAAGTGAATACCAATTAGAACAACGTTCACCCTACAGTCATTGAATAAACTAAGTCAAAGTGTACCCCTTAAAAGAATACACAACCAGTACAAATAATACCTCTAATTCTGTTTGGACTTCAGTTAGTTAACAGTGAAACCAAAAGGAGGATTTTCTAAAAGTTCCTTTCAGACACATATTTAAAGGCATAATTATATTTTTAATAACATTCCATATTTTCACAAGGTCCCTAAATGTCTTTAACTGGCAGATAAAAAAATTCATAACTGAAACTAGCTTCCCAGGCTTGCTAATTTTATATCACCTGATATCTTCAAATTGTACCAACACTTAATGAGAACATTATTATGGAATCATGCAAATCTGTGTGTTTGGGGGGTAGGACAACTAAGTGATTATAGGACTCTGGATTGAACTGGGTCCTGCCCTGTCACATCAGAACATGACAAATGATAGGACTGTGCTGATGCCCATGGATGGAGGGAGCATTTAAACCACCTGGGCCAGAAGGAAATTCTCTGCTCCAGTGGTAGGGCCTGAGTTCCAGCTAATTCCATCACTGGGTAACTAAACTGGCCTTGGGGCCCAGAATAAATTTCAAAGGCTGGCGGCAAAGATTGGAGTCCTTAGGCAATTCTTGGTACTGCAATGGGCTTGAAGTAAGTGGACATGAGACACCAGCCATGGTGGGAAAAGGAAGTCCTGCGTTGTTCCTCCCTCAGCTCTGGGCAGGAAAGTTCAAGGGCTCAAGGAAAGACTCCTTCTGCTTAGGGAAAGGAAAGGGATTAGCTCAGAGAGGACTTTGTCTTACAACTTGGGTACTGGCTCAGCCAGAGTAAAATCAAGCACCCAGAAGATGCCTGAAGCCCTCAATTCTAGGCCTTAGCCCTGGACAACATTTGCAGACTCACCATGGGCCAGAAGAGAAAATGCTGCTCTGAAGGAAAGGACACGGTCCTGTCAGCATTCGCCACCTGCTGCCTGAAGAGCCCTCAGACATTACACAAACCTTGAGTAGTACCAGGAAGCAGTCACAGCCTTGGGTGAAATCGAGAACTGCGCTATCTTCAGGAGTGGCTCACAGGAATATTTGCCTCATCCCTCCCCCAAATCCAAGGAGCCTAGCATTGAGAGTGAGACTCCTTCTGTTTGGGGAAATCAAGGAAAAAGAGGAAACACTTTGCCTGGTGATTCAGGGAATTATCCAGTATCTCACTCAAGTCCACAAAGGTAGGAGGTTTATTAGTCTGCAGGAGTCTGTAAGATTCACAGATTTACTGGGTTTGTTTTGATGTCTTGATTATTGCACATTGTATGTCTGCATCAAAAAAAAATCACATGTACCCCATAAATATAGACAACTATTATGTACCCATAACAATGAAAAATTAAAAGTTAAAAAAAATCAGTGACCTACAAGAATACAGATGTGACAGATTAATACAAGCAAATAAAACATTTGGAAACAACCATGTATTGTGGTGAGTAATGACGATCATATATATTAGGATAGAACAGCTTCTACATTAAGAGGGAATGGTAAATTATTAAGAAGCATTTTAGGCTGGGTGCAGTTGCTCACATACCCATTCTAAAATCCTCAGGGAGGTCAAGGTGGGCGGATTGCTTGAACTCACGAGTTTGAGACCAGCCTGAGCAAAAGCAAGACACCCCCCATGAAAAAAAAAAAAATAGAAACACTGAGCCAAGAAGATCACTTGAGCCCAAGTTGGAGGTTTCTCTGACCTATGACACCACAGCAGTCTACCCAGGGTGACAGCTTGAGAGTCTTTAAAAAAATTAGCATTTTAATAACATACAATATTAAAGAATGGACAAAGTTACAATCAAGTTAATTACAAATGCCTGAAAATTCTATGCATGTTATTCTGAAAATATGGAAGGTACTAAATTAGTGGATTTATGAAAACATGTTTTAGTCCAAGAGCCATTTTAAAAATTTGAAAAGGCTGTAGAGTTCTGACACTCTTAAAAATACAAAAATGAAATAAGACATGACCAAAGCTGGAGATTTAATAAATGGAACAAAAGGTCCAACTCAGAAAAAACACTTTGATAAAACCCCAGATTAATAATGGTGTGGGTTCTCCATATTCATTGTTCAACCTCATGGACATGTAATCTATGCAGTGCACTAGGTCCCCATCCTTGGAAAGTTTCTGCACTTGTTTTAATCCTCTGTTCTCCCTATTTTTATATCCTTTTTTTGGAGACAGAGTCTTTGTCACCTTCAGTAGAGTGCCCAGGCATCCTAGCCCAGCAACCTCAAACTCTAGAACTCAAGGGTTCCGCTTCTCTCAACCTCCCAAATAGCTGGGACTACACGTACCTGCCACAATGCCCAACTATTTTTTTTTTTTATTTCTTATAGAATAACTGTGTACATTAATGCAATCATGGGGTACGGTGTGCTTCAACCAAGAGGAATCACTGAAGGTGACGAAGTTCCAACTATTTTTTTTAGAGACAGAGTCTTGCTCTTGCTCAGGCTGGCCTCAAACTCCTGAGCTCAGGTAATCCACCCACCATGGCCTCCCAAATGCTAGGATTACAGGCATGAGCCACCAAGCCCAACTCTATATTCTTAATATTTTTAAAACAAAGGCCTACATATTTTATATTTATTTATTTATTTATTTTTAGAGATAGAGTCTCATTTTGTTGCCCTCGGTAGACTGCAGCGCCCTACTCACTGACCCACAGGCACCGCCCAGGCCTACATATTTTTACACATCCGGTTTTGTGTGTTAAGGGGAATACAATGAAAAGGGCAATCTGCAGATGGAGTAAATAGTGTTGGTCAACAACAGAGCTTACATTTCGTCTATTGTCACTTTGGTAGAGGGTTTGAGTTTGGGAGCAATTTGAGAAAAAGAGTGGGAATATAAGAGATGGGTTAGATGGTAACTCTTCTGCATTTGGAGGCTCTGTGGATCACATGGAGAGTGTGCTTTAGACATCATGGCTGTCTGTCATATTTTCTCAATATCAAGGTCCACCATGATGTGCTCTAATATATTAAGCCAAACTGTTATAAATCTACATTATCACATTGCCTTGTGTATTACCACTGTGTAATGACAAGAAACTCAACAGTAGGTGAAATTGTGCAGTTGATGAGCAAGCAAAGAACACTGACCTGAAACTATAGAATTTTGAATTGGAAGGGGTATAGGTAGCTAAGTGATTAGTGCTATGAATTCATTAATTGCCATCGTGAATCTTCTTTTTAATTTTTATAATCACTGTGTTATTATGCTCCAGAGAAACAGAACAGATAGATAAATAGATAGAAAGATAGATAGATAAAGAAGATTTATTATGGGACATGGGTCACATGTTTATGACACCCGAGAAGTTCCACCATCTGATACCTACAAGCTGGAGAGCAAGGCAATCAGGCAGCCTTGGACCTGAGCATAAAGGACCAAGAACGAAGAATGCCAATTTTCAAAGGCATCATGGATTGGTATTCCTGTTAAAAAAGAAGAGGACAAATTCATCTTTTCTCTCCCCTTTGTTCTATTTAGTAACACAATGGATTAGATGATATCTGCCCACATTGGGGAGGCTACATCTACATTTCTCAGTCTACTGATTCAAGTGCTAATCCTTCCTGGATTAGCGTCTCAAGACACCTCAGAAATGTTTTGCCAGCTATCCTTGCATTCTTTAGTTCAATTATACTGACACACAAAATTAAACATGCTATTAAAAAATACAGTGATAAGACAAAAAGGAACTCTTGGCTTCGAACTCCTGAACTCAGGCAGTCTACCCACTTTCATCAAAACCACTTTAATAAAACACCAGACTAATAATGGTGTGGGTTCTCCATGTTCATTGGTCAATCTCATGGATATGTAAGCTATGCAGTGTGCTTGGGCCCTGTCCTTGGAAAATTTCTGCACTTGTTTTAATCCTCTGCTCTCTCTATCTTTATTTTCTTTCTTTCGTCCTTCCTTCCTTCCCTTCTTTTCCCTTCCTTTCCTTTCTTTCCTTTCTTTCCTTCCTTCTTTCTTTTTTTTGTTTTTTGAGATAGTCTCATTTTGTCACCTTCAGTTGAGTGTCCAAGCATCCTAGCCCAGCAACCTCAAACTCTTGGGCTGAAGAGATCCTCTTGTATCAAGCTCCTGAGTAGCTGGGGCTATAATGCTACAATGCCTAGCTATTTTCAAAGTGATGTTATTTAAAAACTTCCACCAAGGTCCCCTATAGTGATACTGTAGCCCAGTATTATTCCTTAAGCTCAGAATTCAATTATTTATTTCTATTTTAACAATTATTTATTTCTATTTTAATGTAGCTAATCTATTTTTCAATATTTCATGATTTTAAAAAAGAAAATACCATCTAATTATTTAATTGAACTGAGTATTAACACACCCATCTCTATTTATCCTAGAGTAAAAAATGAGCCAGATTAAGAAGATAATTCTTGATAAACATCGTTCACAAAAGTCTAGTCATGCCCAAATCTTCCCCATATTATTCCAGAGCCAGCATGTAACAAATAGTGAACCAGACCAAAATCTTTCCTCCCAAAAGCATAATCTTTAAAATTCTGTGAACTCTTAAATAGACTTTTCAGGAATTTATGTGATCAAAAGATGAACCAAAGTATTAGAGACATATTTTATAAAATTGTTAAATTTTAAAGGATTTCAACAATGATGTACAAAAAAAAACTTTGTTTTTTAGAAATTCTATAATGACAAATGACAAGTTTCTAACCTTAAGAAATCAATATTTATTTCAAGAAGATAAAAGCCCACCCATACCAACTAAAACTAACTTATCAGCAATATTGTGCCAGAAATACTACCAAAAGGTGCCTGCAATTGCTCACGTGCAAAATCCTTACCACTCTCAGAATGTATGTCAAATCTCCTTTGCACATAATTTTACAACTTCTCATTAGTTCTTCTGTTTATCTTTCTACAGCCCCCCTTATAATAAAATGGACCACAAGAGAGTAGTTGCATGTCAAAAATAGACTAACATAGATGAAATAAACCAATTCCTACCAACATATAACATTCCAAGACTAAATCATGAAGAAATAAAAACTCTGAATAAACCTATAACTAGATAGGATACTTGATCAGTAATTTAAAAAACTGCCAACAAAGGAAAGCCCTGGCCTTGATAGCTATACTTGTCAAGTATATGAAATTAAAGAAATAACACCAATCCTTCTCAAATTATACCAAAAAATTAAAGAGTTATAAATACTTCCTATGAGTCCAGCATTGTCCTACTACCAAAAGTAGACAAAGACACCACAAAAAAATAAGCAATCAATATCCCTTATAAACATTGATGAAAAAATAATCAACAAAGTACCAGCAAACCAAATGCAGCAGCATATTAAAATGACCAAGTCAGATATATTTCTAGAATCCAAGGATAATTTGGCACATGAATATTAATGTAACGCAGCACATTAACAGAATGAAGGGAAAAAAGCATAATGATCTCAATTAACATAGAAAAGGGTACTTAGAAAATTTTAATATATCTTATGATAAAAACACTCAACAAACTAAGAATAGATGAAAATTACCTCAAAATAGTAAAAGCCATATATGAAAGTTCAACAGCAAACATCACACTCACTGGTGAAAGACTGAAAGTTTTTCTTCTAGGATCAGAAACAAGGCAATGAGCCCCACTTTTCCACTTATACTCAACAAAGAACTGGATGTTCTAACCAGAGAAAATAGTTAAGAAGAAGAAATAAATGCATCCTAATTGAAAATAAAGAAGTAAAATTTATCTCTGTAGTTAGTATAATATTTTTGTAGAAAACATTAAAAATTAAAAAACCCTGTTAGAACTAATAAACAAATTCAGAAGAGTAACATGATACAAAATCAACACATAAAAATCAGTTGCATTTCTGCAAACTAAAAATAAATAATCAGAAAAGAAAATCAATAAATCCATTTCACTTAAAATAATGTACAAATGATAGAATGCTTAGTAGTTAGCCAGGGATATGAACAACTTATACAATGAAAACTATAAAAACATTGTTGAAAGAAACTGAAGACATAAATAAATGGAAATATATCCCATGCTCATGGATAGAAAGACATAATATTTTGAAAATGTCAACACTACCCAAATCAGACTACAGATTCAACAGCATTCTTATCAAAATGCAACATTTTCTATAAAAAGAGGGAGGCTTTTCTAAAAACTTGTATAAATTTCAAGAAATCCTAATAGCCAAAATAACCTTGAGAAAGGATAATTAATCTGGAGGATTCACACTTCTTGATTTCAAAATTTCTACAAAGCTTTCCATGATTTCAAAATGTAACACCATGTTCCAGTAGTAAAAGGACTGTGGCTCTGGCATTAAGACAGTCAAGTGGGCCAGCAAAGTAGTGTTCAGAAATGAATCTTCACATTTATGGTCCAATGTTTCCAAACAATGGGGGCAAGGCCATTCTATGAGAGAAAGAACTCCTTTAAAAATGATGGTGGTGGGAAAACTGGATTGCCACATACAAAGGAATGAAGTTGGATCATATAAAATAATTAACTCCAAATAAATAAAAAAACTAAACACATGCTAAAAAATCTATAAAATTCTTACAATAAAACATGGGTTGAAATCGTCACAATTTTGGATTTGGCTTAGTTTCTTAAATGTGATGTCAAAGGCATAACCAATAAAACAAACAAAAAAATTAACAAATTGTATTTCATTAGTGCATAAGATATTATCAATAAGAATAAAAAGGCAACTCAGTGAATGAAAGAAAATATTTGTAAATCACATATGTGACAAGGGAGTAATATCCAGAATATAGAGAAATATCTAAACCTCAACAGTAAAATAAAACAAACAATCCAATTCAAAAATGGACAAAGAACTTGAATAGACATTTTTGCAAAGAAGAAATGTAAATGGTATATAAGCTCGTTAAAGGATGCTTATAATATTAGTCATTAAAGAAATCCAAGTAAAAAGTACAATGACTTTCCACTTCATTCCTATTAGAATAACTACTATCAAAGGCCCCAAATGTTCCTTGTATTTATTTTTGGGCAAATTCCAAGCATCAGTAACCATGGCCATGGAAGAAGTTGCAGTTTATCTTCCCATGAAATATGGTGAATTTCTGTATTCAAACTTATCCAAAGCTTGGCTGCACCTGACTATTGGTATAAATGAGATAAAGCATGTAAAGAGTGATAATTTAGAAGACTCCATGCATTTCTAAATCTGAAGAGATTCTGCTTAAACACACACATCTCTGACTTAAAAAAAAGTCGGAGTGCAGTACAGCCATTTATATTGGCTCTTCTCCATTTCCTATCAACATCTACTCTTCTCTCACTATTTCCAGAAAGAGAAGTTATTAAGTGTAAAAATTTAGTAATTGATGGCAATTTCATAGATGAGAAAGGTTTGAAGATGGGTATTATTTTTAAAGAGCATATAACATGGAATATTACTCAGCTATACCAAAAGATGGAAATTTTTCATCTTTTGTATTTTCCTGGATGGATCTGGAAAACATTCGCCTAAGAAAAGTATCTCAAAAATGGAAAAGCAAGCATCCCATGGACTCAGAACTAATCTGAAGATAGTAGATCAACAACTACAGGGCCACGTGAGAGAGAAAAACCATTAAATTCAAGAAGGAGCGGGGAGAGAGGGGGCTCAGTAAGTTTCTATTTACTGGGTACAAGGTAGGGGCACACTTCCTGGGTGAAGGATTCAACTACAACTCAGACTTTGGACTTGACTTTACAGACATAAATAATGGAAACTAATATTATGTATCCTCATATTAAGCTGCTTTTAAAAAAGTGTTTAATATAAAAAAGTGTTTAATAGACCCATTCATTATATCACAAATCAAAAAAATTAGGCAGAGTTATTGTGTTTAATCAGAGTAGCTATGCTAAAACCAAGCCAGCTGAAACCAGGGATATGGGAACTGCTAATAGGTAATTAAATATCTATGTTTTACATACTTTTGACATTAGTTTTTTAGGATTTTAAGGTAACATCATTGCTACTCTATTGATATGCATAAAGGACTGAAATCTTTAATCATATTTCTAAATGTCTACCCTGCGATGCCTGTAGCTTGGTTGATATCAAAAATTTAATTGGAAAATCTTGGTGTGGGTTAGTAAGTGGGGTTGGTCTTTGCCTTTGCCTTAAAAAGAATTATACACTCTACAAGTTTATCATAACTTTACTTTAAAGCTAAAGACTATTTTTCATCTATTTTGGGGATGCTTTTACACGTTGAGTTGTGCCAGTCTAAAATGTATACTTCCCTTGGAGAACATGTGCTTTTCAGTACACTGCCAACTAGTAAAAATTACCATCTGGGTTTGTTAAAAGCAGCTCTTCCCTCTTTTTCATTTCAGCTTACCCTCCTCAATCCACTCAGAGTCAGATTCTTCACATACTTCTAAAGCTTTTGACTCAAGGTCAGAGTGAAGTAAAATATTGCACTTTTCTTCCTAAGCAAAAAGAGCTGAGTCGTGTATACTCTACTCAACTATACACTTAAGCTTTCTCGTTAAATTAAAAATTGGGATCTAAAAACATCTAGGGTAACCTCTTCCTGATTACTGATGACAAAACTACTTTGTTTGAGAAATGTACAGCATCTAACCTTCCTCACATCGTAGGCTTTAGTAGAATATCCAATTTTAAGCAGGAAAATATTTCCATCAACTTACAACTTAAATTAAGCTAATTTCATCATTTCCAGAGTAACCATTGAATACCACTTATGAAGGTCATGAAAGTTGCTTCCTTGCTTGATCTTAAATTCTGAGGACTTGCATAGGTACATTAAAATGCTTTTAAACTGATTGGATTTGCTGGCAAGGTTGAAAGGTAACTAGCAAACTTCCACAGTCAAATGTCACAGGGGTATCAAACTTTTGCATTCATTTAAGAAGACAAAACCAATAATTTCTTTTGCAAAATACAATTCTTGATTAAAATTGCAAATACAAAAGAGACTCCTAGGCACCATATTCTTCAACTTAAAGACTTGCATTTTAAGAATTAAAAAAAAAATTAATGTATTTTGTTACAGTACTTCTTTAATAATAATTGAAATATTCATATTTAATGATGAATAGAAATGATTTATGTAAAACGTAACCCACATCTCTCATACATAGCCGGCTTTCAATACTGTCTCATTAATTGTTGATTGTGAATAATAATTATCAAAAACTAATATTTGATATGTACTATGTAATTAACCCTCTTTTTAAAGATATATGTGCATATTTTAGTATTCTTAATATTGAGATAAAGGATATAAGAAGTAGATATGCCCTGCGCACAAACAGAGAACTTAGTAAACTTAATGAATAAATAATTGATTCTAAATCCTTCAGAAAGTCAAGGGCAGAGCAAGAATTGAAATGCAAGATTCTGTAATTCTTTTGCTCAAGTTCTTGACAGCTAGGAGAGGCTGATTTTCTATAGCACATTGCTGAAAGCATATGAGCCCTAATCTTCGTTGATCTTACATCGTATAGATAATGATGTTGCAATTACATCAAATATAACCTGTTCATTAATTTCTGGTATTGAAATTAAAATGTTTGGCTAGTACTTGGCCCAGCTGTAATGTTATCATAGCAAAAATATTATTTATTCTTATTTCCACTACATGACTGAATATTTTATTTGACTACTTCACAGGGTGAAAACAGTTGCAGAACTTCTTTTGTATATAAAACATAAATATGATTTTAAAACATTTTATGCTTCTATAGCCTACAATATAGGTTTGTGTTCTATCTGATTAGTAATGCCTGGTCTTACACTTAATAACTTCTCTTTCTGGAAATAGTGAGAGAAGAGTAGATGTTGATAGGAAATGGAGAAGAGCCAATATAAATGGCTGTACTGCACTCCGACTTTTTTTTAAGTCAGAGATGTGTGTGTTTAAGCAGAATCTCTTCAGATTTAGAAATGCATGGAGTCTTCTAAATTATCACTCTTTACATGCTTTATCTCATTTATACCAATAGTCAGGTGCAGCCAAGCTTTGGATAAGTTTGAATACAGAAATTCACCATATTTCATGGGAAGATAAACTGCAACTTCTTCCATGGCCATGGTTACTGATGCTTGGAATTTGCCCAAAAATAAATACAAGGAACATTTGGGGTAACTCACCTACTTTTTTTTTTTTTTTTTTTGTAGTTTTTTGGCCAGGAGCCAGGCTTGAACCCACCACCTCCGGTATATGTGGCTGGCACCCTACTCCTTTGAGCCACAGGTGCCACCCGTAACTCACCTACTTTTCTTTGTTGCATTACAGTTTTTATAATTTCAAAAGGAAGTATGACAATGCATATTGAGCAGACAAAGATTTTAAAAGTCAGATACACTTGGCTCTTACTGCAAGTCGAATTCAAATGTCCTCATAGATGTTTTTATAGAAGGTTAATGGAATAAGTCGGTAGATCTGGAACCTCTAAAGTTACTTAAGTATTTTCATTTTTCAAGAACTGGCAGAGTTCTGAATGTAGAAGGGGAGATGAAGACTCATGTTCCATACACTCCTAAAGTTTGCATATTCTAAGATGTCTAAGATTTCTTTTAATAAGGGAGATGTAAGCATTTTTCTTATGAAATATTAGGCCATGATGGCAAAGGACTTTGCCCTGTATCATTTAGAAACCGGCAAGTGAGGAATTCAATGCTTGTTACTTTTCATCTAGCTTATAGTGACATAAAAACATCTATTGCAAATGTAAGGCACACTTATGAAATTAGAAAAAAGTCACTGATCTTTTATATTTTACTATTAATGTGGTTTAGCATTTTCAGCCTTCTCCACGGCTTCCATGAATATTTCTAAAAGATGGGATTCCTTGAAAAGACAGTATGAGAAAGAAAACAATGCCATGTGGATAAGATTAAACAGCGTACACTCCAAATATTAGATTGAAGACTATTGAAATTATATGTATAATATTTCTACCTTGGAAGAAATTAAGAATTTAACTAAAAATAAATGTGAAGTCTTCAAAGCTTAGGAAGAAGTACAAGATGTATGATACTAGTCGTGACTAGAATTTCAGACAGCTAAGGCTCCTAAGAAGGGGATATAGAAGTTAAAGGGAAACAAGAAACACAGGAACCATGCAGAGCATCCACCTTTGTTTTGGACACCTGATGGGCAAGGCATTTGAAGACATCTTGTATCCTAAGTCTTTGTTAATAATTCTAAAATTTATGTCAAAAGAGAATTTCCATGTGTTCCCAAAAATTTAGACCACAAAGGAGCCCATCGTCAGAACTTTTCTCCATTTAGAATCATTTATCCAATAACCTCTACCCGTCTGATGAATTTCAACACTATGTATTATTGCCAATAACTTCTCTCCACTGGGTCTTGGGTTCTATTCCTCTTGCCTATTCAAGGAAACTGTGTCAGCATTTCTCCTGCCTGCCTTTGGTCAGATAATTAGCAAACAATTAAATATGCAAAACCTTATTTTATCCACACAAATATATATTCCCCCCCACACTACATATATATATGTGTGTATATATATTTTATATATATATATGTGTGTGTATATATATTCCCTTAGGTTAAAAAAAAAGTCTTATTTATCCCTTCATTCCTGTCCAATTACTGTCCCATATCTATCTCTTTTTTTGCAATTTTTGGCCAGGACTGTGCTTGAACCCACCACCTCTTGTATATGGGGCCAGCACTCCTTTGAGCCACAGGCGCCACCCTCTCTTATATCTTTACAACATGTCTTGAAAGTTTCATTTCTATTATATTTATGGCTCCATGGCTCTGGTTCTCTTGAACCCATTTTTCCAGTTTGCCTTCCTCACCCCTTTCCACTAAAACTTTTTTCATCAACGTCTCCAAAGATAAACTGTTAAAACCAGTAAGACTTCCATATCGTCACATATTAAATTTATCTTCAATAAATGACCAACACCATTGAAATCTTATTCTCAAAATATCATCTGAGTATCAACCTTTCTGGTTTCTTCTCTTTCCTCTTTGGCCCATTTCTCATAAGCTTCAGATAAGTCCTCATTATATTTTTGATGGTTAAAGATGGGAGTGTCTGTGGTTAGTTCTTACACCTGAGTTCACTTGCTCAGTGATTTTACCTTACTCTATTGGTTCTATGTATTCTAGTGTGTCAGTTAGGTATTGCTGCAAAAACTCTGATAACCTATGACCCCCAAATTAGGTGGTTTTACACAATTTATTGTTTTCCAACTGTCTGTAGATTGGGTGAGTGGTTTTTTTTAATCTAAGCTGCAAGCAGCTGATCACACACATGCGTCTCTGGTAAATTATAGATGAAAGATTCACACACAATCATAGATGAAATTCTGACATACTAATTCCTACTAATTCTTACTAATGTTAAGATCTCCTCTTTACTGAAAAAGGAGAACAAATCAGGGAGAGTAGGTAATTTTCTCAAGGTTTCTTTCCCCCATGCTGATAATTGATGTAATAACTGTTAATATTAAGGATCATATTACTTGAAAAAATAAACATTTGTAAGCAGTAGCAGATGAATATAGATGGAAAATAGTTAAGTCTTAAAACAGAAATGCTAAAAAAATTAAAAAATAATAAAACTGGAATGCTGCTAAAAATCATTTGAAATATTCTAAACAAACTTCTGAAATACAGGTAGTTGTAAATAAAAGGTAAATTTTCTCTTCAAATATTCAAGTACCTTAATCATTTACATTAAATATTCCTTTTCATATAAATAATCTGAGAAAGTACTAAGTCTTGCATAAATATCTAGGAAAAGGCCAACAAACTATTAAGTGGGTGCAAATATTCTTAAACAGATAATTAAATAGGTATCTGTCCAGAGTTTACCTACCCAATTTGCCAATATTCATTCATTTTAACAAATTAGAAAAAGAAACAATCTGTGACAGTGATAATTCTTTGGATATCGGCCAATTATTTTATCTCTGGTCAATACTAATCCCCTAATGAGTATCTTCTTCCAAATTTAAAGTGTACATTATAAATCTTACAAAAACCCAAGGTTTTCAGCAATTGTGAAAAAAATTATCATAGATAACACTTCACTTCCTCTTCATATTTCAAGGGCATGACCAAGACATGTGTTACCACCCCACACAAATAAAATAAGGTTATTGTCAATTTATCAGAAATACCATCTTTATAAACACATCTCTCTGCATATTTTACATGAAATAAACTTATTTCCTATTACTATTGAATTATATGAAGTGAAGTAAGACTGAAAGTTTACCCGAAGCAAATACATTGATATAGTTCAGCCTCTCAAAGGACTTTCTATTGTACAACATGAAAGTACAAAACACACCAAAGGGTTCAAGAAATCATGTGTGAAATTAAACTCAAAGAGTTGAAAATTGACAAATACTGACTTAGAGAAATAACAACAGCAAAATTTAAAAGATTGCTTTGTCAAATTTACATTTGAGGCAGTACATGGAATTACAGGACAAGCTATAATTTATAAAATTAAATCGGCTGCTGATGCCAATAGCACTTTGACAACTTGATACTTTTATTATTAGTGGATTATAACCCTAATATTTCCACTATAGCTATTTCAAAGTATAGCTACTTTCAATTCTTCCAAAGCACAAAAACTCTGGTTCATAATCTTCCTATTACATTGACAATAGTTGTAACAACAAACATGATTTCTCTTGTTAACTAATTGCTTTTGAACCAAAACCAATATTTATTTGAACCTGTTGTCTCTTGTTCAACACACTTCTATGTACTTTTTGTCCACTGTATTTAATTTATTTTTTGAGTGCACACAACATTATGTTTGCCCACTGTGTTTTACATGTACTGAGTGCCTGAACCTACTTAATCCCTCTGTTTAAACACTTTTGTAAATTCCAAAGTTCATGCTCTTTTGCATTCACCAAGTGTATTATATTTTACAATTGTAAGGACCTCATGATGTCCAACCCCAATGGCCTTTTGGTTTGAGCAAATGGTAATATGAGCACTTTGCAGTATTTGATGCTCACCATCATGGACTGATCTTTTCCTCCACTTTCCCCTTTAAAAAAACCTTTCCCTTTCTCCTACATTTACTTCATTGTATTTGACCACACGATGATGATTTTTCCCCTGCACTGGCGCCCCTACTTTAACTACTTACTAGCCTGTGCCTACTCCCACCATCCTTATTGGTTTCTCTCTTACTATTTTTTTCTGTAACCCTGGGTACTTCAGCTTAATCCTTTGCCTTTCAGTTTTTTCTTTTCTTCTATCTCTGAGATCTCAAATATTATTTTTATTTGATGCACAGAAACTACTCCATCTAGAACTTCATATCAGCCTTTCCATCTGCTGCTGAGCTACTTTCATTTCCATGTCCTGCTGTCATTTTAGACTAATCTAAAATCAAATTTGACATTCTATAAAATTCGTTCCCTTTTCTTACTCTCGCGTTTTTCAAAATTACTATTTTTCTAGACATTGTTTTGACTACTACTTTTCCCTTACATCTATATTCAGGTAGGAGATTCTGTTTTTCCTTTCCTTTCCTTTCTTTTTTTTCTTTCTTTGGTGCAGGGTTTCACATCACTCCCTCTTACTCATTGCCCCATTATTCTTCCTCACTGGATTTCCTGGGGTCCTAGGCTTCACATAGTCCAATTCTTTCCTGCTGCTTCTCACAAAAATTATTGCCAAATTGGTCTTTGTAAAAGCTGGATTCTCTAGTTACAGTCCAACACCAGATTCCTTAGCCTAGATCATAAAATCCCTGGAGAATCTGACCAAGATGAGCCTTCCCAGAGTCATCATACTTTTATGATTATACATCTTACACAGCAGAATATTTTTATGAAAGTAAAACAGTTTTATTGGGTATTTCACTTATTACCTAATTACAATACTTAGTATCTTTTTAGCCAATATAAATAGTTTGTCTCCTTAAGTCCTCATTTGCAATTCAAGTAGAGTAGAGTGATTCGTACTTATTCATCTTGTCGTCCTTGTAAAATGACTTACCTGTATGACTATGCTTTGCCTTTGTAAATGGTATTGTGATACTAGTTTTATTTGTTATTAATTATCTTCTACCATACAGATTGCTCCTTCACCTCAGAGTTTCTTAATTCAGTAAAATATGGTTTTTAATAACATTGAGTGAAGTGTTTCCAGCTAGAAGACTTGAAAAGAGATGGTTTAAAAACAATATACATATATTGTTTATATATAAAATACATATATCCCATGTATTATGCTTTGTATACAAAACTGTGCCCTATTATTTTTTATCTTGTCATCTGTCACTGGACGTTAGATAGGATGAACAGAATATAGTCCCGTAGGAGACACACTTAAAGCCTCCAGGTCTTTTGTCCACAGAACGGACTGTCTAACTCCAGTATGCCATAGAGTTACCCAGAGAACATATTATAAAAGAGATTACTAAAATCTATTGCCTAAGTTTCTAAATCAGAAGATATGAGAAAGGGCACAGATATTTGTATCTCAATATGTCACTGATGCTTGTGGACCAAGGAGAACCCTTTGACCATCAATGGTGTACATGATTTGAATCAGGACAAATTATGTCCTATGTGTCTCCAAAATCAAATTATTTGTCCAGATAATCCTTAACATAGTTACATAGGGTTTTATTTCTTTAGAAATTGTTTATATATGAGCAAAAATTCAAACTGCTAGCACGAATACAACATGTCTTTTCCAGATTTTGTGTTTCTGACCCCACTGTTTATCTGCTCAACATGACCAGTGTACCCCCCACCACCACGCTCTTGCTGCTTTCTCCATTAAAACAATGTCCTGGTCAATGGCCAAAAAATATTTCCAAGCCTTCACAATTACCCTAGACTATTTCCTAAACTTCCTTCCCATAATAATCCAGTGTACATTCCATTCGTGTGCTACTCGGCACATTTTTCTGTCTACTGATCATTTCTATGCATATTTCATAACTCTCTTACATACACCTGAGCACATCTTAATTTTTGCTTCTAAATTGTCTTACTCAAAATATTCTTTTGATAAGCACTTCACAAATAAGCATTTATTGGACTCACACAAGAAGGGGAAAAGCAAATATGTAGCTGACTTGACACTATTAGCCATTTCTCTGAGGAAGGTGAATTACCTAAAATTGCAATGTCATTTTTCTAAGCACACAACAGATCTTTCTTTTCTAATTTCTCTGAATAAACCTTGATCTCAAAACAGAAGCAGTGGAAAACAAAAATGTTTATTTCAGGATGTTTATACTGTGGACAAGTAGGACTCTTCCATTATATATTTTTCAACTAAAGGAAGAAGCTGAAGAATACTTTTTAAAATATGTAGCAACTCCTTTTGTGACAACATTTTATGTAAAACTTAAAAACCTTTAAACGCTTACAAAAATATTTCATGTACGTTACTGTATTCTCTCATGACTTGGCCACATAGCCTGAAATTTTCCAAATTTGAACAAGGCATATTTATGGAGTCTATACTTCATAATAGATATTTTTAAATAAATTTACACTAATATAGCTGGTTAAGTTATTTAATGCTACCACAAAATTTCAAAGAGTGAAGCTTTTTCACAAAAGTTTGACAAAGCAGGAGAGATGTAATTTTCCTTCTTTACAGATGAAAAAATGAGAAACGAGAGGTCAATTGTCTGCCCAGAGTTTTCCCACCAGCAACTCAGCTAAGGCTAGGACATAAGTGGTTTTCCAACTTATTATTTTGCTTTCATCTTTTATTTTTCTATAAGTAGGTGATAAATTTTCTAACATTACTAGTACTAAAAAAATTATTTTGAAGTTTTGTAATGATGTTCGCAGACCTCTTAAAGAGATGATAGCTCCTTATTATATTTATACACCACAATATATTTTTTCATGGTCTAATCAGCATGAATTTGCCAAGAAATTATATAATACCCCACATTGAATGAAGTGTGTTGTGCATGTTATTTAATGGACATAATTGCATCTAAATTTTTTTATCCAAATCATTATGAATAAAGAGTTATAAAAATTTGATGGAAATAAGAAAATTTTTCATTTCAAGAAGATAGTTTAAATATTATCCATAAAATTTATTGTAAAAATTTCTTATAGAATAAATTAGATAAAAAATGTTTTGTCCAAAGATGTCTTATTAGAATGGAACCAATGTTCATAACTAAATTGTTTATTGAAGTTAATTTCACATCAAGAACTACAGACCTAATTCCTCAAAAGTATACTTACTGAAAACATGAAACTATACATAATACAAATTTGAGGGTCTTAAATGCTTCAAGAATAATAACCAAAAAAAAAAAAAAAAGTGGGCCTTCAGCTTCATACCTTATTAGAGATGTTTTCCTCTAGAGTTGGCATTTCAACGGAAGAGAATCTGTGCTTTAAGCTGGGAAATAAATAATGTATTTATACTTATTTGATTAAGGATTGCACAGTGAACTTAATAAAGGCATTATGGTCTCATAATGTAATATAAACTCAATTTTCTACTTACAAACAACTTTAAGACAGAATTTAGGAGAAAGACCCTTTAGAAAATTCTCTGTCCTTCTCTTGATTCAAATGAACAATACGTACTCTTTGAAATGTTTCACTTTATCTACAAATAACACTTTCTAAGAAGCACAATGTCATCATGGAAATGCTGGGTATCCACCTCTCCTATAACTAAAAATGAGTTCCAATTTTATATTGAATTTAATAAATTTTACTCAATACCTATTATATTTCAGGAATTAATTTTGACTTCAGGAATAACTTATGGAGAAAGGTAAACCCTGTTCTTATTCTTGCAAACAATATATTCTATTGGATTTTTTTTAAGCTGAAATTATGAGTGAGCAAGGAAAAGCCTTTCTGAAAACGAAGGATTCACACTTAGTCTTGCAATGTGAGTGGGAGCTCCTTGTTAATTAGTGCAAAGAGCAGTCAACTATTCCTATGGAGGATTGGTGAGGGTCTGGTTATCCTACTGTGAAAGAATGAAACTAGACTCTTTTATTTTGTACACACACACACTTTCGTGTGTGCACATAAGCCCAAACAACTCAAGATGAATTAAGAACCTAAACACAATGTGCGAACCATAAAACTCCCAGAAGAAAACACAGGAAAATGTCCTTGACCTTGGCCTCAGTGATGATGTTTTGGCTATCAGAATAAAAGTTCAGGCAACAAAAGCAAACAATAAACAAGTGGGACTATGGCAGATGAAAAATTTCTGTGCTGCAAAGGAAACTATCCACAAAATGAAAAGGAAGCCTATGGATTGTGAAAGTTTGCAAACCATGTATCTGATAAGGGGTTAAAATGTAAAACATACAAGGAATTCACTCAATTCAGTAGCCAAAAATTAATCTGATTGAAAAATGGCCAAAGGTCCCCAAGACACATTTTTAGGAAGACATAAATAGATGAGAAGAGAAATGCAAATCAAAATTAAAATGAGATACAGCCTCTGACCTGGTAGGATGGCTGCTATCTGTTACTAAAAGGAAAGAGAGAAGAGCTGGTGAGGGTGTAGAGAAAAGAAGCCCTTGTCCACGGCCAGCAGGGACAGAAGTAGGTACTGTTATGAAAACTGCATGAAAGTTTCTCAAAAACTTTAAAATATATTTCCTATGGGGCCCTGTAATCCTTTTGGCTATATACCCAAAGAAACTGAAATTAGTATATTAAAGATATTTCTGCATTTCCACATTCATTGCCATAGTATTCATAATAGCCAATATAAGGATACACTCCCAGTATCATTAATAAAAGAACAGATACAAAACAGATATAAAGCAACCATAAAAAGCTGCCATTTGTGACAAAAAAAGATAAACCTGGAAGTTCATTATGCTAAGTGAAATAAACCAGACACATAAAGAAAACTACTGTATAATCTCACATATGTGAAATCTAAAAAGAAGCCATTCTATGTCTAAAAAGACATAGAAACAATAGAATTGTGATTACCAAGAATGGAGGGGAGGAGGAAATGGGAAAAACCAAGTCAAAGTGTACAAACTCATAGATGTATAGAATAACAAAGTTGCTATCTAATTTAAAGCATGCCACCCATGGTTAATAATATTATATTATATACTTAAGATTGCAGGTACTGGCTCGGCGCCTATAGCTCAACCGGCTAAGGCGCCAGCCACGTACACCTAAGGTGGCGGGTTCGAATCCCCAGCCCGGACCCGCCAAACAACAATGACGGCTGCAACCTAGCCGGGCGTTGTGGCGGGCGCCTGTGGTCCCAGCTACTTGGGAGGCGGAGGCAGGAGACTCGCTTCAGCCCAGGAGTTGGAGGTTGCTGTGAGCTGTGATGCCATAGCACTCTACCCAGGGGGACAGCTTGAGGCTCTGTCTCAAAAAAAAAAAAAAAAAAAAGATTGCAGGTACTCTTACCAAACACATATGTAAGAACAATAACTAGAGAAGGTGATAAATATGTTAATTTGCTTCATTATATAATAATATAATGCATAATATAATGCATTATAACAATATAATGCATAATATAATCATTATGCATACATGTATCACATTATATGTCCTAAATATGTACCATAAAATAAGTAAATAAACCAATAATAAACAAAACCAACAATTTATACATCAATAGTTTCAAAACTTGAAAAAGCAAAAGTAATAAAATAGGAGGGATTTGCAATTATTTCAATACTTTTGGAGGGGCAATAATTGAAGATCAAAAGTGAAAGGAGATAATCTAATCAATAGACTTACCCAGTAAAGCCTAGGGCACAATAATAATGTCGTAGAATTGACAGTCAAACCATCAAAGACTTTGACTTAAATGTGCTATTGCTGCAATGTAGGAGATGACAACTGAACAAAAAAAATCTTGATTCTGATATTTATCATCCTAATTATCTGCCTTTCTGATCATACATGTATATGTCATCATGGTCATAACTATTAAAAAAAGAAAACAGGATGTGATTGAGATGTTTGGGTGGGTTCAGTGGCATTTTGACAACACGGCTTCCCCCTTAGCATGTTTAATTGTGATGTTGAACGGACATCCCTGCAGTTTAAGATGACACTTTTAAAATAAATTACTTGAGCCCTGCCACTCAAAAGGGAGAATCAGCAGAACCTGTAGGATCTTGTTTAGAAATGACATTATTGTAATTTTGTTCCTGTTTATTTTTAAGTTTTTTTTCTGTTTCACTGGAAAGGAAAGATGATGCTCAGCTTTAAACTTTAAAAGTGGACAAGTTGCTTTGTGACAATAAAGCCAAATGTGTACCAAAAGAAAAAAGAAAAAATACAACAAAACAAACAAAAAAACCCTATTTAGAAATGTCACATGAAATTTATATTTGAAATTATTTCCTCAAGACAATGGCTATTGTGTGATTTTTAAAAACTTTTCAATTTGTTCAACTCTCTAACAGCATTTTCTGCATGCCAGGAACACTTTAAAGAGCTAAAGATACTTCATGATTACTTCAAGGCGAAGTAGGGCATCTTAAACATTGTTTTCACTAATATCGACCTCATATCCTTCCTCAAAATGGGCAACTTGATTAAGTGATTCCTTAAAATATCTGCCATTCTATTTGTGTTAACTCTGATCATTTATTTAAAGAGACTATAAATAAGCTTTCTACATAATGACTAACACAATGAAAAAATGTAAGATTCCTCTATGTATTCTAACAATAATTATTTGTACTTGGGTATCTTTTTTGCCACCAGACAAGTTATTGGAATAAAGAAATCTGCAACCTATAAGATGACACCCACACAACACTAAATCTGAGTGTGCTGTATTAGTTTATAATATAAGACGTTATTTTAATTATATAGTTATACTATAGTACGTTGTAATTTAAAAAAAAAAAACATAATAAGCCTAGAGATACCTAGAATTATTTGAAAAGATCAGTCACTTAGTCCCAGTTATAAAAAAAAAAATTGACTCAGACACATAAAGTAAAGTTGAAATATCTGAACTAAGTTCACTTTTGTACAAACAAAAATCCTGCAAGTAACTGAGATTTTTCTCAGGATTGGCATATAGACAATTCTAAAAAAAGGCCTGGGATAAGAACTATCTCAATCTGGCAGTATACACTGGCATGTGCCTCATCCTGCTGACAGTCATTTCATTTTGAGATGCTTACAAAAAAAAAAGTTTAATAAGTTCCAAGTTTAAATAATTATACTAGTATAATCCCTGAAAGAAAAGTTAGCACATTATCTTGGAGTAAAAATTTTAGTTATGATCTCTTCCCTCCTACTCAAAAGGAAAAAACTAAAAGCATATTAAAAAATACATACACACACCCTAGAAAGCAAAGAACTGAGCCTGTGTGCCAATACACCATCAAGTGAACACTAGAGTGTTGATAAAATAACATCTGCAGAGACCTGAGGTCAAATTGTGTATCTGCAAATATTTAACTCTGGAGACTCAAAAAGACAAAGAGATAAGAGCTACTTGATTAGAAAATATAGACTCCCTTTTTTATTTACCCCAACTAAAAGTATGGAGTGGAACACAGAGTTTGACTAAAGGTACTGTTACCACATGACAGGCAGAAAAGAGAGAGCAGCGGGAATTTAAAGTGGGGACCGATCCTTGAATGGCTGCTATGTGTTAGATACTGTGCTTTATGTTTGACAAAATTTTTCTCACTTAAACAACACACAGGTTTATGATATCAATGGCTTAAAGTCCATTTCTACATGAAAAAAACAAGGTTCTAACTTTACTTCATTTATGTTATATTGGGTGTTTGCAGCATCATGCAAATTCACATAAAGTAAATTTATGCCTACTGGTTATAGTACACATTATCTGGGTAAAGGGCACACTTATAACTTTGACTCAATATGTACAAAAACAAAGTATATAAACAAAAAATATGTGCCTCATAATCTGAAATGAAAAAAATAAAAAGCAAATTAAAAAAAGAAACAATCCCCCCAAACATAGCAGCAACAAATTCTACCTACTGTTAATCATAAAACCATTGTTTTCCAATTGCAAATATAGCTATACCCAAACAACTATAAAAACCTTACTAAAGTCTAGCAAATAAGCCAACCTTAAATGAAAACTATTTATCTACACTATTTATTTTCAAAACTTTTAATTTTTCATTATTTCAGTTGCTGTTGTGTCTATTTTACAGGGAACCATACACAAAAGAATCAATGATAACCTCCAACTCTTGTTGCAAATAAGCATTTTTTAAAATATATTCAGAGGCAAGGTGCTAAAAACAAATTATTTTACCTTAAATTATATCTTTTGACTAAACCTAACCAATTTTAGGCATGACTTCTGTGTCTTACTAGGATTACTTAATTGACCAGGCATGAAGGAACAGTGTGGCTCATTCTTAAAATTGATTAATAAAACTCTTCCCTGTATAATAGCCACGTTAGAATGAACATATCTGTGATCTCTTGTGGAAATAAAGAAGATTCTGAAATTTCAAGAGCAAAAAAAATGTGGAGATGTAATTACTAACTACTCATTACTGTGCTAAATTTTGAAATCAACTCACTTTACTAATTCAATGTCAAAAGAGAGACCAGTAAAGTCTTTGTCAAGGTACCATTTAACTGTCTGAGATTCTTCAACATATTTATTTCTTGATATTTCATTTTCCATGGCAAGAATGCAGAAATACGTATTTGAGTTCTCACCTACAGTGGGGGGAAAATTGCTTTCCATAAACAAAGTGAATTATCTCCTTTGATTTCCTTGAGTAACTTAGTAATTACTTATTGTACCTAATTGTACTGTTATGAGCTAAATTATGTCTCCCTCCCATTATCCATACATTGATGTTCTAATACTCAGTACCTCACAACATAACCATATTTGGAGATAAAGTTTTAAAAAACAATTAATTCAAAATGAGACCATCAGGGTGGGACCTAATCCAATCTGATTAGTGGCCACACAAAAAGATACCAGAGGAATGTGTGTACAGAGGGGCAACCATGTGAGGATAAAGTATTGAGAAGAAAAATATTTACAAGTCAAGAATAGTGGCCTGGAACAGATCATTCCATTATGATGTACAGAGGAATATAACTTATCTGGAACATTTGTCTTAGACTTCAGGCCTCTAGAACTGTGTGAAAATAATACTAATTTTTGTTTAAGAAGCTCAGTATATGGGGCAGTGCCTGTGGCTCAAAGGAGTAAGGCGCTAACCCCACATTCTGGAGGTGGTGGGTTCAAACCCAGCCCCAGCCAAAAAAAAAAAAAAAAAGATACTCAGTATGTGTTTTGTTTATGGAAACCTCAAACTAGTGAAATTAACATAATTTTTGCATCCTATAGAACATAATGGATCTCAGAATGTTAGCAACCAGCTATGTTAGTATTATTTTTTCAGATATTTATTTTAATATTTTCTTTATTTAATTTTATCAAGTATTAAAATCACAAACTTTAAGTAGTTTCAAGATTTAAGACTAAAAGAATCTCAGAAATATATCAATTACAGTATCGTAAGATGCTACTTTAACCTAAGAATCATGCATTTAACTAGACTCAATGCCAGTTTAATGCTGAAAGTTTTTAATGTCACTCAGTTGAAAGACTTGAAGGAAATGGAAATAGGTTTAAAAAGGGACGGTTAATGTGCTTGGTAATTCAAAAAAGCTACCTACCAATAAAATAAAACAAAACTACAACTGCCCATAATCCACAGAGACAAACTACAATCCTCCCACTTGAAAATAACACTTTTGTTTGGTAGCTCAAACAAAAGAACACAAAACTTCACAAATCACAACAGAATCATTTTTACATCTGGACCACAATTGATACATAATTATACAATAGGAAAAATCCATACTATAGGGAAAAAGATAAGAAAATCTTCAAGAAGGAACTTTATGAAATATATTAACTTGGAATTATAATAATGTGCAATATTCAGAGCTCAAATGTATAATGATAGCTCCAGCCCAAGTTATGGTGAAGGCAAAGAAACAAAGATTTTAATTACCCAAAGTTAAAAACAAACAAACACCCCACACATATTGTACTTTAAAAAGCCAGACCTAGAATACAGTTTTAGTCATATTGTTGCCATTGACTATGTCTTATCTCCCTTAAAGTTTTTTGTTTGTTTGTTTTTTCCCTTTACTAATTTGTTTTACACTTGTAACAACTTCAGTAAAGTGAATAGAACAAATACTTTCAATTGCTCTTTCAGCACTTTGGATATACTATCCCATTGTCTTCTGGCCATCATTGTTTCAGGTGAAAAGTCAACTGTTAATCGTAAGTTTTTCCCTTGTAAAGGGAAGAGTTATGTTTCTCTTGTTATGTTGCTTTTAAGATTTAACTCCCTCCATCTTTTTGTTTAACCCAGAATTACTTGGAATTTGTCTAATTTTGAGACTTAATATCTCTCAGCAAGTCACCAAGAAATTTCAAAACACACACTCTAAATGTTATAAAATACAAATGTACTACTCTACTACTTTCTTTACTTGATACAAAGTCATTGTTTGGAATATTTTGGAAAGGAATATAAGTTGGAGCAATGACCTTTTAGAAGTGACTGGTAAAGATTATTCAGTCAATTTTTTCCTTCCATGTCAATGAATACATTAACAAAATATTTTTGTTGACATATTTCTTCCCTACTTTGAAGATTGACAAAGAAAGACACATTAAAGAATATAGTACTATTCTTTGAAAAAAATATTTTTCCATCATCTCTCCCAGTCTACGTTTTCCAATGCATTTTTTATTACATCTCCTGTTTCTATATCCATCAAAAGGTTTCACTGTATTGAATGGATTATGTATAAAATCTATTTAGGAGTTAGCAGTTAGATGTGCAAATAATCTCAGCTCTGCTCACTTCTCTTTTCTTCCTTTCCCAACTAAAGCATTATAAATAATGTTAAAATACCTTATGAAAAATTTTTTCTGAAGCAAACTTAAAACTGAATGAGCAATTTATCACTCAGAAGTTATTTCATATAATCTCATAAAGTCCAAGATAGTAGTTAAAAGAGAAGAAAACTGACTGATTTAAAGTTCAACTGCTCCTTAACAAAGGAACCAAGGCTGGGGAAACTACTCAACCTCTGCTAATACCAATTACTTTAACTGTGTGTTAAAATAATATATATCCACAAAGCTTTGTTAAGGTCAAATGAACTAATATATTTAAAGATAAATGACTTAGTAAATGTTGAATACCTAATGTAGTCTAGCTTTCATAATAAAAATTACTACTATTAATTAAAGACTACATTTTTACATGGTAGCTGGACAAAATCATGAATGGGACTTTACCTAACAAATGTAATCATTATGACTAATTCTTTGTACCCTCAATGAATCCCAATGGATAAAAAAGTTAATGCAAAAGGATACCCTTAAACAAACAAACAAAACTTGCATTTTTAACTTCTGAAGCTTGTTTAACAACCTGATTTAATAAACAAATATTACTACTCTCCAATTTACCCAAGGTAATCAGATAGAATTAATAGTGCAAAAAAGACTTGGTCCAGGTCCTGTACCCAAGTGTCAGAGACCATGCCCTGTATTTATTGTAATCCTTTATACCTCTCTGTTTTCTTGTGGAAGCCTTTAAAAACAACTTCCTGCCTAAAAATGTTAAAATATTCCAAATTAGGAAAATGTTCTCAAATATAGCTATTATTTCAAGAAAGAAAATCACTTTAATAACTTTAATTTTTCAGTTATATTTAAGTATAGAGTCACTAACAGATAGGAGCCAGATATCCTCATGTACATTTTCCTAACCCAGTCTGCAATTCAGGAATCTTTCTTTATAAATTAAGGCATAGAGAGTGGTTTTACAAAATTATACAGCTATGGAATAAATGTGCTTTCATAATATCTTAAAATTTTAAGTGACTAGCTAGCAATACACAATTCTCATTAAAAAGAAGAACTCATTTGGTATGCCACGTTTCAAAGTTCATTGGTAAAATCAACAGGATTGGCTTAAATCAACCAAAAATTTAAGAAAATTTTAGAAAATTTGAGCTTCTATTAACTTATAAAATATTGGTCGATGTTTTTAAGTAAACTATAACAGTTACACATGCATACATATGGATGTGTATTTATATATTTAACTATGATATAACTGATTATTGTGCACATTAATATTTATGTTTCCTCCATCACTACATTCTGAATCATTACTCTTTAATAACAAGGATAAATAAAGTAAGTTGCTTTAGAATGTTACTGGGAATTTCTTATCTATTGATGAGATTACGTTTGCAGATAGAAATAAAAACCTAATTTTTTATTGAACTTGATTTTATTCTTGGAAACAACTATTATATTATTATTGTAGCTTCACATCGCAGTAATATTTAGGATTTGGTTATTTAAGCATCTAAAAATACAACAAATATTTTGACTTTTTAAAATTCATTTTTTCATTAAATAGCTGATATTTTCATTTACCTGTCATCAGTCAAATGAACACTTTCAATTATTTTCTTGCAGTTTTGTAAAAATTAACATTGCTCTATTCATACCACATTTCATTTCTTAGTTTAAGTGCTCTTTATTGGGAAGAATTTATACAGAATAATTTTTTTATATATTTAAACTGACTAGACGATACTAGGTCAATCTCTAACAGTGGCCTCAATCTCATATTTGGAAATATAGAATTCAAGTATTTCTGTAGTCAAAACCAAGAATGAAATAATTTTTCTAACAATATATTCTTTAAAACTTGTCTAGAGAATTTTTAATTTTAAAATAATAAGAGAGCTAGTTAATAAATTAAGTTTCCACCTTGAAATTAGTGTAAATTTATTTCCATATAAAAGTTGCAAGCATGCATCGGGAACATTATAATGAGGGTTGCATATATTTTATTATTTTATAAAATAATAAAACATTATTATAAATACATGAACATTTATTATAAATAATTAAGTACTATTTAACAAAATATTTTAAAATAGTATAAAATATATCATGTAATTTATAAATATATTTGTAATAAACATAAGAAAACACAAGTAACATGAACTCTGTGTATATAAAGAGTAGACCACATTAACTTTTCAATGTTTGTGTATGATTGCCCTAAGAACTGTATACTGCCCAGGGTTCATCAACTATAGTGTGTATTTAGTCATTATTACTCATGCAATATTTTGCATATGTAAAAATAACACTTTTTTGATCTTTACCTTGTCTATATTCTAATGACTGCCAAAAATGTGCCTTAAGTTTATAAAATTTACCATATCTAAATTTAAAATGCCACTATATTTTATAGCAAAAGAAAACATTTTCTCTGAATTAAGATACATATATATGTTATATTCTTACTTTTATTTATTCTTCTTAAATATACTGTACCAGAGTTCATTATTAATATTTTCTTTCTATACCACATTTTGAAGTTTCACTAAAAAATGATAATATTCTGGGACTATAACATATAGTTTTCAATGTATTATTTATGATATATGATCAAATTAGTTAAAACAGAAAATAACTCCAAGGGTGATACACCATTTTTTTTTATTTTTTTGGCTATTTATTCATCATTTAACAATTGAAAAGCACATTTTATGTTCAACACTGAACATAAAATTTAGAAATTCTAAAATCAAATTATTTTATAAGTTCCCACAGGCAAGTGTAATACTGTGCTCCAGGAAGAATTTAGAAGTATTTCATGATATCTAGGGGTTCCTCTGTCAGATAAATTTATGAAACTTTTACACTATTATTCCATATGGGGTAAGATTCTTCTCCATCTTAGAGACTGAGAAGCACCATACTAATCAAAACTGTTTACATAGAAATTCTTTCTCCAGACACCCTTTTCAGATACAACCAAAGACCTAGGTTTAGAAAAGAAATAAGAGAAATATCCCCAAATTTTAACACTTTTTCTTCATTTCTCTGCTTCAAAAGGCTATGTAATACACTTACCTGATGATAATATTCAGGTTTTAAAGAACAGAAATACTTCTCCAAGTTGATATAGTCCCCTAAAGTTACTCTGGCTTGCAAATAGAGCTAAACAAAACATGAGGTTCGATAGCCATCAAATTACAGGAAATTGAAGCTAAACAAAATTGAACATCTACCCTAAACTCAGCATTTTATAGAGGGAAAAGCATCACAGAAAGCTGAGGTCATTTAACCCAAGGTCATCAGGTGAGTTCCAGTGAACCTGAGATTACTGCTTCTATTTTCTTTGTTATTATTTCCTTATGGTGAAGTTTTGTCTATAAACAGGTCTAGTAGAGATATGAGAAATTGTAATTAGGATAAACATACGTATGTTGCCATCTTGATTAAGACTATTAAATATTTTCCCAGTGATAATATTTTCATCATTCCCTGGCTCTTTCATTCTTGATTCCAAATCTTGCCACATAAATATTCCTTTTATTTGAAGTCCTGTCACAGACAAATTCCATCTAGAAAACTCCCATTCATCCTTCAACTCCATATTATTTTTTTCTCATAGTGCTACTTTTTCCTTCATTAACTCATATATGATTTGCCATTATATAGTTTTAGGTTTTGCTTTATTATCTTTTTCTTACACTAATGCATAAGCTCAAAAAAAAAAAAAAGGCATCTTGTCTGATTTAACCCTAGCCCTTATCTGATTTAATATTGCTCTTCTGTATAGTCAATAAATATTTGTTCCATAAATAAAGGCATGAAAGAGTCTGTGAACAATGTGTTTATTTTATGTATGAATGAGATCCTGAGTCTGGACAAATCACCTAATCATATTACATCTATATTTAAGTATATCCATAGGGTTTTTAGCAACAAAATACAAAATTGGTTTGTAGCCCAATTTCAAAGACAAAACAGGGTTTGTGTTCAGAACTTGGTGTCACTTTTACTAATGTCATTGTTCTTTGACTATCGCATGCAAACTGTTGATATAAATTTTTTTCTGCTTTTTGTTGAACATTCCATATGGGGTAAGATTCTTATAGTCTTAAGAGGAAGTCCTCTCCTAAACAGTGGCAAATTAGGGGGTGAACAAACCTGCTATGTATGAGATTAAAAAGTTAAGTTGACATTCTGAAGTGCTGAATTTATAAGCTGAACAAACTTGTATAGCAATTTGACAAGAAAGGTAAAACTAAATATTAAACTCAGCATGCAAGTTGAGCTAACAATATGGAATGCAGTCCTTGATTCAAAGTTTCTTTCCAAAGGAGTAAAAAAAATCCCTTAGTAATGTTTTTCATGATCTATCTGCTTTTAGGAACACATCAATAAAATACATAGAGATAACAATCAAACTGAATATCAACTTAAAAATCAGAAGCATGTTTTTTAAACAAGAATGAAGTGACTTAGAATATGCACTGCATAAAATTGACTTTAAAGTGAATATTGAAGTCAAAAACTTTCTATTAAAGACAATGCAGTAAATTATGTGGGAATCTTAACACAAATATTTATATAAAACTTCCCTCCCAGGTCTAATTGTAAATTCATAAAACTTCACTAAAACTAATTATTTTTTAGGCTTTATCATTTCTTCTCCAAATGAGCCTTATAAATTGATATGGTTATTAAGATAGAAATTTGAAGAATAGGAACAATAAAATCACATGAAAACCTAACATGTATTTGTGTATATGTATAATTATTTAAGAGTTCTAACTTCAATACGTACCATTTTAAAATATTTTACTAAAAAAAAGATTTTTTTAATTAGGTTGTGAGATAATTATATTTTTTATGGTTCTTGAACACAAATTTTGATGATCAAATCATAAAATAAATTATTTAATAGTGAAAAAATAATTCAATCTTTATGTCATAATTAAAAAAATTGCAAACTAACAGCTTCAATCTTACGGCCTAACATAAGGGCCATGAGACCTATCAACATTCCCAGAGTTATAATGAAAAAAGAGAAATCCATTTTCTTCTAAAAGCCCAATATATATAATCCTACATTTTTTCATTTCTCCTCTAAACTAAGCCAATGCTAGTAAGTCACTAGCAAGAAATGAAACACCTGCCATTGAACATGCATTCAAACAGTGGTAATCAATTGAGTGACTGCTGTGTGAAGGCACTCACTGAACAAATAAGATAAGGGTCTTCACATGAAGCTTATATTTTGGTCACTTTACATTTACACCTACATACTGGAGGTCATAAGAAAAAGCAATATTAATAAAAACATGATTCAACAGAATGTTCTCTAGTGTTTGATATTTCCAAACATAGCTAGTGGACCCTTATGATCTTTATATGCTAAGGAAGTAAGGAAACTAAAATGTAATGCTAAGGTGATGGACATAAAAATCATTCATTGAAAACTAAAATAGATCATTTCAAATCACTTTGGAATGAATTTCCAACAGCACTTTTCCACTTGCAATACAAAAGGCTCACAATCCAGTGAACAGACCTTGTGAGTGTTGATGAGAAAAGGCATCGTAAAACGGTCCAAAAGTTATGTGTCAGATTCCACCAGGATGATCAGCAGGATGGACTCTGAGTACATAATTTTGCTACTGGTCATAATTACTGAGTTCTAAGAGTTTGGAATCCCATAGCTTTGTGAAATTAGGCAACATTCAAATATAAATTTTATATATTTACCAAATGCAAACTTTTTCTCAGCTAAACTAAGCTCCTTGGGATAAATTCTCACCTGGGAATATATTTTCCCAGATTAACTAAGCTCCTTGGGATATATTCTCACCTGGGAAGGGAAGTAAACTTGATATAATTAATCCCTGTGCCGTTGAAACAGAAATATTGATTGAATGTTTACTTCTACTATGTGTCAGAAACTGTGTAAGGCACTAATACGTAAAATAAAAGTAATGGATTTAATGATTGAAAAATATAAGCAATAGCTTTGAGCACAAACCATGTACCTAGAATTGTCACAAATCCTTTTATATTTCTAATACCACCATATGAGGTCATAACGCATTTTCAAAGGTTAAGGGAGGGCACTATGAGGGTGACCAGCACAAGCTGGGAGGATAAGAGTATCTGGTTGTCTGTGCTCCAAATTCCTATAAACATCATCTCCCACACCTAGAAATCTAACTGAGACAGATTTGAATTACCAGCAAATGATAGCCTCATAAATGCAAAATGCCAACAATAATTAAGTTTATAGAGCACACTTTGAGTGCACAGAGTAGCTTTGCAAGCATAATCTTTTAAGACCTTCACAATCACATTATGTGACTATTCCCATTTTAAAAAGTAGAAAATGGAAGTCTGGAAGGTAGTTAGAGCAACATTAAACTGCTCTCAAGCCCATGTGTACAAAATGCTTTGTTTTTTTTTCAAGGAAATTTATATTCAACTCATAGCCCTTTTGTAAAATGAATTATAGAATTCAATTAAACACTCATTTTGAAAATAAGAGCTTAAGTGGAAATTCCTCTCTGGCATTCATATAAATAAGTAAAATAATGATGTTAACCTACATCTAATCTCTTGTATATTTGAGTGTCTGCTATAGCTACTGCTAAGCATTGTCAGTCACACAAACCATAAAATGAATTTATTTCTATTTGTACTAGCAAAATACTACATAAAGAGGGGATAAAGGGATGAATCTATTGAGTTTTGTTCAATATTTACTTCTGATGACTCCACCTAGAAGCTTTTCTCCCTGTGTCTTAGAAATTGTTCTATACTTTCTGAATTCTTTGTAACTGACTCACCTGAATTGACAAAGTGAAAACAGAGGTATGACTAATACCTTTTTTAAAACTCTTGGATGTCACTATATTAATTGTATGTATCTGCATTATTGAATTCAACACCTTGTCTTCTGCTAATTTTTTCCATGAAGCATTAGTTCTGTGAGGTGCTAATAAACATTCCTCAAAAATTCCTCACAATGTCTCTCTCCCGCCTCTCTCTGCCTCTCTTCTCTCTCTCCTCTTCCCCACTCTCTCCTTATCTCTCTCCCTTCTTTTCTCTTCTCTCCTCCTTGGTGCTGCTCTGCAGCCTCCCTCCCACCACCAATAAAGACCTTTCATACAAGCAAAAAAAAAAAAAAAAATTCCTCAAAATGGCAGTAAAATGTTAAGATCCTTTTTGATTGTTTTCTACAGAGTATCACTATCTGCAACAAATAATGAAATTACAGCAGAGATACAATACAACATTTTCTTTAGATTTATTTATTTTCTTAGAAGAGTGTGCTTAGATGTGGGGGAGGGACATATATTAACAGAGACTTGGGAATTGATTTATTAAAACAGATTTGAGAAGGAAACAGGGAGAATAATGCAGGATTTTCCTTTAAGTGGTAGGAATTGAAATGGCAAATGATTTTTGAAGAAAGAGGAGATCCACTGGCTGCCCAGCCTTCTTTATGTTCCTCACTATGTCCTGTGTGATGGAAATATAGACATTCCTTTTCTCTACTTTCCATGCCTGTTCTGAGATGACCCAAAGGGTCATGATAATGATATACCAAAATGCTCTAGCAAGCATTTGTAAGAGAGGTAGGACTGGAGAAGCTGAGGAATAGAAAACTTACAAGAATCAGGCAGAACAAGGACAGTACAGAGGGAATCTTAGTCACGGTAAAGAAAAGTAGTGCCTTTTCCATCAATCCAACATATTATGTGGCATATGAATTCATCTTGATGTGCTTCCTTTATGTTGACTGCATGAACAGAGTATGTACGGGATATAATTGTATCTACAAAGTACTTGTGTTAAAATCAGTGCAGTGGCTTGAAGTAGTTGCTGAAATAATTGAAAAGAGCAAGTAAAGTTTTAGTAAAAAAAAAAGAAAGTTTGTCAATAACTTGCACAGCAAGCTGAGCCCCATCCTAGGGACTGCAGACTCCATGGAAAGTGCAGTTTAGGGTATTGTACACAACTTTGAGGAGTATCTGTTTCTTGGAAGTCTCCTAGGGTCTTAATTAACTCTGTTCTCAGAACAACACATCTGCAAAGTCTTGAAAACAACCCACCTACAAGGTCTTAATCAGCCTTGTTCCCATAATAGCCCAGGTCAGCCTGACCCAAACCAATCCAAAATAAACTAACCATGTCCATCATCCACCCTACCCATTTCTACATAATTGCCTGACATTGCTGTTAGTAAGTCCATGTAAACAACTATGATAATAATACTAGAGAAAAAACAACTGAAGACCGAAAAAAAAAAATGAAAAAGTAGCTATGTAAAAAAAAGATTTCTTATTTTTAGCTACTTTTCATTTTAATAACAATGTGTACCAAAATGAAGGTGATCTGATAAGTGTCATATAGAATTTTATTTCAAAAATAATGTCTATCTGTGTTGGTTTTAAAAGGTTAGTGATCTATTCTTGATTTAAAAATTATTAAGAGACAATATTAAGAGCTGAGTCATTTTGTTGTTTTTATTTTATGTTAAGAGCTTCTGTGACTGCTTGTAAGAGACCAATGTAGATATTTCTTGAATATTAAATAATCTGAAATGATGAGAAGCTTTCTGCATTTCTTGACTTATTCAATGAAAAAACATTAATAAGTTGGACTTGATTAAAATGAAAAACATTTGTTATGTGAAAGATGTTTCGAATGAAAAGAAAAGCCACAGACTTGGAGAAAATCATTTCAAAAATGCATATCAGATACAGGACTTATACTCAAAATATACACATAACTCTCAACATTCAACACTAAGAAAACAGGCCACCCAGTTGGAAAATGGGCCAAAGGTCTAAACAGACAACTCACCAGAGAAGATACATGAGTATAAAATATGCACATTGAAAAGTTATGCACTATCACATATCATATGATAAAATAAAAGTAAAATCCAAAGCACTGACTGCACCCAATGTCGGCAAGAAGGAGGACCAACAGGAGCTTTTATTCATTGCTGATGCAAATGCAATCTTCATAAAGCTACTTGGGGAGTTAGCTTGTTAATTTCTGACAAAACTAAGCATATTTCTACAAATAATCAAGCAATCAAACCCCTTGGTATTTACCCAAATGTGTTTAAAACTTCAGTGCACAAGCAGGCACATACACACATACAAACTTCCCACGGATGTGTATAGCAGCTCTATACATGATTACCAAAACTTGGAAGCATCCAAGAAGTCTTTCAATAGACAGACGGATAAATAAACTGTGGTACATCCAAACAATGCCATATTATTTTGTCAAGTCACACAAAAGTCATAGAGGAACCTGAAATGCATATTGCTAAGTGAAAGAAGCCTGGCTGGAAGACCACATGATATATGATTCCAACTACACAACTGATTGGCAAAGGTAAAACTATGGAGATAGTGAAGAAATTAGTGGTTTCCAGGGATTGGGAGGGAGGGAGAAAGGGATGAATAAACAGATGGAGGAAGGAGGATTTTTAGGAAAATGAAACAATCATTTTGTATAATACAGTAATGTTGAATGTTTGCCATTATACATTTAACAAAACCTAAGATTGCATGAAACAAGAGTAAACCTTTTTTGCAGTTTTTGGCTGAGGCTGGGTTTGAACCCGCCACCTTTGGAATATGAGGCCAGCACCCTACTCCTCTGAGCCACAGGCACTGCCCTACGAGAGTAAATCTTAATGTAAATGATGAACTTGAGTTTAATAATAACATACAAATATTTGCTCATACAAATATTATAACAAATACACCACCTTAATGCAAGGTGTTAAATTTAAGGGAATCTGGGGTGAAGGCTGAGGAGGACATGAAAATGCACACTCATTTTTTCCTGTAAACCCAAAACAGCTTTAAAAATAAAGACTATTGATTAAAAAGAATAGGCCAGATTTTTCCATCTAATTGATAAAACTCTGATACAAGTTTGGTAAGTGACTGGTCACTGTGCTTATGCTACTTTTCTGGATTATTTTTCATGAATAAATATGGTTTCATTGATTACATTATAAAGCAGAATAATACTAGATATATTGAGAAATTTACTTTAATCATTATAGTAAAACCATTTCTACCTCCAAAGTAAAAAATCTGCTCTTTGGAACCAAACAATTCGTTTTGTATGTGATTTAATCATGGCTTGATTTAAAAAACAATTGAAGAATATAATAATTTCACCTACCTCTCCAAATTATGTTAAGATAGAATTGGAAGGCATTTCAATTGAGGATTAAGACCTGTTTGGGGCCCTGTGGACTAAAAGAAATGTGAAAATATGAGACATTAAAGTCTAGCCTTTGTTGAATGTATTGTACTTTACGGTTTTCAAAGGTAAATTTACTGCACTTTTTTTTTTCATATTGTCTTACACTTCAGCTTAATAAGAATATTAAGCTAAATTTCTTATTTTATGTTGCTTGAGAAAGCAAATGCACAGAGTGTTTCATTACGGTTATTGAAGGTAAGCAGGAAAATGTGCATAAAGTACATTAGCGACATAAGCAAGTGTTCAGAACAAAGACGATTTAAAATGTTTTATTAAATGAAAGTTTAAAGGAAAAGGAAAATTTGTTTTGTTTCCCCATGCATGAATAGCAGCACTAAAATCATGAATATCCCCTTTAACTCAATAGTGTCCACATATTTCTAATATCACAGATGGATAAAATGCAACTTGTTTTATAAGCGGAGTGTTTGCCTCCCTAGAATTCCACTGCCTTCCAAAGCTCAAAGTTAATTTAGGCTAATGTCTCTCTGCTAAAAATATCATTAATTTCTAGTATGTATACATTTCAGAAACAAAATAACATCTCATGTTGTAAAGCGGTCAACAAACAACGAGCCTCCAGGCCAAATTTGGTTCAGATATTGTTTTGTGAGCTTGAGAGCTAAAAGTCATTTTTACATTTTTCAAGAGTGTGAAAAGCAGGATTAGAAAGAGGAGAGACAGGAACTAACAGATGGCCAGCAAAGCCTAAAATATTTACTGTCTGGTCCTTTACAGAAAACGTTTGCCAATCTTTGACAAAAAACATACACTTTTGTCAAGATTACCAGAAAAGAACTCCGTTTTTTTCTGAATTTAAAGACCAATACACATTTTCTTCCGTTTAGGACAGTGGGTCTCTTCGTAACATTCCCAGCAGCACACTGTCAGCCTCTCCAGGAAACACATTAGACTAGCACTGCATTCTAGAGAGAATTCCATATTCTGTTTTCATCTTCGTCTTTTTTTCTTATACTTACGTATTAAAACACAACCCTGTGTATGTACTGCTTCTGTTTCTTAAAAGGAGAAAGTTATCATTATATATATTCTAAATTTCTTTAAAAATTCTTCAGATGTAGAAGTGTGAAGAGAGAGGGAAGAAAGAGGATAGGAAACATCACTTTTTCACCAATGGCTAAAAACAAGTGAAAAGAGGATGGAAAAGAATCTGACGTCTACTGTGTCTTGATTGTATTATTCCTTGTTTTGTTTTTCCCTTTGCACAAATGATTGCTTCTAGGTTCACCAAGGAAACTATTAAAATAAACATTTTTATTTTGGGGAATACTACTAAATGAGGAGATACTGTAATTTAGACGTCAAACAATTAGGGGAATAAAATTAGGTGCTGTATACCTACACTCTATAAGCGTGTGTGTATCTTTGTGTACGTGTACAAACATACATGTATATAAACACATACACACATTTACAGTGATAAAACCACGGGCACAGATTTTTAGCTAACACTTAAAGTATCTTCAATCTTAAACTCTTTCTCAAAGATGAGCCACTTGTTTGCAAATGATTTGGCATGCAGAAACAATTAAACACAAGAACAAATGCATTGTACATCAGGTTCAGATTATAAATGAATTAAAGTTAGACTAATACAACTGTAATTCATAACAAATCCAAATATCCTTTAAAAGGGTCATTTCTAGAATGTGAAGAACAAACAAAATCTATTTCTCTAGTCATTTGTCCTAGTATGTTTTCCAGTCTGGTGCCTGAGGACTCATGAAGCGCCATGTGCGTTCAGCAGTGTGACACACACATTTGAATGACAAAACCTATTTGACTGAGAAAGTGACTACTTCCCAGGGCACTGAAATTAAAAGTGAGTGTGGAGTTTTCATTTTGTTTGTTTTGCTGTTTATAAGGCAATGTATCAGTTAAGAAAAAAAATACTTCCTATTATTTCATGTGGAGTGAATAATTAAATCTCTATCAGAGCCATACTCCAGGAGAGAAATCCCGGATGGGTACAGACAGGATACATTTGAGCTTCATTGAAGAACAAGTTCTCCAGGTGAGTATGGATGGGACTAGGACAGAAGTTCCCACATGTCCACAAATAATGGAGGGATAGAAATTATAGTTTCAGAGAAGTATCTCAGTATCATTAGAGTCATGTTAGGATTCTATTCAATAAGAAAGTTTTAATAATTTTTCTGTTTCTACTCTATACTTATCTAATACTATTTCCAATTTTAATAATAAAAAATAATTTTAAATCTAAACCTACATTAAAAATGAAACAAAAGCAAAAAGCCTGGAAGATCCTTATTTTGATCATCTAGATATCATATATAGTAAAAGGATTGATAAAATTCCATTAAACAGAACAACACTACATCTAGGTGTGTATTTCTATTTGCTCTTAAACCCATTTCAATACAAATTTTGCACCAATTGCCTTTCCCCAGGTTACTTGTGCTTTCTCTTCACTAACTCCAACAGACAATTTGCATATTTTATCGTGTTTGGCTTTTTTCCCATCCTGGATGCACATATAACTGGAGTGATCTTTTACTATCAGATAAGATTTGCTCTTCTACCTTCAGAATTTCCTTTTTCTCTAGATCACTTTTATAGGCTTTGTGCATCTGGCATTTCCTTAAGTCCTTAGCTAGATTAAATGCCATCTTTAAATTGGCCCTTTTTTTGTTCAGACTACATTAATCTACTTTTACTTTTTATTTTTATTTATTTGAATTTTTTTTTTTTTTTTTTTTTTTTTTTTTTTTTTGAGACAGAGTCTCAAGCTGTCACCCTGGGTTGAACGTTGTGGGGTCATAGCTCGCAGTTTTGTTCAGACTACATTAATCTACTTTTACTTTTTATTTTTATTTATTTGATTACTTATTTATTTATTTTTGAGACAGAGTCTCAAGCTGTCACCTGGGGTTGAGTGTTGTGGTGTCATAGCTCACAGCAACCTCCAACTCTGAGCTCAAGAGATGCTCTTGCCTCAGTTTTTCCATTTTTAGTAGAGATAGGATCTCACTTTTGTTCAGGCTGGTCTCAAACTCGTCAGCTCAAGCGATCCACCCGCCTCGGCCTCCCAGAAGGCTAGGTTCACAGGTGTGAGCCACAGTGCCCAGCCTAACCTTCTTTCAGATCCTTAAACATGAATATTTCCTGCCTCAGCTCCTCTAAGCTCCTTCTAAGAGTGAGTAAACAGTCTGATGAAGATATTTTCTTCATGCCTTCAAAGTTTTCACTGATCATGCTGATAAAGTATCTGTTATTCTATTAATATCTTATTGATTGTATCTCCTATTTGGATTAAATTTTCTACTATGTATATTATAGTCAGCGTAATTTTCATTTCCATTTCTATGCTACTCTCTTCTCTATCAATACTCTTTTCCTACAGGATTCCATCTAGACCAAAAGTCAGCAAAATTTTTTAGCCAAGAGCCAGACAGTAAATACTAGTTTTTATAGGACAAGAGGCAAATTTAGACAATAGTCCCTCCTGAACGAATTTTTTTTATTTTTCATTTTATACTTACAAGTGTACGGAAAAAATTATAGCTCATGACCCACACAAGAAAAGCAGCCGACAGACCTGGCTTCTGGGCTATAGTTTGCCAACCTTTGACAGAGACTTATGACTTTCAGCAGGATCTGCAGTCCTGTAATTCTCAAACTCACATATCCAGCCAAGTCAGATGCTCAGTGCCTGCTTGCTGTCTCCACCTGGATACTAACGGGCATTTCAATTAGTTGGAAAAAAGATAACATCAATTATGCACATGCATATCCCCACACCTCTGCCACTTGCAATATGCTTCATGTCATCAAGCCTTTCCTATCTCTAGAAAAGTGACCATAATCTACCCCGTCCCCACTTTCAAATACCTCGAAGTGATTCTTAATAAATCCTATCAGCTCTAACTTCAAAACAACTTCTGATTCCAATCAATTTTCTACAACTTTGTTGCTATAATCATGACCTCGACCAACATCATCTTTCAGCCACACAGAAACACCAGTCAGCCAAAAGGACCCCGATCTTCCACTCCGGTACCCTACCACAATAATCCACTCCTCACCCTGGAGGGAGAAGGAACCGGGTAAGAGGAAATCTGATCACATCTCTATCTTAGACCTTTCAACAGATCTAGTTTACATCTAAACTTGGCTTCAAAATACAAATTGGTTCCCTGAGCGTACCCACATCCCACCTCTCAATCTCAAAGGAAATATCACCTCCTCACAGAAAGAAATTCCCTGAAACCCTGAGAGCCAAATCAGTGTCTCTTGACCTGCCATTGTTACCCAACGACGTCATCACATGTAACCTTATTCATAGTCCTGATGCCACTGACTTGTTCATGTGTGGCTGGGCCTCATTCCTCTTTCTCTCATCACTACACTATAACCGCTGGGTCTGTGCTTCCTCCGTTGCTATGTGCTTAGTGCTTAGCGCATAGTAGTCACTGTATGATTGCTGATTGACTTACAACCTAGTGTGGATACGCCAATCCTTTTTACTAATTTTTAAGTTATACTGTTTCATTTTTCCCTATCTTTGCTTGTTTCCCTTTTAACTCTCTGTATGCTTTCTAAACAGTATTAAAATATAGACCAGTTGATGTCCTCAGCATTTCTCCTTCTATTCTGCCTCGAGAGGTTGATTTCCCCCCCAAAAAAACCCTTTGGCCAAAACAAATCTGTGAGGAAAGGCAGAATAGGGTAAAAGGTAAAGGTTTGCACAGTAGGAGGGGACACTTTCCTACCAGGAGGACAAATTACATCAGCAAACAAAACACATTTCTGGTTATTATTAAGTCCCAAGATCTGAAGCAAGTTTTTCCACTTTCAAGCACCCTTGAACTTATAGATGAAAGTTGTCTCCTTAGACCTATTATCTCATGATCCCTCTCTAAATTTGGATTCCAGAAACACAACAATGTGATATCAATTGATGCGATAGTGATTTGAAAGCAGTTTCATCAGCATCATCCAACAGAGCAAGTGACCTTTCTAATTAGTACCTTCAATTAAGTCCCTAAATCTGATGAAGAAGTTGTACATTATGCTAAATCACTTTGGATCACTATTCCAGAAAGCTTTCAAATTGATTAAAAATGAGATATGCAGTAAAGGGAAAGAGGAAAAGATAAAAGCTTGTCTTAATCAATTTAAATTTGAATTTAACATGGGTACGCTAGTTTGTAGTTGACTGTAAGAGTAGTAAGCCATTCAGTGGTTAGTAGTGACCATTCAAAACTTATGGTGAATTATTAAAAAGAACATGGGAAATAGCCATCAACTCTCCACCTCATTCCAAACGATAGCTAAAGTCAGTACAACAGAAAGTATGATTCTACACAATTCCCATCCTTTCTCCACTCTGTTGGTTCTCGGATCTTCTATAATAGTACTGCCCTCCATGCGAGCTTTGTTCTGGTCACAATATTGCTGCTCCTGCAAAACAGGGAAATGTTCCTGTTCAAGGTTCACACTTGCTGTGCTCTCTGCAAGGAATGTTCCTCCCCGATATCCCTCTGTGTCTCCGGCCCCAACTACCTTGGACTCCCAAGTGCCATCTTCTCTGTGTGGCCTTCCTTGACTATCCATTCAAAATTTCTCTGATTCCCATCACAGTATTATTTTTCACCATCTAAACTTAATGTACTTTATGTGTGTGGCTCACTGGCTGACATCTGTCTCCTATTAGAATGCAAGTTCATGATGACAGAAGTTGGGGGTAATTGTTTTTCATTCATAATCATTCTTATCCCAAGGGAAAAAATTTATACATATCGGCTGGGTAGAGAAATGCACAGTCTGAATAATTAAGGAGCTTACAAATGAGTAAGGAAAACACAAATGAACAACTACAATACAAATATCAATAGTGCTGTGTACCGGGAACTGTGTAACTACAAGGAACACCACCAAAATGAGGGGGTGGAATCTAGGAAGAGACGCGGAGTAGGTGACATATTAGTTAGGGAACAAAAAGAAGGTAGTCAGATGGAGAAAAGAGAGAAAAAAAGATCCTACAAACAAGTATCACTACCATACAAGAAATAAGTAAATATCATCACAAGATAAAACAAAAATAAGATATGCTGCATCTGGATTACTAGGTCGTATGCAATTAACTATTACAAACCCAGGTTATGATTTGATAAAAATACAGTTGAGAAATAAATTATGCCCTGATATCACCATATAGAAAAATTAATGCTTTGGGGAACAAGCTTTTCTTTTTAGAGACAGAGTCTCACTTTATCACCCTTGGTAGAGTGCTGTGGTGTCACAGCTCACAGCAACCTCCAACTCCTGGGCTCAACTCACCTTAGCCTCCTGAGTAGTTGGGACTACAGGCGCCCACCATAATGCCCAGCTAGGGAAAAGCTTTTACACAGTATCTGGTGATTTAAGGAGCCAAAGTTGCTAATCACGTCCCTTAAAGACAAGCACCATGCACCCTGCGTAGTCTTCATGATGGAAAGACACCAGACTACTTTTTTGAGTCTCTTAAAATCTCAGCTGGCAACTTGAAAGTCATGTGTAATTAGTGAGTTTTTTTTTTTTTAAAGAAAACCTTAAAGTGACAGAGAAGTGATTCTCAAGCTTGTCCTTAAGCAGCAGTAGGGATGGCAGTACAGATAGAAGAGGTGGAAAAGAACAATAAGAATTAAGAATAAGCAATAAACTCTGAATAAGGATGGAGTCACCCACGGTGACACATCAGGCCATTTGGAATCTCTTGGCCACCAACATCCAGGTTCTGGAACTTGGATTTGCCTATTCCTCATGTGGAATTCCAAAACAAATTTCAATACAACCAAAATCTAAAAATTGAATTTTAATTTAAAATCAACTTCCTGTACAGTCTCCAAACATGTGCAAACAGAACACAAAAGCTCATTAAAATATTTTCATTACTGGATATGGCATTTAAAATAATTTTTCCTAAATAAATTTAATATTAGAGGGTGGGAGAACTGTCTTTAAAATTAGAGTTACCTTCAGGAACAAATTAAATAAAGCATACTTTATTATGTTGCATGGTAAGAAAAAAATTTTAAATAGTGTGAATGGCTACCATACAAATGTCGGGTAATGTAAAGTAATTTTAGTAATAAGAGCTATAAATGATCAAATTTTTATCCCACAAAATGGAATATTTTACAACTTGTTTTTCTTCCATACAATGTCTTTGCTATTAAGAAAGATGAGGTTTAAAGCACAGAAATAACATATTAGACAATGATTTAATTTAAAAGCATCTAAGTTATGAAAAGAAATTCCTTTGTGTAGAAAAATTAATTACAGCACAGCTCTGTACTGCCCTACTACTGCCCTTGTAGATTGTATAACAGGGCTTGCACTGACACTTTTGGAAATACAACCTTCACATTAGCAAAGGTTCTGTCATGCCTGACAAATGGACACTTTCATCAAGAAACCAAATTTTACCACTGCTGGTGGGAATGTAAACTAATATGTTCCTTTTGGAAAGACATCTGGAGAACACTTAGAGAACTAAAAATAGACCTGCCATTTG
>NW_003852404.1:20826667-20843091 GCF_000181295.1 Otolemur garnettii | reverse complement strand
AAAAAAAAAAAAGAAACCAAATTTTAAAGAAAAGTTCTTTTAAAACGTTATTGTCCATAAAGAAAATATATGGGCATTCTTAAATTGCAGCATTCATTGTTCAAATATTGTGTGACCCTTTCGAGTTATGAGAGTGGTGTACTGCATATAATCTCTAGGAATGGCTGATTTATTTCATAGCAAAAAGCTATTAGGATTGTTAGGATTTTAAATGTTCCTAGGTGTGTGTGTTCATTTGGGCTTCAAGTGTTGGATACTTGCATTTATAATTTTCAGAAGTTTGAATCAAAAACTAAAATTCAAAATTACCTATGTAATATAATTCTGCCATAGACTCAATTAAATTCAATTAAACTTTCCCATATATATTCTTATCTAGTTCAGTAGAAAAGTCTTTAATTTGGTAAAGAATGTAAGAAACATTGGCTTCTATTATATACTAGAGTTCAATTTTACTACTACTTCGCTTGATAATATTTTATGGTCATATCTCTTGGGATACACAAATAACTGCCAAATATCTGAGGTCACCTCTTTTAAAACCATATTTAATCATAAGATGAAAATAATTTACCAAGAAAACCTCTAAAAAACTAAACTCTAGGTAGTATTAAGGTTTTAAAAGGTGATTATTCTTGACCAGTATTGATCCTAGGATGTTATACCTCATAGATCACACAATCAGAGATTTTCTAATTGAAAAGCTTTAGCTATACACCTTCAATTCAAAGTGGGATATTATCTCCAGTCACTGATAAAATTATACAAGCACTTAAATTTATTGAATGAAAAAGAAAATAAAGAAAACAATAAAAATAACTTTGAAATGCACTAGGAAAATATTGTGAGGGACTGGAAGGAAGAAAAGATGGAGAATTTGGGGGGGGGGGTGCGTAGGGGAAATCTTTATTCTCATCCTTCCAGCCATTCTTGGTTAGTTTTTCTCCGATCTCTCTAGAGAAAAATTGGATGCAATGATTCTAAGACAATGTAATTTAAGAATTTGCTAAAAGGGACAATGAAATGATGTTTTTTTCAAAATTTTGCCCCTTTATTGAAACAATTTCATGGTGGAGATCACGAAACTAAAAATTATAATTGGTGGGAATTATTATATTTTATTATTTGAATGCTTAAGATCTGACCCAAAATCTTGTTAAGAAAATGAAAAGACATTGGCTAATGGTATACCTGGTGTCAGACGCTTAATGCCTGGCTTCCCACCTGAGCATGGTGAAGGCTGCGAATTACGTTTCTGCTCATCTTTGATCTGGTGGAGTTACTACCATGAGCAAAGCTCACCCTCCCGAACTGAAAAAGTTTATGGACAAGAAGATATCATTGAAATTAAATGGTGGCAGACACGTCCAAGGAATATTGTGGGGATTTGATCCCTTTATGAATGTTGTGATAGGTGAATGTGTGGCTATGGCAACAAAACAACATTGGAATGATGGTAATACGAGGAAATAGAATCATCATGTTAGAAGCCTTAGAACGAGTATAAATAACGGCTGCTCTGCAGAGAAATCCATGTCCCGTCTCCAATGAGCCTGTTTTACTATAACGTCAAAATCGAGTCTTGTACATTTTCATATTCAACTTTTTGTTAAATAAACTTTTCTAATAGTCAAAAAAAATGAAAGATAAATTGAATCATCCTCAACATTTAAGTTTTCTACATGAATGAGCTTTTCTTTGCTTCTTCAAAATGTCAGAGTTTTATTAAATCTGACATCAAGGTTTCAGTATGAAATCTAAACACGTGAACACATCATGGTAACCAAATTTATTAGAACTTTCTGTGTATTTTGCGATAAAAAGTTAAAAAATTATTACTTTATTTAAACCCTATCTTAGTAACAAAAACACTAAAATAATGCTCAGTCAAAAACTCTGGTAAACTTGCTATTGGTAACATAGTGACATATTCATTGCATTCTTTAATTATTCATATCATGTTCCCCCAAAGCATATCTTTATTTATATACCAAAAAGTAGCACTCCTTAAAGCCAGTATGATGAAATATTTGTGAATAATAACTAAACAGTATTAATGAATGGTTAATCTAATTTTTAAAGTCAAAATCAACATAACTTTTCACAACCATTCTCCCTAATTCCAAGCTGTTTTGTTTTGCCTTTACCTTCACATTGATCTTAAGGACTATTTTTTTTTTTTAATTATTACTTGAACCCAAAGAATTTTACTTATTTATTTATTTATTGCCAGGGCTGGGCTCAAACCCGCCACCCTCACCATATGGGGCCAGTGCCCTATTCCTTGAGCCACAGGTGCTGCACATTTTTTTTTTTTTTAATAGAGACAGAGTTTCACTTTGTCACCCTCTGTAAAGTGCCATGGCATCATATTTTTTATAAGTCTTTATATTACCTTAATAACATTTTGTATTATTACTTAAACATATCATTGGATAAATAAAAAATGGGCTGTCTGATTTTGGAAGTACTGTCTCAGTTCTGAATAAAATGACTGCTTCCAGTGCTCAAAAAACTGATTAGGCTTGTGGGTGCCTTTCAACATTCCCTCTTCTCAGGCAACACTCCCACAGTTTTCTTTGTTGTCTACAGGTTACACCTATACGTATTAAATATTCGTTTAGTTTTATCTATATTATCCCAGTGTCAGCATCTAATTTGGTTGTTCAGAAATAATTAACTTATTCCTTAAAAGACAAATAAATCTGAACATTTATGTTACTTGTTTTATATTCACAGTAGATATATTTTCTTCTGAAATCTCCATATTAAAATTCATCTCAAAGATTGGCTTCACTTTCACATATTGACCACTTTCTAATACACAAGCCCCCTAAGTGGCACAGAGACAGACAGAATCCCAGTCAAGGAAAACCACCCTGAAATCCAGCACCCATGTTATGTAAGTCAGAAGTCAGAGAATTCTCAAGCGATGTTTTTCTTGACAGATACACTTCTGCAACCAACATCTACCTGTTTCCAAGCCACAATTCATCCTTTTCCTCTTACTTTAAACATGATGTTTACAGAAGGATGATAGGCTAAAATTATTATTTAGAATTCCAAGTGCATTTCCTATTTCCCCTTTGTCATAAGTGGTTGCCTGCATTTGCTTATGAGTGTGACGTTTCCTACATTCTTGACTAAAAGGACTTTGTCTTTTCTCCTTATAACTAAACTACTCTTTCTAAGATGCCTTCTATGGGAAAGGATGTCCAAAGTTCCCACTGACTTATTTAGAAAATAATCTACTCATAAATATGCTAACCCTACATGGAAAATACAGTCTAGCTTTACTTGTTGTGCCTAAGATATTTAAATTTCTGTGAAAATGACATTATTACATTTGTATCTACTTTGCTGTAAAAATCATATTTCATTGTTAATGATAATCATGCATGGACTTCGGGGGCCAAAATAATCAAAGTTTAAAGCAAAGTTCAAAACTTAGTATAGAGAACATCTCACTCCTTATTTTTAAATGTTTAATGTATTATTTGTCTTGCTAACAGTAAAGAGCTGCTAGATTTTTATTTTAAAAGATACCTAATAAAGTTTAATTTTAAAATTAAATAGTTAAAAAATTATACTGAATTACAAGTCCAGAAGTTAATGAGGCTTACTGAACTAAATGTAATATGCAACTTGGGTTATCTTTGCAGTTACAGGATCTGCCCATCACACCTAAAAACTCTGCTTCTCTCAATCTAACTACTACAAAGGAAGCGACATTCCCTCAGCCATAAGATTAAAGCATTCCATTATGTTTTCTATTAAGTTGTTTTATACTTTGAGTCATTGTCTATTTTAATTTATTCTTTTAAAAAGAAACAAAATTACTTTACTCACATTTACCATTAGAAGCTTCACTACAGCCGGTCTGAAATTGATCTCAAGGCATTTTCTAAATAATGGTCATTATCAAAGGAAAGACTGCTGGAGCAATCAATATTGCGGAAAGAATAAAGGGTTTGGACAAGTAAGAGATAAGATACTTACGTTTATCAAATATTTTAAATATCTAATATGCTATTACCCACCTAGAACAATCCTGTGTGGTACTACATGGCCTGTTAGATCACAATTGCCAAAAAAAGGAAAAAAAAAATCTGTTGTCACGCTGCATTTTAGTAATCCCACACATTGCAGAGGAATAAACAATTCTCTAAGCCAATGTAAATGCAATAGAGCTACTGCCTACAGATTCTTGTTTTAGATTTTTGTTGAAAAACATACTGTGCCCCTTAAATGTAATTTTCTTATATTATTTGTATCATAAAAGAAATGAAAAAGGAGACTTCAAATAGATGACACTATAAATTCTTAATAGAATGAAAGACTTAAAATCAAAGTTTATCTTAATAAAATTATCCACATATATGTGCACATACCTTATCACCTACAAAGGCCATGCACTCATATTTTTGAAATATATCTTTCATTTTTTAAAAAATTATTAAACAATATTATATACAGCAAGCAATCTGCTCTTTCTGAATACTCTCTTTGAAAGTGTTAATTAATTTACCAGAATATGTATTTATTGGATATTTTGGGAACCAAAGGACTAGGAAAGCTCAACTCCATCACAGTTACATAATACCATTACACATGTTTACTTTTATCTGGATAATATAAAAGTTATAGGTCCTACCCATATAACTTTCCCACTCACAGATTTCATGTCAAGCCTTGATAAATGCAGAAACAATAGTAAATACACTTTCTTCCAAGGAAATAAAAAATTTGGAATTTCAGGACTTCCTACATACAATATTACACCTCAATCTGTTTCTGAGCAGGTACCAAACTTCCAAACATAACCCAATATTATCACAAAGTACATTCCCAGGTACTAGCTTTGGCATAAACCACACCACACAGCTATTGATCAAATCAGTATTGACAACCTTATTACAAAATCTGCTTTCCAAAGGACATGTCCAGACACCACAATCTTACAACTCCACTCTTATCACATTTCCCAAATGCGCCTGGCAGAGGCACAAGGAACATCAAATTTTTCACTTAATTTCTGAAGAACATCACATCTTTTAAGAATATGTTCTTGAAACTTAAAAAAATTAAAACACAAGAATCACCAAAGAAACAGATCCAAAAACTTCTCTTCAAAAATTGAAACCTTTACATTATGTTCTTGTGAAATTCCAAACATGTAAACACACACATAGATATAGCATCTACTACAACAAAATAAAGCCAATGTTGGAAATTTCAAATCTGATACACTGCCTTGCACCTAATTCTATTTCAATGAACCGATCAGAGGCCCTACAAAACACTTTAACAAAAAACTTGGGGAAATATGGTAACACATCACCTCAATACCAAACCAAAGACCTACACAATTCCACCACTAGAGGAAACTCACAGCTGGTTCTCAGAGGATCAGAACGTGCTCCCACTTACCTTGGCCTTGTCCGTTTCCCTGTTGACCCCAAAAGATCACAATCATCATTAGCAGTCCCGGAACCCACGTCCACATACTTCTAGTGACACTTCCTTGTCTTTTGGCCATTGCATTTTAAACTCTGCAGAGCGGTGGGGCGGGGGGGGGGCAGATATGAGAGTAAAATAAATTACATTAGTAAAGAGGTATATTACTATTCAAATCCCATATCTAGTATGCGTTATGCATATGCAAATGATCCTGCTTATAGGTAGATAACATTGCTCTGTACATATGCAGTAAGGCCTTGTCAGCACACTTATGTAAGTTTACCATAAATATTTATCTCATAAATATTCCCAAGAAGTGAGGTGAGAGGGATTCTAGTTATAGCAGTAATTTTAATGAAAGGAAGAGATTCATCATGTAAACAAAACTTTATTTCTTTAAAACTGAGAGTCTCACAAAACACTGGTAATTCCAGCTCCAGATAAAAAACACATAGAAACTCTCATAGACACTTACATAATTTATATATGATAAAATATATCCCCCTGTTCATTTTGAAAGTGTTTTGATAAATAAAAATAGTTAATATCCAGTAATGGAGTGTTATCTGTTCATACATTGGATGACATATACTAACTAGAATGAAACAACTTGAGTCCCATGTATACATATGGAATAACTAATAATAATAACTAAATAACAAATAGTGAAGCAACAATAGCAACTTGCAAAATGAAACGTTCAAACCTTTTATGGGTAAACTTGTAAAATAGGTGAAACGAGACATTTTTCTATATGCACAAAGATGGAATAATGTCTAATAATGCAGAAATATGATAAATATCTTCAAAACCAAAATCAGGAAATTGCAAGATTACGATTTAAGTAGTTATCAAGGGAAATGTCAAATCAGAGATTTCTGTTAAAACCCAATTTTTCCACAGTTGATGAAATAAGCTAAGGAAAGTAAATTTAATGATTTCCACAATAGACCTTTTATTCAAAATGCTACACAACTGTAATCCCAGTGAACTTGAGAGGGAATCCAGTCCCACAGAAGTTTGGCTTCTCCCGTTCTCCCACATCAAGAAAGAGGGGCATTTCATTACCCGTTTGGCATTACTTCATTTCTGACTCTGTATCAGAGTTACAAGGAAATTTAAGGAATGCTTAACTCAACATCCTGACTTCAAATGACGAAGTGGGGGAGAAGATTGCAGTGATAACCCCAAATCCAAGTGGAAGGACAGAACGCTGAGGGCTGTACCAGTCTTAGTACTAATAAATAGTCCGTGAAAACTTACCGTGCCCAGGTTATTTCCGAAGTGTCTCACGTTCTCGCTCTCATTTAGTTCTCACAGAAAGCCTACGAACTAAGCGCTTTCACAATCACCATTTTACGAAAAACCAAGGCTATGAGAAGCCACACAATTTTGAAAAAACCAGGGCTGTGAGAAAAACACACAATTCCTTAGTCTTGCTATTAGTAGGTACTGTTGTTGGGAACCGAGCCAAAGCCTGTGCTCTTAAAAATTAACCCCTGAGCAGGAATCTGGGATCTCCAACTATACTCTAATAATCATCGAAAAATGATGCTGAGGGAGAACAGATCTCTGTGCACGTAGAACCTTCATGTATTTGATCACAAACACCTTCAAATTAAAAATCAATAGAGCACAAGGCAATTTAATTATTATAATTAATTCCCCAAATCGACCTTTTCCATCTTGAACATTGAAGTATATTTTATCATATAAAATGTATATATGAAAACATATGTATATATGAGTGTTCCTGTGCGGGTTTTATATCTTGATTTGGAATTATAAGTGTTTTGAGATTTTTAGAATTACTTGTAATTGAAGTATGCAAGATTAGTTTTGCTTAGATGATGAATCTCTTTTAAAGTTAAAATTAGTAATATTGCTAGAACGATGCTTAATTCAGAACTGGAGAACAATTTCTGAGGCACAACTCAAACTTGAGAGTGAAGTGGAGTATCTAAGGCAAATCTGACCAGCACACTAATGCCTGTTAGAATGCCTGTTAGAATTATGAATAATTTTACATTGAGTAAAATAAGAGTAATTTCACATAAGAACAATAATGACGTGTGATTATGTGTTTAGGGACAGGGAGCAAGAAAGACACTTGTTCAGATAAGCCACTGCTTGTAGTATATACACAGACGTGTAGATGTGTGTGCGTGCATATACTTTCTAAATCACTAATTTTTAGATCTTTCTTGCCTTCTAATCACTATGTAACTATTTTTTACCTGGTACCAAAACATCAAAATTAACTCTCAAAGTGTAAATCACCCTTGGATGAATTACTTTTGCAAATTATTTTTTGGCACTATTTCCTGACCTTCTGCTAACCTACACATAGTAATCATTCTACAAGGCATATTTTCAATTATTCTAGGTAGAACTGAGGCAGTATTTGAAAAATCTTAAAATGCTCTTCAGGAAGGATTGGGCTATAAAACGCCAACTCCACTATATATTTTAGTATGATTTTAAAGAACAGATGGCCTTCAAAATGTTATTATAATGAAAAGAAATGTAACCTTCCTCTCTGAATTGATGTTTATGGAAAACTAATATTTCATAAATGCCAAGTTACTAAGATATATTATCTTTATGCCATCCTTGCCATTCTATAAATATAAAAATCATAACTTTCTAAGTTATTTGGCTATTAATCAATAACTGTACTCATAGAAGGTTAAAACCATCTATTTAAAAAATTAATATGAAAGAAAAACCAAATGACTAGAAAAGGGTTGCTAGATGAACTAGAAAATAGAGTAACATTTACCATAAAGATATGACAGGGGCTTCAAAAAAATAGTTTTGTGTTTTTTTTTTTGTTTTTTTTTTTTGGAATGCTTTTTTTGAATGCATATGAGAATGAAAACTAAACACTAAATGCCTACTTTATTGTACATGCTTTACTTGTACTACTGCTCATTAAAGATTAGAACAAGTCCTAAAGCATGAATAATTGGGCCAAATATAATATATGTGAACTGAGGCTTCTGGTTTGTAATGACTATTCAAATGCACCTTGATTCAGTAGTGACTGTCGTACCTTTCAAATGGTAAAAGTCACAAAAGAAAATAAAACAGACTCCAGGAATATATTGTATACCATGTCTTGTCTCACATAAGAGCTTATTAGTTTAGTTAGGCAAAGGTTTTGGAGTAAATAGCACTATGAAACGGTGTCCCGGGGGGGCTTCCCAGCCTTTCTCCAGGATCTGCTCTATCAAATGGAGCCTACAGTAATATCACCTGGTCTGAAGGATGCTTTCTGTCTCAAGGTCTAACCGGGAAGGACAGTCCCGAATTAAGTGGCTACAGAATATCTGTTATAAAAGCAAACAGAACCTCACAGATACTAGGGCCACTTCAGTTACAGACTATCTCTGAGTTCTTGCTTCAGGACTAGAAAATAGAACCTTTTTAAAAATCTTTCTGCCCCTCCCCTGAGGTTCTTCTTATGTGGATGTTCTAGACCAATGGTTCTCAACCTTCCTATTGCCTTGACCCTTTAATACAGTTCCCGTGGGTCGCAACCCACAGGTTGAGAACCACTGTTCTAGCTAGTTTCTTCCTCCTCGGCCAGGAGACTTGACCAACTAGCCTGTGTATAATATTACAAGCGATGCCTTCAGACATGCTATTCCACTACAATCTAGAGAGAATGTTTCTAGTTAGCTTTTAGCATTAGTCTTTTAGCACCTCCCTAAAAAGAATTCCTCTCTGGAACAAAGTGCCCTTGCCAGTTCCTCTCTTGGCAATAGGCCTCTTTACTGACGTGCTTCTCCAGTGAGAGGTGGGCTATACCAATGCCTGCCCAGGTGAATGATCCTTTTGTTCAACTTCTCCATTATAAAGCAACCTCTTTGATCACCCTTTTAAAACCATAGGCCAAAGAATTAGATGAGATCAGGAAGTGACCATAGCTCACTGTTCATCAATTCCTCTTCTTGGCATATTATAGGAACACAATCTAGGTCAGAAAAACATAGCAGAGCCCATTACCGCTCTCGAGTTCTAGTTATTAACATTGATTTTTTCAATGGAAAAGTTTCATTAGATGGCATCACATGACTTACGTTCAGTAATAACTTAGATTAAGATATATACTGGAGTCTTACTTTGACATTGTCCTTGGTCTAGGTGCCACTGCATAATTTTTAAAAGAAATATTTTTAACCTTTATTAAATTCTCATAAAAAGGACCTCAGTCCAAACCATACCTGCTGTTTAAAAGTGATGTACAGAACCCTGTATAATACAAATTAATATTGCAATGTATATAAATTATATCTATAGAATAATATATGCACATATTTATAGTTATTAATTTTGATTGTCTTCAATAATATAAAATGTATAGGCTGAAAATATAACTCTATGCCATCATGCTTTGGAATAAAGTTCCTAAGCAGGGGCAGGGAACATAAATTCTGACCTCATTTAATTTCTGAGACAAATTAATTTGTCTCTTTAAGATGAAGTCCCTACATATGTGACAAATGAGAAGAAAGTCTCTGAGATTCCTGTGAGCTCTATTAAAATTCTACTCTTCCACTAGTTCAGGAGAAACCAATAAATCACTGCTAATTTACACTACTAGAAACCAGTCATCTTGAAGCAGAAACATAACATGTACCTCTGTCTCCCAAGGTATAGTACATAAATGTTATACTTTAGAGTCACACAGGATGCCTAGTAAAAGGCACAGTCCTGGCATTACTGTTCCTACTATGATTGATGTGGACATTCTATATCAAAATCTCTGTAGGTGATGCCTTGGAATATATATTATAACTCTAGGTGGTGCTTTTTTACCCTAAAATTAGAATTAGTTTATAAAATTGTATCTACTTAAAAAATATGGATTATAGATACTTTTCCAATATTAATGAAAGAAAGCTTTACATTCAGATTATCTTTCAGTGAAAAAGAAAAACCTAAAACAATGTGTTGGGCAGTAATCATTCTAAGGTTTGAGAACCACGGGGCTTCAAGTAGCTTCAGAGAGGCAGAATGATTTGTCTTCCTGAGGACTGTGGAATTTTTAAAGTATGACAAAATCATTTTTGCCTAATACCCTCTCAAGAAGACTTAAAGCTGAGCCATCCCCAGAACAGATTCCCTGACCCCTGTCTCTTCTATTAAGTCAAGGCAAGGGGCCTTTGGGCCTTGGGAAACACGAGAATGCCACCATGGACTCCACTGGGCCTATTGGTCTATATCCAATGAGTTCACTCACTAAATACATTTCAGATACTATACTAGCTAGTGAGCTAAAGTAATTAATAAGCCAGAGTCCCTGCACTCTTAGGGATGTCATTCTAGAGAAGAAGAAGACAGGTATAGAAATCCCATTAAAAAAGAGGGGAGATCACTACAAAATGTATTGCATGCTGAGTTGAACAAGGGACTGAAGACACAGGGTGCAGGGGGAACCATGAGATAGATGAAATCTTCATTTGGATTATACAAGATGTACACATATAATTTATATATGTAGGGATATTAATCTATATTGTATAGACTTCAACCATTTCTTTCAGGTAATATTTAAACTAAGACCTAAGCATTAAGAAAAGCTATCTTTGCATACAGTAGAGAAAGAATCTCTTAGAAGGACAAATTCAAATGTTCAAGGGCCCCCTTAGGAGAAAGATCTTGGGGTGTAGAAGAAAAGGATAAATGTCATGGAGTGAAAAATTGAAAACTATAATATGGATAGAATGAAAAAGGAAGAAAGGTGAATGATAAGTGGCTAAAAGGAGATTTGAAACTGTACAAGTCTTTATTGTTATAAGGTTTAAGGTTTAATATTTTATTGTTTAAGGTTATGGGTTTTAGTCCAAGTGCATTGGAAAATTAGGGAGAAGTATTCACTTAAACACATTTTAAGAGATCACAGGGGTTTCTATGGCGCTAATAGAGCACAGAACATTAAGAACTACAATAGGTAGGCTAATGATGACTGTAGGAAAATAGCAGGTAGAAGAGATGTGGATCTGGCTAGACTGAGGACACTGGAAATCAATATAAGTGAAAAATATATAAATATATCTGGAATAAAAGCTGTCAAAAATAAATGTTGAGTTCAATATTCTCAGAAGGTAGAGGGCAGACCCAAAAAATATGCACACGTAACTAACCAGCTACGGGTCTCATTTTTAAAGCTACGTGGAAAGTCAAAACGCATTTAAGAATCTTCAAGCATGAGATTTTGAAGAATTGGAACATGTCTTTTTAGAAAAAAAGTTAGCCTAAGTACAAGAGAAAAGAAAAAGAGCCCAACTCTGGAAGCAAACTTAGCTGAGTCATCCCTATACCACTGGCAAGGCATCAAAAAGTAATACTGGGCCGGTAGACTCTTTTAAAGGAAGTGGAAATAACCTATCTGTGGGGCTTATTTCTTGATCGCCTGGCCAAGATACAGCATCTGGATAAGAGTTCACTGGCTCAAATTGAATTTTGTGAAGATACAGCAGATACTTGTTAAAATGAAAGATCTATTTAGAAAGAAATAGGGAGACATGGTGTCTGCACTGTGGATAGGTGTACAGTTGCTTTTATACAAAAACGGCTTGTATCTTTGAACTGCTGTTTCTCCCTACACAGAATTAACTTAAAAAGAAAGGGAAAAGACCATGAACTTAAAGAAAGGTTATAATATACACAGACACACAGACACAGACACATACACGTATGTTAATTTCCGTCACCACTCTGTCTTTGTCTAACTCCAGACTCCAATCAAGAAAATCAAGTATGTTGTATTTTATTTGAGGACAACCTATCATGAGTTAAAAAATGAGACTTTGTTAAAGAGAATGTCCCTTGTTTTTCACAATTCTAAGTGTTTCTCGTTAGAAGCCTGAGTAATCAATCTCCCTGCTATATGCAGCCATCTTGCCATTAAAGAGATTCCACAAGAAACCTTTGACATGTGGATTTGGGAAAGGGGAAGAGATTAAAAAGTACTTCATTTTTGCTCTACATTCTATGAGCAACAGAATGTATTAAGTTTGTGATTACCAATATCAAGTGTTAAGCTTGTGATTACCAATAACTCTACCATGGAAGATACAGTTTATTGAGAAATAATCTTAAAGTTATGATAACTAGACATTAGTTGGTTTAGTTATTAATTAGGTAGATAACCTTGTAATAATTACTTAATGTCTCCAGGATTAATTCTCTTCAGTGGTAAAATGAAGGGGCTAGATCCCCCCGACATGTTTCATTTATGTTGATGTTAGTAGACTCACCCTGCTAAAAAAATAAATTTAACAACATACATATTTTTCTAGCCTTCACTATTTCACAAGGTCCCTAAATTCTTTTCCATCCTCAAGAAATGCAGAAAAATAAAAATGGATTCTCTTGCAGTCCATTAGATTTAATATATGCAAATTTGTATATAATTTACTATTTTAATATACAAGGTACATCCAAGCAGTACAACATAAAGATACAGCTTTTTAGGTTCGATGTTGAAGGGGGCATTGAAACAGAATGGAGAGAGATGATTGTCACCTCTCAAATATTAGAATCTATTCACACTCAAATATTAGAATCCTAGCTTACAGAGTGTTCCCAAATGAGAAATCAGGCCAATTTTCCAATAAAATGTTACAGAATAATAAATGTGTTTGTGGTCAAAGCACTGCGATTCTGAAATAATCATTTTCCAAATGAGGCATAGGAATTATTATTACAATTAAGTTGGTCTATAATACCTGCCAAGTTCAGCTGAGCTTCATTTAAAAATCCTTCTACTAGTAGGGCCAAGTGTAATGACTCAAATTAGTGAACCTGAAAATTGTTTTAAAATGTTTGATGAATGTAATTTCAATCATGATATCTGATACATTACTGTTACTTTTGCTCAATTCAATTTTCTGCCAAGATTTAATCAGATAAGTTAGATACCATAATCTCAGAAACAGGCCATTCTTTACAAACATCTTAAGAATTTTTACAAAAGTCAAACCTTTTAAAAATACGATTTTAGTGAAAACGATACTGGCATAGGTGAATATGATTTAATGATTATTTAGAAGACAGTAATAAAGAAGGCCTTTCTTAAGAAAATAAATTCCCAATTGTTTCCTGGAAACAATTTAACTCTATACATTATATACAGAAAGAAAAAAAAAAACCACTAAGTGTGTTACTTTCTTACTATTTCTGTAATAAATTAACACAACCTCAGTGGCTCAAACCACATTTATTTTCTTATGGTTCAGGAGGTCAGAAGCCCAAAATGGGTCTTACTGGGCTAAAATCAAGTTATCATCAGGTCTTTACTTTTTCGGTAGGCTTCAGGAGATAATTTTTGTTTTTTCCCTCTACCAGCTTTAACATATCATGTTTATTCCGTGGCTCCAGCCCCCTGCCTCCGTGGACAAAGCCCGTCACTTTGACCTGCCTCAGTCATCCTACCCCCTTCTAGTAACTCTGATCTTTCGGCCTCTCTCTTATGAGCTTTTATGTGATTACAGTGGCCCCACTCACATAATTCAGTATAATTTCCCCATTTTGAAGACAGGTGTTTAGTAACTATAATTCTACCTGTAACCATAACCCTCCCATTCATAGGGTCTAAGGATTAGGATATGGACATCTATAAAGGGTCACTATTATACCTAGGCACTAAGTAATTGAAAATAAGTTACAATTATTTATAATTCACTACCACCTATGGCAATAAAATAACACATTATAAAGATTTCTATCGAAACTATTTTTTTAAAGTTTGGCTTTTGAATGGTATGTTCCAAAATATTCTCATGTCCTCCATACTAACTCACCACACACAAGTAGATTGTCTTTTTCTTTTCTTTTCTTTTTCTTTTCTTTTCTTTTTTTTTTTTTTTTTGCATTTTTTGCAGTTTTTTCTACCAGAGCCAGGTTTGAACCCGCCACTTCCAGTATATGGGGCCGGCACCCTACTCCTTTGAGCCACAGGTACCTCCCTAGATTGCCTTTTTCAAATCAAAAAACCCCCAAAAAACAAAAAATGGACTATTCAAGGCTATGTGGATTATAGCAAAGGAATCATAGTTGCTATGACTTCAGGGGCCTGATTTCTGCACATGATGCTCCTACCAGTGCACGTGTACCTAACTCCATCCTGACAATCTAGTCGCTGTATCCCCCACTTCATCACTGTCTTTACTCTCCTCACTTTTTATATTAAGTCTTATTTTTTAAGGCTCCCCTCCACTTGTTTCTTTTCCTCAGCCTCCTCTCACCTTCCTCCTCTGAGCTGGGTTTCATTTGGTATGTACTCCTCATGCTGACACCCTTAATTACACGCTGCTTCACAAACATCCTTTCGTTTTTTGAATGTAATTCTTTTCCCCCATATAAGTTGCTTCTCTGTGGGACATACCATCTTCGTATACCAGGGTAGCATCACCTGCTCAGTCTCTGTTTCTGGTGTGAAATTTATTACCTTCCAAATTTTAGTTTAACTTGAACTTCATAATTAAGCGCAGCCGAGTTTTGCGGGAATAGTAGGGTGTCAGCCCCCCTAAAAGTCTGTGTATTATACACAAACACATTTGGGAACATAATTGACTTTTATGTACAGAAGCCAGATGGATTTCTTGCCTATGCATGCTTAGGGAAGCAAGTTCATCTCATATATCACAATAAGCATCTGCTCCTCTAACTTCCACAGCCGGATACTCTTCGCACTTAGGCAACAAAACACTTAAGGAAATAAAAGCTCTTTCCTATAAAAAGGTGCTTCAAAAAGCTTTGTTAAAAAAAAAAAATCTTTATCAGTTAAGTTCAAGGCAGGAACCACTAAAAACAAGTATTCTTATTCTTGAAATCTATTTTTTAATATGGCACCTAATCCCCTGCCCTGTCAACTTGAAAGGCTTCTTTCATCAGCAAAGGGCACGCTCGGAGGTTTGAACATATTTTTGATAATATAAAAGTTTAATAGACTAATAAAAGCAGATGACCTGGATAGAAACATGCATTGGTCATTATTCTCCTACCATCATTACATAAAAAAAATTATGAACAAGTCTGTTTCCCTCAATGTGAATATCTATTAAAAATAATGCATGTCTACGCTTCAAAATTTTTTAAAACAGACTATTCATAAGTGGCAATATATTCAGAATACAACTTTCAGGGAAAATTACTATCATTAGAGAAAGAAAATGGGCTTTATGGATCCATGTCTTTATTTATAATTTGAATATTGTAGTTTTATCAAAATGTTATCTCCATAGCAATAATTTTCTCTGCTGTCCTTTGCATTTTGTTCAACAAAAGATATTGTAATATCATTACTGTTCAGGAGTTTGCTAATGTTTCCTGCCAATGTGCTTTGTCCTTATTTTTATTGGACTACTAATCTTCTCTTGTTGATTTGCTGAAAGTATTCATATGTCAAAAATGTTAAATGAATTGCAAATAATGTTTTATTATTTCAAATTGGCTTTTTATACATACTCATGGTATCTTTTGAAATATGAAAGTTGTATATTTTAACAAAGTCCAATCTACAAATTTTTGTCTAAGTTGTTTCTCTCATTCGTTGGGAATATGCTTAAAAAAGTTAATTTTGCCCTAATATTACAAATGATATTTTCCTATTGGTTTTGTTCTTTATTTTTTAAGGAGTTTATTTGATATCTACTCTGGAATTAATATTTCTTAATAATACATTATTACTTTTTAGTGACACTAGAACACCTATAGCAAATTATCTGAATACGATTTATGAATCACTCATCATTTACTCCCTGATTTGAAAGACTGCCTTATTAATTATAAGATTTTAAGTTTGGCTCAGCACCTGTGGCTCAAGTGGCTAAGGCGCCAGCCACATACACATAAGGTGGCGGGTTTGAATCCAGCCCGGGCCCGCCAAACAACAATGACGGCTGCAACCAAAAAATGGCCAGGCATTGTGGCGGGCGCCTGTGGTCCCAGCT
>NW_003852404.1:20805784-20826571 GCF_000181295.1 Otolemur garnettii | reverse complement strand
AAAAAAAAAAAAAAAAAGATTTTAAGTTTATTCACATTATGTAATATAAAATTATTTAATTATCACATTATTTAAGTTCAAGTATGACAGAATTCTCTACCACTACCCTATAAAAGAGAGAATAGAGGAAGTGATTCCTGTGGTTTAACCGTATGACTAATATGACATGGTTTCCCTGAAGTAGAAATTATGCATACTGTAATTTCTAATTCTGAAAGGTGTTTCAACTTGACCAATCTGTCCTGCACATGGACCTTGGCGGAAAGGGGCTGAATTTTATCCCTCGCTATAGTTTACTACTTAACAGTGGGCCATCTTCTGAGTAGGTTTTCAAAAACCTCTGTTTACCCATCAGTTTGATAGATTCATGGTTATCCACTACAGTGCTGCTACCACATTCAGAATAATTTTGACGAGCTTTTCCCTGCCAAGGATGAAAGACCCACTTATATAGTTTTTACATACATATGTGTACACACATACACACACACACACATCTTTTGAGAGATAAACTGCTTTGAAAATATCAACAAGGATTATAATATTAACGGAATAAATAGAATAGCCAATGGAATAAAAATAAACAGGTCAACTACCAAGAAATACAACATATTATTAAGTCATATGTTTGTTGATTCTAGAAGTCTGGTTATAAAGAAAGTAACAAGAGAAAATCTTAAATTTGATGCTGAGTGATGCAGGATATGGAAAATGAAATTGCCAAGTGAAAAGTACTCCTGGCAGGTCCGAAGGCAGGGAAGGATCTCAGTCGATCGTCCACAGTCAAGTACAGATCAAACTGCTTGTTCTGCTCTTTCCCCCTTCTCACCACTGCCCTTGACTAGTCTTAAAACAATTACAACTGATTTTCTTTCGTTTGCTGTTGACGAAGTGAGAAAAGTAACAGACATAAAAATGAATGCACACAATATGTATATATCACATGTACTCATTTTTAGGATGTATGTTTGCAGATGAGCGTGTAGATGGTAAATAATATGCCATCTGTTTTGTATTTATAATACATATACGTTCAGACAACAAGATAGGAGTGTTTTCCACAGCAATTTCATTTATGTTTGTTTCCTCAGCTAAAACCTAAAGAGAATTTAAATCAAAATCAATTATTCACTTAGAGAGGATTTACCCATTGTCACACCTTTTATCCTCATTTTTATGGCTCCTTATGTTGCCACTTTGTGACTGTGTTTTGCCATAAACAATATATATTTGAAATAGTAACCTTAAAAAGTCATCTTTTAACTAAAATCTCTAAGATTGATTTTGAACAAACATGTGTATGTGAAAACAAACACATTTGGCAAGGAAAGGTTAATTGTAAATAGATAATTGGACGTAAAAAATTAACATAAAATCTCTGATTATTTTATGCTTTTTCTGTTAATGAAAGCAATATAATGTATTTATGGCAGTAAAACTATTTTCATTGCTACTATCTAAGTTGCTAAGATTTGGTATCTTAGCACAGTAACTAATATAGAGTAATCCAAGAAATAAAGGGAATTCCAAGAACATATATTTTTTGATGTGTCAGATAATTTAAAGTTGTCAGTTCTAAAGCAAGATGAAAACTAAACTTCCCAAGGCCAGCGAATGACAATAATGATGCTGTGTTCCGTGCATCCATCACCATTACCACAAGGCTTTGATAGCTATATTGCCAAATATTTCACGTACTGCTTTCATGGTGATTAATTGACGTGTCATGATAGTGAAACTGAAATGAGACTTTGTAGAACAAGTGCTGTTCAAAAACATCGTGAAAATTTATCATGTCTACATCTGGAAATACTGACTTTACATACCTAATATTTAGCAAATAGAGTCTCAGTGAACAATTCTCAGATTTCCGTAATATAGTGTATGAAATTACTCTATAATTATCCAAGAAATCTCCTACAAATGTACATGTACAAACTTGCCAGTGATGGCAACTAATGGTGTCTTGCAATGTCATTATCTTGCCCATAATCTTCAGCAGTCCCACCCACTCTTACTATCATCCAGATACCTTATCTAAGTCAAGTTCTGTGCAAGTCCTACCTCAGCACAAGCCCTCTATCCTTGTCCTCCAGTCAGAAAGCAGCCAAAAGCCTGTCTGTGTAGTTCTAGGACCCTATTAAAAAGTACACCCTTGTTGCAAGAACTGAAAAATTTTACACTGCAAATTCTAAACTCACAATACATTTTAAAATATTTTGGTAACATTTAAAAAATTGTTTTAGAGTACTGTGAACTCCATTAAATAAATCATGCTGGGATTAGATGTCTCTCTTCATTCCAACATATCTCAGCATGTCTTTTCATTAATTTTCCCCTCAATCACAGCTAAAAAGAGATTCCTGTTAAACTTCCCTCATTTTTGATTCCACAGTAGACGATCTCAGTGGCACTTCTGAACACTCTACTGCTCTGGTTCTACACAAATCTCTGCATTTTTTATTGAGTTAAGGATTGAAAGGCTTGACTATTATTCTTAGAAAACCATCATATCTTTCTATAAGCTTTATGTCTTCAATATGCAAACGTCTTCTATAAGCAAATATCTATTATATTTTATGATGGAGCTACAGAGAAAAAGTCAGTTAATAATAACATTGACGTCATTTACCACCCTCAACTCTAATGCTATGGGATAAGCACTTATTAGTTTTCCAAGAAGAGACAGTTGGTTGCATGAGCAACAGGAGAAAGACAACCAGCAACCAGTCTTATCCCCACACCAAGACATGTCCACACACACTTGTTTCCACAGTCAAAGTAACACCATATGTCCCCAGTGATGTGGGTGGGCAAGAGTAACAGGTGGCCTGCTGAGGAAGGCCATATGCACAGGCAGCCTATCACACCATCCTTCTTACTTGCAGTTGCTGAAGTCTCCGCTGAAGGCAAAATAGGACTGGAGGAGGACATGGTTCCTCAATAGCAGAAAGAGCCTATTTCTCGTACAACTACTGTATCTCTGGACCTGGGAGCTAAAATATGCATGCCTATTGCTCTTCCTCATTAAGTTACTTAGACATCGATCTAGTTCTTTAGCATAAACTCTCTGAATATAATTGCACCCCCAATTTCATCTCCCTTCACTAAATGCTTGCATTTATATGCAGAAGGAATTTTGCCCCTTATTGAAAATGACCAGATATTATCAACTTTGTTTAATTTTAGATTAGGTCAAACTCTCTTTATTTTTAGCTTGACCTTCAGAAAATTTAAACTGTTTCTTTTACGTTATGAAATATTAAAATATTAAAGGAAGTTGAAAACACTTAAAAACCTACTTAAATAGTATTTGAATAAGAGTTTCTGGAAAATAAGGTAAAACTATGTACCACATTGCTGTTGTGAGGTAAAAGAAAGACATGGATTTATTTTGTGATTATAGCAGCTTTGTTTTGAATAAGTGTCTCTTTTGGAATTTTTACAACTGCAAACTCTATTTAACAATTGAACTGCTCATAGAATTTATTGTTTTAAGGTCACTAGTAATACCGTGATCAGAGCAGATAATTTACTTTAGTCTTAATGGCTTCATTTTGACAAATGAGGGAGCTTTTAGGAAGGACAGTTCTCCCTGCGAAACAACCAGTAAAGCATGTCACCTCCATTTACAATATAATTTTAAGAAAAATGAAGGAAAATCTACTTGTGAGGCAGCAAGAATTCATTTGCATTAAATTAATTGGAACAGGGCATTTCAAGTTCTTGTCAGCAACAACTGCCCAAAGGAGAGAATAAATGTCTTCGCAATGGTCCGCTGAGGGGTTGCAGAAAGACGTGAAAAGCTGACCTGACCACTGTTACATTTCTTCTGAAAGTCCATGATCAGTAGATGTAAATCAAGAGAAGAAATAGTCACCATACACACCTGTGAAGTGCCCTGATTCTCATGGAACTACTGTCTGACATCCTCTTGAAAATTATGTGTAGCAAAGTTTAAAAAGAGACCAATGTTTCTGTGGCTTCCTAAATTAATCTAAGCCTAAGTAATCCAGATTTAGCTTTGATTCATTGTTTAATGTTAGCACTGCAGGTACATTGACTTATATTTTACTAAAACCAGATATACTCAATTTAGGGATATTGACCAGCATCTGTTGTCAGTCAGGTGGAAATTTCTCCATCAATATTTTCCAGTGGCTCTAAAATAAATTTTTACCCCCCCACAGATACATTGTTTTTTTTTTTTTTCTTTTCTTGAGATAACAAGTCTATTAATTTCAGCGTTTGAAGGCACAAAAAATATTACCATTTGTGGCAGGCTCAGTAATGACCCTCATGATGTTCCCATCCTAATTCCCAGGTCCTGAGAACATACTGCTTTATGTAGTCAAATGGACTTTGAAGATGTGACTAAGTTAAGGATCTTGAGATGAAATGATGACCATCGATCACGCAGGTGACCCCAATGTAATCACAAGAAGCCTTAAAAGAGGGACAGAGGAGGATTCAGAGTTACAGAAAGAGGCAATTTAGAAACAGAAACAGAAGTGAAACCAGTGCACCTTGACAACAGGAATGTAGCAAAAGGTAATGAACACAGGGAGAAGAGCAAGGCAAGAACAGGAATTCTGCCCTCAGCACCTCCAGAAGCAGCCAACCCTGCAGACACCCAGAGCCCAGTATAAGCAGTTTAAAGCTCTAAAAACATTCTTCTTTCAAACCATTACATGTGTGGTAACTTGTTACAGCAACAGTCAAAAGCTAATACACCATTTTAATAAGCAAAAAAGAAATAAAGTGCAATATTGACAAAGCTAATAAATCCCAGAAAGAAAACAGAGGGTTTAACTCAATCACACGTCTATATAGGGAACTGTATTATGTTATTTGTTTACCACTTTAATCAGATTATTGCTCTCATCATTACCATCCAATCAATATGAATATAAGTCCGTACAATTTAAAGATGAAAATGTTTCTATTTTACCTTTCCCATAATTCCATGCAGCCAGCCTTAGCAACCACAGATCTGATGGTGTTCATTAATATTTTCCTTACTGAAAAGTTACCTCTGAACTGTAATCCTGCTAAGGCAGACTGAGAACAATATCTAGAAGATTCAAACATTACTGTTCAAGAATTCCACTAGCAGTGAGTTTAGGATGGTATCTTTAGCCAACAGAATCAAAATTAATTTCAAAAACATTCAACGAAATATTTTTAGAAACCGTGTCTGTTCTTTCCTCTCATTAAAAATAATGCATTGCCCAATTCTCCATTAAATTTATGTTAATTAGATCAAGTCCAGACATGAATTATGCTGCCACTAATAGAAAACTATTTCATTTTTTTATTTCAAAGTTATACAGATACAAATATTTTTAGTTAAGTGCATCACTTTTATAATGCTCATCTCATTTAATGCTCACAGACTGACAGTACGAAAGTATTAAGGGTATTAAGACCAGGGAGGTATAAGTGCTTGTGGCATAAGTATTTCCCTTTCTGATCAAAACTTGTCCTGCAACATAGCATGCTTCTCTCCACATGCATGAGCACAGTAAAAGTTATTTGTTTAAAAAAATTCTACTTTTCATGCTTCTCTCCACATGCATGAGCACAGTAAAAGTTATTTGTTTAAAAAAATTCTACTTTTGTTTAAAAAAATTCTAATGGTTGCAGGACATCAGAACAGGAAATGGGAATGTTTTGTGCCAGAGAGACATGAAACTGAGAAGAAAAAATCAAAACTTGGAGATAAGATATAGAATCGCTACTCATTTAAACAAACAAACAAACAAACAAACCAGCAGTCTAAGCCTAGTCAGACCTGGCATTACTCTAAGAAGAAAAACATAAACAAAGAACGTATAAGTTAGAACTGTTAGCTACGATCAGTCTCCCCATTTCACAGAAGAAGTAACTGAGGTTGAGAGACTACACATTCATTTCAAGTTTATATAACTAGTAAGAGACTGTTTAGGAGATATGTTGTCACCCTAAGATACATATCCATTCTTTCCAAAATCAGCTGAGACAATTCTATTAAACTTTAAGTGAATACCTGATGATACTATAATTTCTCCATATTCTTTGTCAGTTTGGAAATTATTGAACTTGTCTTTTGCAATTTCAATCTTCATTCTTGCTATAATTCTTTAAAGAAAATAAAGTTCTAAGTATGTATACTTATAGGTTGCAAATTTTGGAGCTGAATAAAGCAAAACACACCACTCTAGCTTCACCTGGAATTTAAAGAAAAGGAAATTTCTCACTTGAATAACAGGGTTGTTTGTTCCCACATGTACAATTCAACTAATGTACTGTGTGTATTTATATAAGAACAGAATTTTTTTCTTTTCCATGATGTTTAAATATTATTTATGGTGGAATTTTTGTTCAGTGTATTCTTCTCTTTATGCCTGTTAAGTAGCCTGTTAAAGAATCAAAAGCTTCTTCCATGTACACGATGGAATACTGTGCAGCCCTAAAGTAATATGGAGACTTTGCCTCCTTCACGTTCACATGGATGGAACTGGAAAATGTTCTTCTTAGCAAAGTATCACAAGAATGGAAGAAAAAGTATCCAATGTACACACCCCTATTTTGAAACTAATTTATAGCTTTCATAGGAATGTTATAACCTAATTATAGCCTTAGAATTTGGGAAGGGGGTGGGAGAGAGGAGGTGAAGGGGGTGGATGGGGAGAGGGAGGGTGATTGGTGGAGTCACCTCTATGGTTTATCCTACAAGGGTACAAGTGAATCTTTCTAAAAGCAGAGTATGAATGTCTTAACTCAATAACTAAGAAAATGACATGAAGGCCATATTAACCAGTTTGATGAGAGTATTTCAAAATGTATATGAAAACACCACACTGTACCCTGTGATTGCATTAATGTACCCAGCTATGATTTAATAAAAAAAAATCAAAAGCTTGTATTCATGTCACAAGGCTACAGCCTTCTCATAATTCTCCTACCTATTTTAGTTATCCATAAGTAGTGCATCAAATGTATTTACCTAAAGTGTTTTTGCATTGAAACAACTACAGTGAAGATTGAGATTGTCAACCATATCCACCATTCATATCTTTCCATAATCTTCTGGAATACTTTTCATCTAATTCTCTCTTATGCCATCACTGTCATGACAAAAGGGGATAAGTTTGGATCCCATAATAAAGAAATGTACACAAACTAAAACTTAAGACATTTAATCATCTCCCTACCATCTCATGCCCCATCTGAACTACCGTGTTTCCCTGAAAATAAGACCTACCTAAAAAATAAGCCCTAGCAGGACTTCTGTGCATTTGTTAAATATAAGCCCCCCCCTGATAATAAGACCCAGATATTCATAGCCATGGCCTGCATTTCCACGCAGAGTGGTAAGGAAGACTGGAATACCTTTTATCTGCCACAGCTCCTTTCTCCAAGCTCTTCGCACTTGCACAGGTATGAGTGTGGTAACCATGGTCACGGGCATCCTATTGCACACATGCGAATGACTAGGGGGAAGGAGTTCACACATCACTAGTGCCATCCCCACCAACAAGGTCAGCTCACCCTGTCAGGTTCCAGAAGAAGATGACTTAATTGTATTTGAATAAATGTATATTGTTAATAAAATAGGACATCCCCTGAAAATAAAAATAGGACATCCCCTGAAAATCAGCCCTAGTGTGTCTTCTTGAGAAAAAATAAATATAAGACAGTGTCTTATTTTCGGGGAAACACGGTACCTGTATGAAAATGAGCAACTATGTGAACCCAGTACCTTAGGAAAAAAGGCTCAAATGCTAATTCATACTTTCTATAAATTTTTCTCCAAGAAACCATAATATATGTGGAAGAAAACAACTTGCTTTCTTCAATGAATGTTCTTCAGTAGGAGTTGTCACTCAGCCACCCATATGGCCTCAGCTTCACTATTCGCATGCATACAGTCAAACAGTGTCCTAGGGTGAGCAGTGATTTCGCTCACAACCAGAGCAGTCTCAGCCTGTTTGCAGAAATTCTAGGGAATTAATGCCACTAGTTCCTGGACCAGACCAGTTGAAGAAAATTTATGAAGGAAACTGTCCAGTTTTCCTGCCTCCACATTGGGGTAACCCTAGTGCATATTCTGTTCCAGCTCCCGTGGTTTTCCGAGAGAAGTGAGGCCCTACTTCCTGTGCTTATTTCCAACTCACCATGTGACCTGGAGAGCACAGAGGTTGACTAAGTATTCTACTTCAGTGTATAGACAAACTTCTTTTTACTTAGCAGTGTTTATAGACAAATATTTCTAAATAAGGATGTACAATGGGCCATGTTCTACCCTGAAGGCTCTCCTTGTTATCGTTCTGTCCTTCCTTTCTTCAGCTACCTACCTCTCTGTCAGAAAGAATTACAAAGGAAAAGAAAAAAGGCTTTCAAGAGGACTCTCAGAAATGTTGAAATGATGGTTAGTATCACACGCCCCCTGCTTGAGGTATTTTGTCGGATCTGCTGGAAGAGAAGATTTTGAGATTCCAGAAATTTCTTTTTAAGTCATCACTTTAATGTCAGGCCCTGAAAGGAATAGGTCAGATGGCCAAGAGCCATGAGACTAATTATCTTGATTCATTTCAGAATACCTGAGCCATGAGTGCATAAGGAATCCTACAATCACTTGCAAAGTTGAATACAATTAGTTTCTGAATGTAACTATGAATTTCATGTTTACAGTGTAAAAACATAGTTTCAAAGTGTATGAGAATTCAAGAATGTTCCTATCTAGGATTTATTGCTTTTGCTCAACTTTGATCCTCATACCCCTACACTGTTGAACATGCATACACACAAATGCAGTCCTCCAATCGCAAACTCTCTTTAAAACTCAAAAGTGTTAAGAGACTATATAGAACAAATTATTACCACTAAAGAAAGAAAAAGGAATTTAAAAGTTGAAGGTTATACAGTTTCTTTCTCCCTCAACAGTTACAGTGTATTTACTTTGAATCAGCCCATTCCAGTCACCAAAGTACTCATAAGTTTTATGAATGAGGTCACATATTAAAAGATACAAGCACTCCCTTCCTAACTCTTTTTACTTGTAAATCCTGTACTAGAACTATATTAGATATACCTGTCAATACTCCCAGGGAATCTTAAACACTATTAACTCTGAAGTCTAGCAGTTTATTTTGAAAGAAAAATCTAAAAAGTAAGAATTTCAAGTTCATATTAAATAGTTTAAAAATGCAACTAAATGTCACCTGTCTTCTCTCTTAATTATAAGACATAAATTACCACAAGAATATTCTTAGTAGATATTAAGTCTACCTTTCAATTCGCCTTTATTAAGAAAACACATATCAACTCCGTAACATCATACTAAAGTATCTTTCATGTCAAAAAATCAGAAAAATAATGAAGAATACTTTAAGGTATTTTCTCATGTAGTATATTCATGTATAATGATTTGAATAGTTTTAAGTACCAGCAATTACACAGTTGTTTGGAAATAGAACAAAATTTGTAGTTAAATAGCATAGGTCTAAGTGTCTATGTTTTATAACATTATATATTCCATATCCTCCATCATAAAATATATTTCTGAACTTATAACATAATTACAGATACTTAGTAATAAACTTGTAATTACTTAGTAATCCCTCTGAGTCATAGTCTCTTCATCTGCAAAATGGAACAAACGTTGCTATTCAACCCACACTTCTATAAAATATTAGTGAGGAAAATGGAAAATATGTCAGAAAACCCAGGTTTATAGTAGTTGTTCAAGTAGGATTTATTGAATCCAAACTGATGTTAAAGAAGAAGAACCAAGGAAAATACTATATTTTGACTGCTAAAAATGTAGTTTATACACACACACACACACATACACATATATATATATATCTCAATTTGGAAAATCTATAAGCTCTCTTCAACATAAAATGACAATGAACCCTAATAAGGAATTTAATAAATATTTAAAAGATACTTAAATTTCACCCCTAAATTTGGAATCTAACATTTGTTAAGCTTAAACTTGTGTACTTAACTACTGTTAAAATACATTTAACTCATTGTATGCCCACCAGTCCCCCTGAAAAGTCTTTTCAAGGTCCACCCAGCGAGTATTGAATTCAGAACTAAAAATGTGACACCAAACACTGAGAAGCAAAATATTTAGAAAACCCTTGTAAACATCACAATTATGTTAGTGCTATTAGTATAAAAGGCTTCTAACTCCCCCCCCCAAAAAAAATCACGGCATAGCTAAGGAATTGTGTTTCTTTCATACACACACCCCACCACACACACACACACACACACACACACACAACATAAAATTAAAGCAAATGTGAAAAAAATAAACTGAGGAAGCTTTGCAAAAATAGATGTAATTTCAATCCTAGAATCTCTCTATCAATTCCTTTCCCCGAATCCCTTCCCAGAAAATAAAGTTGCCTTCCTGTCAATGTGAATTTATCATTTCCCCATAGAATTTTCAAAAGGAGAAATACATTCCGGGTGAGACAGCCACTTGAAAGTTGTGTTGTTAAAGAAACCCAAAGGGTACCAATTTTGGAACAAAGGATGAAGAAGAGCTGAAGTGAATTAACGTGACTTTTAAGCTCAATTGAAATCAGGCTCTGAAATGTGACAGTCTGAAGTTCTTTTTAATAAGCCTATGAAGGTTACAGGGGGAGGGAACCTCAAGTTTCTCTCAGGTTCTCCTCTAGTAAATTAGTGTCAGAAGAGCAGCCTCTCCCACTCAGAGGGCAAGGTGGCCCTCTCCCACGTGTGCCCAGACTCCCCACTTCCACACCTTTCAAATCTGTTGACTGGGCTTAGAAAATTGGGCATGGGGCAAAAAAGAAATTAGGGACCGAAGGACAAAATGGGTAGCAGGAAAACAAAACTGCCATCTGATTTTTTTTTTTATAAACATATATAAGCCTTGGGGGACATTTCCTAAAATCCAGTTACTTCATCTGAATTCCATCCTAATTTTCCACCCTGGCTGTATGGATGCCAGCCACCCACAGCCCATCCGCCCACCCCGGCTTGTGTAGCCACCACCGAGACCAACCGTGACTTGGGGAAATATTCCAAAGGCCACAGATTTGGGGGAGCTGAGCGCCTCACCAGTTCCATGTCCCTAGTTTCAGACCACCTTGTTCACCTTCCGCTTAACTCACCTGAAGTCAGGTCTAGACGGCAGCTTCCGCCCGGAGGGACTGGGAAGCAGCCCTGGGGAGTCCGCAGCGTCCTCCTGGTGATAAGGACGGTGCAGCTGAACAGTCCCTCCGGACCTGCTGCTCCTCCGCTGCTCGCAGATTTCTTCCACTCCGCCTGGGAGCCGTCCTTCCCTTCCCTCTCCCTCCTCCGGCTGCCGCTCCCCACGCCCTCCTCCCCGCGGCGCAGAGCCGTCCTCCCCGCCGTCCTCCCCGCCCTCCTCCCGCCGCGCGAGCTGTCCGTGGTGCTAAGGAGGCAGCTCTGGGCAAGCCCCGCGCCCGAACCCGGAGTTCCCGGGAGCCGAGCAACGCATGTGCCTTGCGAGACCACCGGAAAAACCAGCTGGAGGCGGCGTCTAGCTGTACCCCTTGAGCATTTAATAGTCTCTCCCTCACAACGCGATTGGGCAACTGGGTTTAAATAATCCCCAACCTCAGACTTCTTCCAAAACGTCTCCAGTAATTCATAAGTGCCAACAAGTAAACGAGGGTGAGCACATCGCTATATTAACACTATTCTCTGTAAAGACATACTAACTTGGCTACATTTTCGAGTGAAAAGGAGTGGTCTGCAACTCCGAATGCCTGTTGTTTTGACACTGTTTGAATGCAGTGAGGGATCTGTAACCTAAACCAGTCATCTCTCAGTCCTGACAACAGATTCTTAAGGGAAGGCAGCTGAAACTCCCTGAATGCCAGGCATTTTGTTTAAGCCTCTCCCCCCCCCATTAATCAATACCACAATTCTGTCAAATAGTATTTGCACCTCTATTTTATATTTTAAGAATTGGGGCCTAAGAAATTTGTTCAAAGTCGCAGAGATTCAAAGTTCATGAACTTAAATAGTGACTGAAGTCTGTAGTTCTCAAAATCCTTTCCCCGTGTGCAGCAATTTAGATGGAACTGTAATTGAACCAATAAAAAAAATAGGACTATCAATAAATACACACCAAGGGACTAATGAATCCCTAGAATAGTGGGGATATTTGTGAATCGTCAAGCACCCCCTAATAGGGGTTCTGGTGTATGCTAACCATGGAGATGTCTTAACAATCATTTTTAGGAAAGGCAAACACTTTTCAAAATGTTGATAAGCCAGGTCAGCCACATGTGAGCTGAATTTTCCATTCTGAAAAGGAGCCCACATATACATTTTTCTATGAATCCCACAATGGCCATATTCTATTTCCAAAGGAATAAAGTCCAGTACATTCTTGTTTCTTATTAAAGACATCCAGTAACAATTAATATTAAATAAAAGGCAGGCCAGGGTAATGTATTTCAACTAACTTCCCATGAAAAATTCATTACCCATGCAAACTCCTGGCATGGTAGTAAACAGCATTAATAGTCAGATTCACTTAAACCTATAGGAATAACAGACAGTAAATAAAATAATTAATTTAATTGACGGCCTTTATTTATATATCACAATGCATACCTTCCTTAAGCAGAGGATAAGAATTCCCTCCACAGTTTTCTTGGTATGGATTGAAGATTTAAGAAATGTACAGCCATATTTACCTGTATTGTGAGAAAGTCTATCCAGATTATTCATCCTGTGCTTAACTCTAGAAATCATTCCAGGCAGGCTTTATTTCTCTGTATGTCTGAGAAGGTGAGCAATTTTATGGAACCTCCAATAATGTCAGTTGTGAATTAAATTTTTCTTATAAATAATTAAAAAAGACTATGTGTGAGATACACGCCACTTCATTTTACTTTATTAATATTACTTTCAATTGAACACACAAGGATATATTTTTGTTCCTATCTAAAATGTTCATTGATTCTGACATAACTGTAACATAATCATCCTTCAATACTCAGTATACATATACCCATAAATCTTTCGTTGATTTGCCTAACCAATATTAGTATCTCTGTCCTATGTTAATAGTCTATTTGTTCTTTAACTGTAGTTCATGTCCTCAATTTTTTATAGTTCTGTCCACATATAAGTTCTGCTATCCATCGGCAAGGTAGGCATAATAAAAACTTTTATAAAACGTGATAAAGAAAAATAAGGTATTTGTACTACATTTTTCATATGCTTGCAAAACCTTAGAATTTTTCCTTAAAATTTTATGTGCATATATCTCTTCAACTAGAGAATAAGCTTGTAAAGGAGAGAGGCTTGATCTAAGAATTTTTGGTTCTTTAGACCTTGTTAATCTAAAGCCCAGAGCCAAAACTGTGAGTCAGGCATTTTGCCAAATTTCATTTATCCACTCCTTTCTTTGTTCAAAAAATATGTGCTCATGTCAATTCAGTCTCAACCTTGTGTAAGAGGTGGGGTGTACAATGGTGTTCAAATTGAATGTGCTGCTTGACTTGATGGTGTTTACAGTGTAGGAATCGAAAGTAATTTTAAAAAACTAGGATTGCTTATAGTGGTGAATGAATACATTTTTGCTGAATAAATGAAAAGTATATCTGAGCTTCTTGGCCAAGGCCAAAACCTGAAAGCAAACCTGCTGCCTGCCTAAAAACACTACCAGCAACTCTCAAGAGGACATCTCTGTTGAAATAGCACATATCATTATGGAAATAATGGGGAAAATTAGAAACTGTGCAAATGACAGCACACAGGCATCTTTGTGGTTTCTGACCTTTTTAGCTTTTCAAAGGCAAGACCACAAACCTTTCAACACCAGGGATAGTATTAGTTTTGCACAGAGCATAACACTTTCACATACTTTATTTTGTCATTCTAGAAAGTGATCTTAATTTTTATCTGTGTCTAATGGATTTTCTGGTAAAATCTTTTTGTTGTTTTTTACTGAATGGCTGTTCAGTGAGGTTGCTGAGCACGCTCCATCATCATGTCCAGGCTCATTTCTCTGAAGCCCATTGGCCTCTAGTTTACCCTGATAAAATATCTTATCAGCCTTTAGTGGCAACCATCACATAATGACGCAGGTATCTACAAGGGACTGGATTTGATCTTCCAAGGATTTGCTTGTATATATGGAAAAGGCAGTTTGGAAGGAAAAAGGACAAGTATATTTACAAGACTATCCAAGAGGCTATCATACCACCTCTGATCCACTATATTTTTGAAATGTTAGACAAGGGACTGATAGCCAGGCCTGGGAGTGGCTGAGATGGTTTTTACCTACCTGATCATTTTTATGGCCAAAATAATCTCCTACAATGGTTTTAATTTTAAATATCATAATATTGTTTGCATACAGGTATTTATGGGAAGGGAGGGAAGGGAGTATAATCTAGTAAAAATTGGAAAAAAATATTATACAAAAGTGAAGAACGTCCTGCCTGTTCTGAGCAGATTGAAAGAGCACATTCTTTATAAATCTGTACATTTACATCTGTAAATTTCTCAGAGACTTAAAGCATAAAATAAGAATAAAGACAGAAGAAAACGAGACGGCTGGTAACTCATGTCAAGGATCTCTGCTCCTTAAAGTTTTCCATACTTTTGTAAAATAGAAGGTGTATGCATTTGTATCTCTGAAAATAAAATATATTCTGAAGGTTCAACATGTAAGAGAAAGAGGAGCATGCCCCAGTCCCGTAAACGTGAGTTGTCCGCGAACATACCACAGCTTTCTAACTTTACCCACAGGCTAAGTTTTAGACCTTCTTTTGAATGTGACAGGAGATTGCTACTAAAAGCAACTATATCTTCAGCAGAAGGGTAGATGAATCTTCAGAACATTATTCACTAATATTTAGCATGCATTTATTTAGCTCATATGAAAAATATGTTTCAGGGTCTAGAATACACAATAGTCATCTTAAAATACAAAAAGTACTTAAAGAAATGGAACTGAGAGATGAACTGTGATTGTGAAAACGAAAATGTCAAAGGAAACGTCAAAGAAAAAGGAAACGTCAAGGAAAACGAAAACAAAAAAGGAAACGTCAAGGAAAACAGGCATGCTATGATTTGAATCTACAGTATGTGTCCCTCTGCAAAATTTACATGTTGGAAATAAAATCCCAAGACAATGGTATTAAGAGATGGGTCTCTAGAGAAGTAATTAATTTGTAAGAGATCTGCTGTCATCAGTGGGTTTTAAGCCCTGGCAAAGAGGCTTCAGAGAGGTGCGTGGTCCTTCAATCTCTTCTGCCATCTGAGAACAGTGCTTCTTCTGTTTTGCCCCCTTTTGTGATGGAAGGGCAAAAATGTGCCATACTGAGATCAGAGAACCCCCCACACCAGACACCAGATCTGCCAGTGCCTTGGCTTCAAACTTCTAGAAACCAGAACTATGAAAATATTCTATTATTTATAAATTACTCAGTATATCCATATGTTGTTAGACTAGCAGTATAGACTACCACAGAGGGTAAACAAAGTCTACAAACAGAGGTGATATTTTTAAAATTTAAGATTATTTAATGCCTCTGATTCTAAGTTTCCTCATCTATAAAGTGAGGAAATAATGCTGTTTACTTCATGGCTCCCTGTGAAGATTAAATTAATATATGTAAATAAAGCAACCAAGGTAGCTCCTCGTATATAGTGTGCTCTGTTTAAATGTTTGCTAATATTATCTGTGGAAACTGAGAACTTCCCTAAATAGGAGAATGAAGGAAAGATAAAAGGAGGTCTCCAAGTTCACTTTGACAACTGGGCCAAGCGCTGGTTGAGAGAGACAGATTAACATTGCATGTGGATGTTACTGTGTGATAAGGTCACTCTACCCTGAACTCCTCTAGCACTGTGCCTAGACTTTGTACTGGACCTCTAGTTTCTCTCTTAAATTATGGTTATTTATTTAAATCTTTCAGCCTCCTCCAAAAGTAAGCTTTCAGCAAGATAAATTCTTAAGGAACTATGTCAAAGTCATTTATTTCCTACAAGTAACCCAATAATAATAATCAAATATGTAATGATTAATCTTTTCCTTTGCTGATTTTTAATCACAATTATACCATTATTAGGAATTAGTATTTATATCTGTAATTTGAGACAGACATGCTTCCACTTCTGATGAAAATATGACATTCTGTACCTCTAATGCACAGAGCATGCTCTGTAGGTATACTAAAAACATCAGCATTACTTTGAACTCCTCAGAACTCAGACCTACTGAATCAGAATTTGCATTTTGACAGAACTTCACATGATTCATATGTGCATGGAAATTTGAGAAGCACTAATTTATTGCTCACTTTATGTGTTTATTGCACTGTCAATGAGAGAAAATAACAATTATGACAATATTTAATATTGCTAACAAAAATATTAAAACATTTAAGTAATCTTACATATTTTATCAGAATCTAAGTTAAATACTTTATTGAATACTTATTAAAATTCTATGAAGTTGTCATTAATCTTATCTACTCAGCTGAGGCTCAGAAATCTTTACTACTTTTCTCAAGGTCACAGAAACATATCTGGCTGGTACTGTGGCTCATTCTGTAATCCTAGCACTCTGAGAGGCCGAGGTAGGTGGATTGCCCAGAGCTCACAGGTTGGAGACCAGCCTGAGCAAGAGCAAGAACCTGCCTCTAAAAAAAATAGCTGGGTGTTGTGCTAGGCACTTATAGTCCCAGGTACTTGGGAGTCCGTAGCAAGAGAATTGCTAAAGCCCAAGGATTTGAGGTTGCTGTGAGCTATGATGCCATAGCACTCTACTGAGTGTGACAAATTAAAACTCTGTCTCAAAAAAAAAAAAAGTCACAGAAATTGTGAGTCACAGACAAGAGTTTTAAACTCTGGCTGCCTCACTCCAAAGACCCAACTTTATCTAACACGTGGTTAATACATCTGCGTCTACCTTTCATTACCTGACTATAGTTTACCTTCTATTTCATTAACTTTATTTTACATGACCAATTTTTAAGCCATTCCAAAAATGTTCAGAACACAGTGCAGAAATCCAAATACTAAAAAGTCAGAGTTTTTTTTAAATGTTTTATTGCAAAGTATTTAGTATAAAAATAAGAGTCTTTCTACTCAGAATTTATACTTTGTATTTCTCAAATGGAATACGACTATTAAAATGATAAAGAAAGACTCTATAAACAGCTCAAAAACTAAGAATAATAATTGCTATAGAAGAAAAAAGGAGCATAAATATGCCATAGGAATGACTTCTGTAAGAACTGTAGACGTTTCTGTGCATTTGGTATTTGGTATTTAGTTCCATTCTGCAGCATGATCACAAGGAAGTGTCTGTATAATTCACCATGCATTATAGCACAATAAATCACCTCATTAGGTTCGGAGATATCTAAAGATTTATAGCTAGGAAAATCTACTGGATATTTTTAATCACTTCTTAGAGTGCACCCCCTCCTATATTCCTTTTTTCTTATACAAAGGTTACACATAGAACACATTTATTTTAAACCAGCAGTGAGCCAATGAAAGCCTCTATATAGCCTGAAAGATATGGAAATTGACATTTTGAAAGGCAGATTGGCTTCTGAAGGGATAGTGCTGTGACCTTGGTCTTTTGGTGAAGGGATGTATTCCCTAGCCTGACTGTACTATTTTTCCCAAAGCATCCTTTGTGTTGTCCTGTTAGCACTGACTCCTATCACATGACCCCTTCCTCACTGTATCTGTTGGAAACTGCTTAAATTCTCCAAGAGATTGAGAAAAATGCAAAACAACTCCTGAGAGCAGCAGAATTTTGTGTTGAAAGTTCATATTTTTATGTGAAATGCATATATATTCATAATGTACTCTAAAAGACATTATCACTTATCACCTAGAATATACAGCCTGAAATCTTTAAAAGTTTTAAGATGCAGTACTTAAAAGATGGGATTTGTCAAATCCGACTTACTAGGGATGAAGAGACTGAGATCTGGACACACCTTGCAACTTGCCTGAGGTTCTGTAACTAGCCAGGAGGCAGCAGATTTATTTTTTCCTCTTTGACCTGTATTATTATTATTTTTTATTCTTCTCAAGACGTTTCTAGTCCATGGTGGAAATACAATCTCTGAATCAGATAGCTAATTTTCTCTATGAATCTTCTCTATATCGCTAGCATATAATAACTCTCAAGAGTGTTACAGGAATTTGTTAGTGGAATTTAGAAGAAATATTTGGGGATATGCTTGGGTAAATCACATAAAATATCAGTAACTAGAAATAACAAGCTAAACAATCAAATTTTTTCTTTGAGACAGTCTCACTATGTTGCTCTCAAGTAGAGTGCTATGGCATCACAGCTCACAGCAACCTCAAACTTTTGGGCTTAAGTGATTCTCTGGCCTCAGCCTCCCAAGTAGCTGGGACTATAGGCACCCTCCACAACGTCCGGCTATTTTTTTGTAATAGTTGTCATTGTTGTTTTAGCAGGCCTGGCCGGGTTCAAACCTGCCAGCCCCAGTGTATGTGGCTGGCACCGTAACCCCTGAGCTATGGATGCCAATCCTAAACAATCAATAATTAAAGGAAAATTGTATTTAAACTTCATATGACATGAAGAACAAATTATTCTATTAAGTTAGATTAATATATATTATAATATTTAATAGAATACTTTGGACTTTTAATAAGTACAAAGTAATTTGTATAATAATTGTACTTCACAAATTTACATATAAAATATTTTAAAAACATTTCAATAGATAAAGTATAAATCCATAAATATGAGGAATAAAAAGCATAGGTGAAAATAATGAGGCTAACAAAAACAACACTGCCTCATCCTTGGAAGACTGCAAAAGGATTCTTAACCTCAAAAAACAGGAGAGCTTGAACGGGGGAAGTACCTTCTCCCAATTGTACTGATCACGGCACATATTTTTAAAAGTCTTTTAACGAGGATGGAAATGTTGTATTATGTATTCAGCAAAGTGCTATGGTGATGTTTCTTAACTATCATCTATTTTTAAAATTCCCATAATCTTTCTATATATGACAAAGTTACATAAATACGGGGGAGGGGAAAGGATAAGCCCCGCGAAGGTGGTAATGCAATTCTGTTTTCAATGATAAGATATTTTTAAGGACACATTTGCTAATCATATTGATGCGTATTTAACGTTTTCCCCCTACACTTGTCAAAGTGGCTAAAGCAATCCCTACTGAGAAGAAAGTTTTTTTTCCTTATAGGCAAAGTTTTTTTTTCACAAAATATTTTAGCATTTCTAATTCCATTTCTACTGAGAAATATTTCCTGATATATATAATGACTAAAACTTCTGCTGCATGTATAATTGAAGTCGACTTTATTTCAAAGTTGTATTTATTTTTAAATGTTGTAAACCTGTGAATTTTTATTGTCTTTTCCCCCATGAAAGCATTGTCATGTATTTATTTTCAGAACCTTTCATGTAGGATTCCTTGTCATTAGGGTATCTTCAATTCAATATAATTTTTGGTTTGGGTTTTACATGAACTTAACATGCAAAAAAATTTAAAAATTTAACAAAGTTTTATTGATGGCTAATTATAAAATAAAAGAAAGAAATAATCTAAAATAATTAGACTATTTAAACAAACAAAGATATTACATGATGAGCAAAATAGTCTGTTGGCCAGTTAGATGGTTTCGATAGGTTGTTTTTGGTTTCTGAGCCTGGGTTAGCTCATCTCTAAAGTGAGAAAATTGAACTAACTAAGTATTGCTTCATGTTCTATTGAGCTCCAAAAAGCTAGTCAACAAAGTTGCGTTTGTCCTCCTTTTCTCTAGCTTACCCTATATACTGCAATTGCTCCTGTTTCTGCTGTAAGTCCTTTCACTCCAGATTCAGAGCACAGTTGCTCTCACCTTTCTAGACAATCCAGAAATCTCCTTGGTCTTCTGAAGTCTTCCCATAAGTGGACCTATCATTCACCCTGTTTCTCAATCAAAAATTATAAGTGTACTCAACCTCATCCTTTCTTTGACCATCTTGTTACCTATATCCAATCTGCAGTTCTACCATTTCAAACTTAGAGAATGTTCCATAATGTACCTATTTGACTCTGTAATAACTACGCTAGTTTAAATTGTGGTTAACTCCTAAGTTCAACATTCTGATGGATCCTTAATTTATCGGCACATTTCCACATTTCCTGTGTACCATCTCTGCTCTAGAAAGTAGTCATTAAAGAAAAATAAAAGGAATCACATCACATCATTGCCCTAGTTAATTTTCTTGGGAGCTTCCCAATACTTGTGGAAAACTCACACGCCCATATCAGATCAGGACCAACTGTAAACACATCTACAAACTCACGTCATGCTCTCAAGCCAGAGTGAACTTCAGTTACTGGCACACACCAAACATTCCCCTGCCACAGGGCCTTACCAGGTGCTCTTCCCATGGCCCGAATTTCTCTTGTGGTTGTCTCGTCTTTCAGACTTGAGCTCCTCAAACTGGCCCTTCTGGATATCTCACTATTTTCAGCTCTTCCTTGTTCATTTCCATCAGATTTCCCTTCCTGGTACTTTGTATATATCAGTATCTTGTCTATGGATGAGATAACTTATTTTTATTGCAGTGAGACATTTTAATAATATTTCTGGGCTCAGCACCTGTGCCTCAACCGGCTAAGGCGCCAGCCATGTACATCTAAGGTGGCAGGTTCAAATCCAGCCCAGGCCGCCAAACAACAATGACGGCTGCAACCAAAAAATAGCCAGGCATTGTGGCTGGCGCCTGTGGTCCCAGCTACTTGGGAGGC
>NW_003852404.1:20750978-20805764 GCF_000181295.1 Otolemur garnettii | reverse complement strand
CTTGAGCCCAGGAGTTGGAGGTTGCTGTGAGCTGTGATGCCACAGCACTCTACCCAGGGGGACAGCTTGAGGCTCTGACTCACAAAAATAATAATAATAACAGTAATAATAATATTTCTGTAAGTCAGGATTCTACTCCTTTGTTATCAACTCTCAATTGCCAGCACTTGGTGTAGGATCTGGGACAACAAAGGCTTATTGACTGGATAATAAGATTAATTAAATCTATAATCAAACCTTGGGGAATTTCAGACTTTTTAAAAATTTTTTTGCATAAGCTTAAAACTATATGCACATTAGTACCAAAGATAGTTTCTAAAAAGAAAAAAATTCCTTATACCAGGTTGGGTCATTCAGGAAGCTCAAAATGAGGTTATCAGGAAATGTTCTTGACATTAAAACCTGTAGAATGGAAAGGAATGAAGCAGTATTGGGCAGCGGGAAAAGACTAGCAGGATATAATCTCAACAAATCTATCAGCCAAACGTACAGAGATCTGCAGAGGTGTCTGCATTGGGACAGGCAGAGGGGGCTTCTAAGCCTCACACATCAGTCAGTCTCCGGGTGTGCAGATATACACACAGGTTCTTAAAGGAAGAGTCATATCTTGACGTGCTTACATGCCTAGCAATAGTGATGTAATAAGCCTAAAATCTATATTCAACTGTTTATTGTAGGAAGTTAGAAATTAAATTTTAAAAAATGATTACAGATAATGGACAAAAGGGAACAGAAACAGGATAGCAGTGGATCAGAGAAACCCAAGGCCTGGTACAAAATGCACTGCCGAAGGCCTAGCCCCTTTAAGACTCAAGATGCTATTTTGCTAAAACTTCACTCTTCCCCAGTGTGACTCTGCTGGCAGAGGTAATGGGCCTGGACGGGACCGCCTCTCAGGGAGAACGAGTGCTTCTAGAGAGTTAAAAAATACGAAATATTTAAACCTCATTAAAGAGAACAAGAGTCATTCCAGACTAGATAAGGAGAAAAATATCTCCATTCTTCTGTCCCCCAGGTATGGTCAGAAACCTCAGCCTAGGAGACTGCTTGACTGTTAATAGCTGCTCCTGGGATTTGTGGGCGTGGCCAAACTGGGGTATTCTTTGACATTCTGTTCCTGGACTGGGTTCCTGGTCCATGTTCTGTTTATGTTAAGATCATAAATAACTTAGAGCAATAATAGTAAAAGGCAAATCAGTCTAATTAACAGAGTTAAAAAATATAGTTAAAAAAATACAAACACAACAAGAACCATGATGGAAGGGTTGGCCTTCTCCTCCTAGATGTTTGAAATAAATAGACAACTAGCCCCGAGTCAGGATCTTTCTTAAGCCTCACAATGAGGAGCGAAGATCGCTTGGCCTTTGCTGATCTTAAAACTTTAAATCTCTGTCTTTTCATTTTCCTTCATTCTCCCATCTCAGCCAAGCACTGGGAAAGAACTACTGTGAAGTTGGAGGCCGATTCCCCGATGCGGGTGAAGGCTCCCCTCTGAAGGGATGTGGCCATGGGAATAAGGTGGCTCTTTACAGTCAAGAACATTCTCAAAGACTGATGGGTGATGGATCACGGATCTCTGCCACAGCAATCCTACCAATAGAAAAATAAATCCTTTGTTCATAAAGAATATATGTATAATAATATGTCACAGAATCCAGTAGGTCCAGAATATATTTAACTTCTCTTTAAGTTATAATTAAAACAGAGTGAATCTTTTAATCTACTATCTATATTAACTCACAAATGTAACATTTAACAACAACAGGGGTGAATAAAATTCTACATGATAATAGGAAAATTTGGTTATAGTCCCAGAGTTGTCATTAAATATTTAGATAATATATGTGAATTTCCAGATATATTGACCCATATAAGAAAAAATAAAAATGTGTGGATTAGCTGAATTAAAGTTCCAATTTTTTAAAGACTCTTGATGCACATGGATCTTTTTTGTCTGTGATAAACTTAATTTTTATCTCTTTTTTAATTACTTCATTTTATTTGAAGCCACCAACCAACTACAAAAGGAGAAAATGCCACTTTTGTGAAGCATAACCATATTTTCAACTTAGCACCTCTAACTAAGTAGCACTAAAGTGAACTAAAATATTCATCAAATCAAGAGAACAAGTTGATTTAGAAACAGGGAAGGAAAATAACCTCATATAAACTCCCAAATAGCGATCAAATACAGTTGACTTAAATGTATGTGAAAGCAAAAGTTAGACAGTGAAATCTTTGTCAGTGACCTCATTCATATCCCTTGATATTTTTAAGATTATTTTTTAAATGTTGACATTTGATAAACTTCCTAGACTCTGTGGTAGTCCTCATTTCTTAGGTTTTATCTTTGAATTCTTAATGGTAAAAAGCAAGTGAAAAGATGCCTACAAATTTAATATAAGAACAAAAATTTTATGCCCAGTGCAGTTGTCTTTCATATATTTCCAGATCATGGAAAAATACTGCTTATAAGAACAAACTCCATGTATACCATGCATGTACTCTTTGCTCCACAAAAGCTCACTAGAAGATGAGAAATACACCAAAATAAATGACTTGCCATAATGAGTCAAAATGAAAGGATTGATGTTAACATTACATTAGTAAATAGAATTAAGTATTGAAAGGATTGGTAGTATAAAAATAGAATTCAATTAAAAGGGTCCAATAATGTGTGATCAAGATTTCAAAATATAATTACCCTCAATTAAGGAGCAGAGACAGAATATGTGTGGATTCTTCATTTTATAAAATATTGATTCATTTCTATGTGGCAATTTGAGAAATAGGTACCTAAACATATGTTTCAAAGGGTAAGATTTACTATTAAAATTCTTTTTAAATCTATAATCCTTTAAAATTACTGGAAAAGTAGCAAAAAATAGCCTGCCAATGAAATATGGCATAGGGAGTCAAACAAAAAAGAAACCATTAAAGATAGGGGAAAAAAACCTCAGATGCCAGAAATTGCAAAAAATACCTATTATAACAAAAAATATAAAAAATATATTTAAAAACATACAATTCATGTGTATTATTAAAATACAAATGCACACACAGTAACCATATTCTATGACTCCATAAGACACCTAAAGCAGCAAATAATATGATGGGCAAATAACTTAGGAAAAAAAATAGAGGAAGAAAGCGGATTGAAACAATAGTACCAAAAATAGTTGTTATTGAAAATATATAAGGTAGGAAGATAGAATCTATAGTAAATTTATAATAATTACTAATCATTGTATTCCAAATAACAGTGATAAAATTTATTTTAAAAAAATACAAGAAATACAAGAAGAAATAAGCATGGCGGTCTAGAGAGAATTAAAATAGCCCCCTGACAGATAAAGTAAAAAGAGATCTCTGAATAATATCAATTTTAGCATAATCAAATAGCTATATAATAAACTCCTTAGTCAATAGGACCTATTCCTTCTTTCTAAGTACCCATCACATAATTATCAAAATTGCCCTGTATTAGGCCACAAGGGAAACTTTAGTAATTCGTGAATAAGCATATAGAATTATAGTGCAGTCACTAAAAGCATGTTACAGTTTGTGCCCACAAATTTACTGCAAGGAGTTGGCTTCCTGGGGTCAAAGCTTTTATGCATTTGAGGGTTACAGTTATCATAACTTAACTAATGACCCAGCCAATGATACCTGACCAAGGTCAGATGGGAACAAAAGACTGTGAAGCCTCTTAGATAATTCATTATAAGAACTTGAAAAGAATAAGTTTGTTGATGGCTTCTCTGCCCCAAATCCTGGAGGGAGGAGAAATTTTACATATACACAGCAAGTGACGCCACGATCTCTTCTAGCCCAACCTACTGGCAGGGTTGTATGCCGGAGAATGAATGCCAAGTGAATTCAAAGTGTTTAACTAAATTAATTGACACTGGGGGCACATCTGTGGCATGGAGCCCTCTTAATTAAACATAGCAGCAGCAGAAGAAACGTCCCTTCTCCCCTAGAACCCATTGGCAAGGCAGAAATAGTAATCAACAGTGTGCATAGTTAGCAGGCACAGCTATCGTCTGTGGCCCAGGTTGGCCTATCCTGACTAAAATAGTTTTCATAGGAGGCGATATAAAGACTTTTTTTTTTTTTTTTGGCATGGCCTCTGTAGCAAGTTTTATAAATTATGAATAGTACACTAATGTGGAGAAAAGATTTGAAAAGGATGATTATTAAGAGAATTGAATCTCATTTTTATAAATTACACAGCACAAAAGAAAATCATTAGTAATATGTGTTTTACATCTTGTGAAAGACATTGGCAGAAAAGAAGGGATAGATTCTCTATTGGAATTGAGGAAAACTGAAACCTAATGCCTTTAGACATTAATCAAGCATTATCCGGGAGAACCTATAATGTTACTGTTACTTTTTAGTTAAATCTTGATGGCTTTGAAAATGTACTTTCAATGGAGACAAGCCAGTGCATGGATATAAGAGGAGTTTATTAAACACATGTTACTTTCATTTGTTCCTGGAATATTTTATGTGAGCTTTTGGTGGTTGATTCATCACCCTTATCATGTTTTATTCATGCCAAAATTAAGATGAGTTTCATTTTATAGGGCACACAATGTTGGTATTTGGAGAGGCTGCTGGTATGTTGCAGGTAGCAGGGGGAACCCAGTGAAGACTTAAGAAAGGGTGTACCAAACAAACACTTAATATTTACTTTCAGTTTTGAAAAACAAAACTGTTGATAATTACAAATGGACTTACTCATCTTTAAAAAGAGGCAATAAAAGAGGCATTTTTCATCTAAAACATCTCCTCAAATGATTTATTATGACTTTTAAACTTTGATCTCAGTTGGAACAATCAATTCTTTCCTTGGTATATTCAGTGTGACCTCTATATACATCTTTCACAGTAGCCTTAATATGTGTGCTTCTTTTAATTAGTTTACCACTCTACCCATCAGCTATAGAAGACATTAGCTCTAGAAACAGATAACGTCCTATTAATTTTTCTATGTACGATGTCTAAATAAAAATATATCAAGACTGAATGTATTTTATCTAACTTCCTTGATTTGCATTTCTCCCACCGCAAATAAGCAAAGAGTATACATACAAAGCAATAGCTTCAAGGTCCGCAGGTTAAATTTATACTTTGTAACTTAATATGTTGTTATACAGAACTCAACTTTTAACACGTTCAAGACAGTAATCAGAATTGGTAATTTTTGTACATGACAAATGGGGCCCTGCCTCACACTAGCCTTGAAATTTTTGAACCATGTCGAGTAGAACCTGGGGCAGAAACAATTATTCAAAAGCCACATATTATTTCAATTTAGCAAGAGGCGGACACAAATTCAATTTAAGGAAGGATGATCTTGGATTCAGGAGAAGTCCACAAATCAGTCCTTTATTTACATATATGTAAAGCAAATATGAACCATTGTTTTGGGAGAAGCTAGAATATCCCATTGCAGATATTTTCATCTGAAAATCCAGCTCTTAAGGGTAATTCAAATTGCTATGCAATTGTTTTAGCAGAGCAATGGATCTCCAGGTATTGTAGCTCATATGAAGGAAGTGTTTATGGTGTCGGTGAACTGGGAAGAGTGTTCGCTCCTTTCTCTCAGGTGCTTGTAAAGTCACCCACTGGACATGAGGAACTAAGAGAACGAGGGCTGCACTCAGGACACACAGCAGATTCCTTCTCACCTGGACAGAGAGACTGTAAGAAATCAGACCCCAGCCTGGCAAAGCTCCAGCCAGCCTAAAATACCAATGTGTTAAATGTGTTTGACTCAGCTGAGTGTGATTTCATGGGTTTGTACTTTCAGCGATTGAGATGTGGTGGTAGTGTGGTAGAAAACTGTCTTTAAATCCTCTTGAGAAAAAAAAAAAATTGATTCCTAAAAAGTAGCTGGGTGTAAAGGAGGATGTACTTAGATCAGCAGAAAAACAAGTTTTCAAACTTAGTTGAGGCCGACTTGTCATTCTTCAAGCACTTCCAGCCTTCTGGTTGGTAGAATTAACCTGGACTTGGCAGACGGAATAACGTTTAAATCAATAGAGAGGTTTGTTGAACATCCACCCACCTCGCTTAAGGAGTAAAATGCTCCTATGTGGTAACGAGCTCACAGTGGTGTGTACCTCATTTCTAAGCTTTGTTCACCATCTAGTTGCAGTGATTGCTTAGAGTCTGTTTCCTTCATTAAACTGCCAACACCATGAAGGTAGGGATTAACTCTGTTTTGCATATCCTTATTTGTATATCAGCTAAGAGAGCTCTTAAAAATTTGGGAAATACGTGAAGACTCATTGCTATATGGGCTTATGATGAAACAACCACAATTTTGTAAACAGTTTTCAAAGAAAAAATAAAACCTGAAACATCTTTTTTAAAAAATGCCGTAGCTACTTAATGTGTTATCCTTTGTTAATTTGTGTGATGGACGATATTTGCAAGTAGAATTGTAATTAGCAAAAAGTCCTCAGACAGCTTCTGTTAACTTCCTACACATTCCTGTAAAGGAATTTCATCTCACCCTTCCTCTATAGCCCAAATGTTTTTGAATAATTGTTTGGCTTGTGTCTTTATAGAAAATTGTTCCCTATGAAATCTTATGATTCTCAGTTAATCCATTATGAAATAAAATCAATATAAAATTGGGTCATGATGAATTTGAGATGGACAGTCGGGTTTCTGTCAGTTAATTGCTTAACCTTACTGGCCTCTGTGACCCCCTGAAGATATTTTTCACTTAAAAGCATCATTAACCTAATAATTTCGCAATGATAATATACCGTGTATTGAACTGGTTGTATTGGATTATGCTCTTTTGTATTTATCTGATTTTTAGTATGATAGAAATATCAACAAAAGTATTCAATAAACATATTAATTTGTTTCTTTAAAGATCCCAGTATATGATAATGATATTAACAAGATACTATTGTAGATAGCACTTTAATTTCCAAAGTGTTAAAAACATTTCCTTCATCTTACCATTTTTAAACATTTAGTAGCTCTGAGACAATTGGAAGTCATTTTAGTAATTTCAAGTTCATTTTGTGAAAGTGACTCAATAATCCTGATTCATTCTACAACTCCAGTCTGTGCTTTCTAGTTTAAGACATTATTAAAAAGAATTAATTAAGTGTCCACTTAAAGAAGAAATTTTACTTGTCCAAAGAAAAGGAAAAAATATCTATCAGTCTTAGCTAGGCATGGTGGCATATGTCTATAGTCTCAGCTACTCAAGAGGCTGAGACAGGGGGATCGCTTGAAGGCAGGAGTCTGAAACTGCAGTGCACTACTATAATTTTGCCTTTGAATAGCCACTGCACATTAACCTGGGCAGCATAGCAAGACCCAGCCCTAAAAACAAAACACAATGAAACAAAATAATAACTAACAAATGTCTACCCCGTTATCTTACAGAAAACAGAGGGGAGAAAAGTAAACATGATAATGAAAGATTAATGCACTGTTCTGTGAAAGCATCAAAAAGCCTGCTACCAAGTTCACAGAAACTGGTAACTCATTCATTCATTCATTCATTCATCCTTTCAAGAAGCCTATTTTAAGCATCTACTAAAATGAGACCGCTATCCGAATAACTGAAATATTAACTCAGCAACTGCCCCTCCCTCCAGAATATGTTATGCAAAAGTATTTCTTCACTGAAATGATGGGCTGTTAATTTGAATCATGTCTGACAATATCTAGGATCTGGAGCTTGAGAAGCATTAAAATAACCACTTAGGAGGATGGTTTCTTTTTTTAGCTTGTATAAACATGACTAGAAGAATAAGTTTTTTAAAAAATAGCCTTCAGACATGGACAAACCTAGTTTTCAATTTCCACTCTGTCACTTAAAAGTGTAGTGATCTCAGAAAAGTTATTTAACTTTCATAAACTCTAGTTTTTCATGCACAGGAAGATGAAAAATACTTGTCTTTTGAGTTATGATAAAGATTACATTAATTCTAAGTATTCAAGTTTAGTATATAAAATTATGTTGATAATTAGATTTTTCTGGTTATCTATTGGTGCTTTAATAGCTACTTAAACCTTGTGGCATAAAATAGAAAACGTTTTACGATGTTCATGGTTCTGAAGGTCTCAGGGAACTGAGAGGAAGGCTAGCCTCTACCTAGAAAGTCTGAGGCCCCGAAGGCCTATGTAGCTGGAACCACCTAGAGTCACCCTTACTCCGAGTTGGAATCACTCCATGACTGGAAGGAACTATGGACTAAAACACCCACATGTGTCTTCTCTGTGGCTCAGGCTTAATACAGCATGACAGCTATGTCCCAGCAGCATATACCCAAAACAGACTATTCCAAGGGAAAGCAACTTGGTATAACCAGGTAGAAGCTGCACATCTTTGTATGAGTTAGACTCAGAGAACACATGGTGCCACTTTCTTCTGAGCCAACTCAAGTGCACGAGATTTCCATGAATAGGCAACATAAACCCTGCCTACTGATGAGAAAAGTTTTAAAAAATATATGTAGGCCATCTTCTAAAGCCATCACAGTTTCCATTCTCCTCCATAAATTAAACATGCTGATCATTGGCAGTACTTGCTGGAATCACTGCTAGGAAGTATTCTGTAACTATGTGAGGACATCGTCATTAAAAGAAGTTGGACCAGGAAATGCAAAAACAATGTGATTCCTCATTTTGAGCTAGTTCTAAGTAAATTCAAACTGCTTTAACAAGGAAGTTGTTTACTCTTTGAATGGAGAGGTTTTAAATTATTTTTCAGTTAGGAATTTTTTTCCGTTGTAATTTTGGGCAATGAAAATTATGTTCCATTCATAATTTATGAATGTACAAAGGGTCTTAGGATCTACCATATTTACTTGTATAAATAATTTGTAAGAAATTAAGTATCAGACCCTCACTTGGAATTTCGCTATCCATTTCTTTAATGTTAACCAGGTTAGACTGCCAAAAATCATGCCAAAACATTGAATGCATTTTCAAATCCTAACAATTCAGACAGTACAATAAAATTATGCATTTCATGTAACACATGTCAATACTTTTTCTTATTTCTTATGAAAATTGTGAGGTTCATATTTTTAAATGTTCCCTGAAAGTACAGTTGAATAAAATCCCTGCTGTGTATTTAGTTCAATTTGAAAATTACTGATCTCGATCCCATAATCTTTTAACTTTCTTTTTTTATTATAGAGAACTACATGACTTTCTTCTGAAAAGCACATTTGGTGTGATTGGCTAGCTCCATGTTACATACCAGCGATAGGAAAAGGCTTGACTGATGAGCATATGGTGAAGGCGTCGCCAACTGGTGAATAGTAGTCTTGGAAGTCTCAGACTATTTCAGACTTGGAATGTAAAGCTGCTTAACTACGTGATACAAAGTAGTAGCTAAATAATCTCTTCCTTCCCGTAATTTTACTCTTGCTCATTTTCTTCATCTCCCTTTATCTGTTCTGCACCATTTGAATTTATTTCAATTGTATCTGCACACGTGGTAAACAGCTGTCTTCTTCTGCAAGGACTATACCTTTCTGACAATTTGGTTATATATCAAAGCGTGAGGCTGATGAAATTGTCTCATCTGACATGACTAATCACAGCTCTCCTCTGATCACTAGGTTCTAAGAGCAACAAGACTTCTCATTTGGATTAATTAGAATGTTATATTAATATGCTGAAATGTCCAGCGCCAAATCACTTTGATGTAGAACCTTGTAGTTGAAGGTGAGTGGGGGGAGGCAGTGGAGACTCGTGAAGGGTGACTAGACCTTAACACTTTACTAATGACAGTAAAACTACAAAATAAGTTTCCTCTGATTATTCATTTATCCTCATTCAAACTGCTCTTTGAAAATGGCATCTGATCTGATGCTTTATTTTCTACATTTTCCCAGACAGAGGACACAAGAAGTGTTTCCGTTCAGACTTCCTTTGCTATTAAGAATTCTGAGTTGGCTTATTTAAAAATCATGAGTTACAGCCTCTATGAGAATATAAATATTTTTTCGAAATGCTAATATTCCCTGCAAAGAAGATTTTTTTAATACACATTAAAATTTCTCCTCAGAATGTGACTGTAGCAACTTGGTTTATGTCACAGTGTTAATGGGACTATGAAGTTTAGCGCGAGCAATATTCGGTATTGCTACTTTGCTAGGAGATGGCTGGGTTTTTATGCATATTTGTGGTGGGTATTGGTTCCAAAATGAGCAGGAGAGAAAAAGAAAAGGTTACCCAAGAGATACAAAATTAGTCTGTATCTGTAGTTTAGACATATGTACAACTCTATAACTCTCTCCACTCTGTCTCACTTGAGGGAATAGAATATTGCGTTTCGTGTTATGGGGACAGAATTAAGTGGTTCCTGGATAATAGCTAGAATAAAGTAACATAAAGTATAATCATGTATATAGCAGGAAAATTTAAAGTTTGAGATGAAACTTGTTAAAGCCATTGCTAGCGTTTGGGCACTGGTTATAGAAGGTAACCACAACATAGTAAGAACCTCTATAAGTTGACTACCCAAAGGATTGTAACAAACTGGTTTACAACACACATCTTGAGATTGGGACACACTGATAAGAGGGACGTTACCTTACAAATGCAATCAGTGTAACCTGGCTCTTTGTACCCTCAATGAATCCCCAAAAATAAATTTTAAAAAAGATGGTCCGCATCTAGAGGCAGTCAATGTAAGAAACTGGGATTACTCTACTGATACATACATGTACTTCAATTTCTTGGACAGCTTTTATTAGAGATTATAAGAAGATAAACAGGAAAACACAGTAAAATCATACATACAGTGTCATGTAAAAATTTACTGTTTTCTCATGGTTTAAGAATCTTTTCCTGAGAAAAGAATCAATCTTGGTCTATTTCTTATTTTTATTAGAAGCCTAAGTAGAGAAAGCAAGCTCAACTCTGGCTACACCACTCAGCAGACCTGGGCACTTTTCTACAGCAAATGACTCCAACTGCATTATCAGATGCCTGGCGTCTTCTTCTTTTGGATTCTCTGCAATTTCTGTGTCATGCTCACTTGCTTCTTCCACTTCATCAGCTGCTTCCTGCACTTTCACACTGGTCTCTACTTAGTCAATATTGCTTGGAAAATTGCTTTTATCTCTCCACTTTCTCCCACTTGAGGGCAGAGAATATTGCTCTTTGGGGTTATGGGGACAGAACTGATTAAGCAGTTTTGGGATTATAACTGGAATAAAGTAACATAAATTACAATCAGGTATATAGAAGCAAAATTAAAAATTTGAAATGAAACTTGGACCTGCGTCAGGTCCATTAGAGGTTGCCATGTCAACATCCATTGCAGAAAACCATCAAATTCTACTCTTTCAGTTTCTGCCACAGTAGATGGACTATCCGATGGGCCCAAACACTATGCTTTTGGATTGTGATAAACCCATCTTTCTTGAAACATTTCTGTATTGTTTCTGGCTGAATTTTATGCCAAGCAGAACTGATCCAGAGGACAGCATCCGGAGTGTTAACAGACAAAGCAAGTGAAGTTCCTTCCACATTTGACCACAAGTTTGTGTTTTAGTAATGACCCACTGCAAGAGATAGGCTTTGTAGGGCATTTCAAATGCTTTGATGATGCTTTGGTTAAGAGGTCAGATTTTTGATGTTGTTTGGAGACAGAAATTTCATTGACATTGTCACATTTGTGAGAAAATTCACTTGTGAGTAGCCAAGATACTTGTCTATGGTCCGTAGAATAGACCATTCCTTCTTCTTCATCTTGGTCCTTATCTCTCACCCACTCCTCAAATAGGGCAACAGTCAGCCATGTGCATTCGCTTGATCTCCAAGTGACAGGAAGGTCTTTGGGCTTCAAGTTCATGAATGCATGGAGCTTTGCAATTTCAAATCACCATGGACTTTCGTTTCTCTCCAGTTGAGCTCGTACACAAAACTGTTAAATGTTCTTTGGACAGTTTCTGCTCTGACATTCATGACTAGGCTCCTGTCAAACATTGCCTTGAAAAATAGTCTGCACTTGTCAGCATTAAAAATATCATCAAAAAAAAAAATATATCATCATACTGAAGCCTCTGGTGATGTCTGAGAACTTTTTAATAAACTCTTCCATAACTTCTAGTGGAACGTCATTGGATTCACCACCTAAGACTTTGTGGGAGAACTCATGCTATAGTTTAAATTTCTGGAGCCAACTACTTGATGCTTGGAAATGTCCCACTCTGAATTCCTGCACAATTTTTTTTTTTTTTTTTTTTTTTTTTTTGCAATTTCTTAGATCACCAGCCTGGAGATCCAGGCATTAACTGCCTCATTTGTTTTGAACCACCTTAAAACATGTGGCCTCACTGACTTCATAAAGGGAGTTTCTTTTTTTTCCACTGTAGGTCTCTACTTTCCTTAACATATCTCTCCAAATACTCATGTTTATATTTTCGAATGTTACTATATGTGGTCTTGCTAATGCCAAAATGTTCCACCTTCTTTCTTTGTCTGCTGCTTTCTAGAAAATGTACAAGATCAACCTTTTCCATCAATGTCAGCTCTTTATGTTTTTTTTTTTCCCTTTGGGGCACCATGCCTCCATTAACTGTAAATTGTTTCAGTAATTGCAACATACACCTATAATCAGGACTAGCCCTTTGCCTTGAAGAGTCTTCCACAACATGTAGTAAATAATAGGACATTAGGCCTAATCACACTCATAAAATAATAACAAAACATGAAATAAGGACTTATAACAAAGAAAAAATAATACAAGTAAGGAGCAAAGCCCACACCTTCTACCCTTGATGTAGAGTGGACTTAACTGGTCAAGTTATAGAGGGTAACTTAATATTGGGTGTTCCAGTCCAAGGGGTCAAGATACAACATACATAGGTGATCACTATCTAGAGGACTATCTTCCACTGAATACATGTGGTGCATGTCTGGTCTATGAAAATTAGGTCTACATAAGGAGGAGGTCAGAGTAGGGATGTGGTGGGGGTTCTACTGTAACTATTTTTAAATATTTTCAGAATCTATAATTTGGGAAAAGATATGAAAGATGTTGAGGCTACACAAAGTACAGAGCCAAATGTGGTGGTCGTTAGGGGTGAAGAGAAAGGATGCGGAAAGAGAAGAGAAATAAGCATGTGGATGGCTCTAGGAGCAGGGACCACAGCGAGAGATGAGGCTGGAGTGTCTAGTCACTTCAGTAAACAGAGATGCCTTTACCCTCATAGTAACAGGAAGTCATTGACAGGCATCTTGCCCAGAGGATGAGCAAATTAAAAGGAGGCCAAAGATTATGCAGAGAGATGTAAGCAACTATGGCAAGCGTGTCACTGAGAGTCAAATTACAAGATTAAGGAAAAGGAAATAAAGAATAGTGACTCTCCACAGACAAAAATTTTGTGCAAAAGTCATTTTCTAAGTTACTTATTCTCAGACACAGTTAAACGCTCTTAGAGTCAAAGTGAAAAAATTGTTCAGTGTCCAACTCTACTGTGATAACAATTATAACAATTACAAGTTTGATTCATTGACTGCAAACTATATACTGCCAAAGATTTAAGCACCCACCATTTGCTTCTTATACCAACATCACAAGGTGAATTTTATTAGCACAGTCTGAGGCAACTGAGGCTCAGAGAAGCTTAGAAACTTCGCCCATGTCACACAGCTATAAAACTGCACAGTCCAGACCTCTTTGGACCACAGGCCCAAATTTCAACCACTGTGATAATATCTGCACTGTTATCTTTGTCCACTTACCCAGTGACATTATTTCTTACTTAATTTTAACCCCTTTGCAGAGCAGATGTCAGTTTTCAGAATTTACAAATAAGTGTATCTTACTTACTGTTTTTGAGGTTACCTGTTTACCTGGGGAATTTGGGGGCAGGACATTTAATTTATTGGTAGAATAAATGGTAGTGTATAATCGGTTTTCAATCATGTGATGTTTCCCTAAGGTCAACACATCTCATCCCAAGTGGTAGAGTCTAATAGACCTAAGATAAAAAGCTGACTGAGTTTGGTATTGTGCTGGATTTATGTCTTTCCCTCACATATTGATTTTTTTTGATGGCAGAATCTATCTATTTTGGGCTTATAGAAGTCTATCCATTAACAACAAATTCTGTACTGTGCTGTGTTATATCTGGTAAATCTTCACAGAATCTCTAGTTAGGAAAAAAGGGTAAAGGTAAATTTATGTCTAATGGCTTTTTGGTTTAGCATTTATCACTGAAGCCAAGTGAGCCTCCAAATGGTCTCGAATGAGTCATTTACTTTAAAAGCATAGCCTAGAAAACCAATAAAGATGTATACTGAACTTCAGTCACAAAAGAGTCTTCTGACTACAAAATAACCATTTGTTAAATAATGATGAAAAACAAATGCCACTTTGGAATTTTTATATGCATCTTAATGGTAAACATAAAATTTAGCAAGCACATCCAAATTGATCACTACTGGATATTTAAAACTATTTTGAGGGTAAAATTGGTAATCGGAAAAATAGAGGCCATTTTCAGCAAAAAAAGAAAAAAAAAAAAAATTAAAGATGGTTTCTCCTGACATCAGATTTAGTAGAAACTTTTCATTAGACGTACAATTTGGAGGTTGATCCAAATGTAAATATAGTTCTTCTCTTAGTGGTTTGGGCCATAATTCATGCTGGCTAGCATAAAGCAAGATTCTTCAATTCTGCAGTACTCAAAGTTCCCACGTGGTTCTTTACAAATTCATACATATTTACTACAGTGTAGAGTTCCAACAAACACACACCCTTCTAATCACATATATGTTGATGGAAACATTATAAAAAAAATCTCTTTATGACAATAAAATGTGTAAGGTCTTTTTAAAGTATATATCAAAAAAATTTTAATTATACCCAAATACTTCATAGGTTCACAAGGCAAATACCCCCCCAAAAGTACAAATTTTGTATTAACACAAGTAGCTGTACTTACAAGATCATATTCTATGAAATTCACATAAAATGATATTACACAAGTTATTTATTTCTAGTATAAGAACTAAAATTTGTCATGAGACTTTCCTAGTAAGGGACATTTAAAAATGTATGTAAACATCATTGAAATCTGAAATAAATTCATGGTTACTACACTGACAGATACATTTTAATGACATATGTTAGCATGTGTATAATATTTTATAACTAGAAAGTCAGCTACATTGTCTCATCTCAAAATCTGCCAAAAAGGCTGAGCTTTAATTCAAGTAAAAACATAACACATAATATTCTGTATTGCTTACTGTATGCCAGGCACTGGTCAAAATGTTTTATACATATTAAATTATTTAACTTAATGAAGAATATAATCTGTTTCAACAACAGCTAAATAATTTCAAAAATGAAGCAGCTGTTATTGAAATAACTAGCTACAACTGAAACTACTGAGTTTAAGTAAATGTTCACGAGCTATTGGTGTGGCCAAAGCATAGCCAAGTTACAACATTTTTATGGAGGAATAAAATTTACTCGCATTTAGAAGTTCTACGTATACAGTAGAACCTCTGTAAGGTGAGACTGTAACAAACTGGTCAACATACAGAGGTGATCAACATGAGGAACTAGGCCTGCTGTACTGATATACACGTGGTGGATGTCAGGTCCATTAAAATTAGGTCAACTTAAGGAGGTAGACAATGCAGGGAGGTGGCCAGCTATGGAGGTTGTACTGCATATTAAATGTAAGGACGCTTGTAAGTGTTATTAAGTTTTTCACTGGCATAATTTTTTCAAGGCTATGATAATGCTCCACATGTTGCTTTTTAGAAGCTCTCCTCTTGCTTTTGCACCATAATGTTAGCAGAAGGAGTGTGGGTGAATATATCTTCTGCTATTAAATCAATTGAAAGAGATACATCTGGCTACTACCACAAATTGGAAATTCAATAGAAGTTTAACTTGATGCTTGCACCATGAAAATAACAAAGTAAAGAATGTATATGTACATCTGTGTATCTGTCATGAATAATGGCAAAATGTTTTGAAATATCTGACAAAGGAAAATACATAATTATCTTATGATTGGGATGATCTTAAATTTATGGTAGTTATTTTTAAGTACTATGATTTGATAACAATCAATTGTAAATATACATCAAATCAAAGAAAATAAGCATATAAGAAAGATATATATAAAATATATACAAAATATAATTCTATTTTCATACGTAAACTTCATTTTATACATAATAAGAATGTAGGTTAATTCAATAAGTCATAATAAGAATGTAGGTTAATTCAATATTTCAATCACATCATAATAAGAATGTGATGGTTAATTCAATGTAGGTTAATTCAATATTTCAATCACATCAAAAGCTAATTCTAGGGAGGTGCCTGTGGCTCAAGGAGTAGGGTGCTGACCCATATACCAGAGGTGGTGGGTTCAAACCTGGCTCCAGCCAAAAACTGCAAAAAAAAAAAAAAAAAAGCTAATTCTACCAACTGATTTATGATGATATTAAAGATAAGTTTTCATCAATATGGTCTCATTCATTTTGCTCAATTTCAAATTAAATAGGTCTAATTCTTACTCATAAAATCATGGGTGATTTTAAATCATTTTTAATCTAAACATAGCAAACTTTGATATAACCCAATTTATTAAAAATTTTTTTGAAAATAAGAAGTTAACTTTAGCATATAATAGAGCTAAAATATCTCATCACACATTGAGCCTAGAAATATACTATAATAGCTTATAAAATATTCATAGCCAGCCCTTAGAATAGTATTATAAATAGGTCACTAGTGACCCATGGACAAGCATTCTGTGCTCAATCCTTGGCACCACAGACCAATTTTAGTTGCTGAATAAGAGTTGGCTATGACACAAGCATCAGACAATCAATTCTCCTTAATAGCAACCATTATAGATTTCATGTCTTAAACTAAAACATCCATAAATATGCTTGCTAATGAGGCTTTTAAAAAGCCAAACTATGAACTGGCAAAGGTCATTTGCCAGGTCATCCAGAAGCTGTACAATAGAGTGACTAAGAAGATGTACAGAGTCAAATTGCCAAGGTCTGAATTTCTCCCCACTGCCTTAATAGGGAGACCCCTTAAATGACATTATCTATTTCTCTACTTTTCCCACTGGTAAAATGGGCATAATCCAAGTACCTACCACTTGGAAACATCATATTACACAGAATTAAAGAAGGAAATATTTCAAAATACCGACAACTTAGCTATTCATGGAATTAGTCCTAAAATGATAGCCCAATTTTAAGTAGTGGTATCTTCTCTCATATTAATTTATTCAGTTTAAAAAACACATTCAGGTAAAACAAAATAAGACTTGGAAAAAATACTGAATGTTGTGATTTTGATAAAGCAAACTTTTTATACCTCAATTTCTCACCTAAAGAGTTTTTTTTTTTTTTTTTTTTTACTTTTTGTATAAAACTTAAGTTGGAATTGAACGTGGGCTAGAAATAACTATATTAGGTGATTATTTTTATTATCTGAACTTGTACTTCTCATGTGAGGGCCTAGAGGTAATCAGTTTCCAAGATACACCAATAAATATACATACAAATTTGGGGAAGATATCTTAATGGAATAAATATTGATTTGCATTGAGAGATAACCACCATAAAACCCAAAATGCCCAAGGCATTATTTGCCCTGCCAAAACCTAACCTCTTAGCTTTGGCCACCATGCCATCATAAATAATGTCAAAGTACAGGAATTTCAGTCTCTGTTTCTGAAAAATTTCAATGTATCAACCTTTCTAAAAGAAAAAACAATTCTGGGTTCCTAGTGTTGATCCAAATCCTTTAATATAAAAGAAATATATAATTAAATGTCTAACCATAAAATTGTATCAAACACTTCATGCTTCTGGTTTTTGTGCAATTATAAAACAAATCCAATACACATATAACCGTATAATCAATAAACTGAAAATGATAATATAAATTGTATATGATAAATAATGTTCATTTGCTGAAAATAACTAGATAGTACTTGATTCAACAGCAAACAAATAGCTATATGTTTTTTAAAATATTGAGAAGTAAAATACTATCAATTGTATTGAATTTTAAATAGGAAATGAACGTCAGTTACGAAAAAAATCATTAAGTGTTATAACAATTATGTAGAATCCAAGGCAACAGTTAACCCTGCAATAATGTGTACTTATACCAGTGTCATTTTAGGCAGCACGCTATGGCAAAGAGATCATGAGCGTTGAATTAGTTCTGGATTTGACTCTGGCTTCTGTCATTTGCTAAATATAATCTGGGGGCTACATTAAATTTCTCAAATGTGTTACCTCATCTGTAAATAATAATCAGCACAAAATAGTGAAGCTTAGATTTAATTAATACATGTTAATTCATTTTCACATGTCAGCACACTCATAGCATTACATAGTATTTTAGTAATTACTAATCACCATCATTTTATTTTCCTTTCAGTTATGAAATAAATGCTGGTCATAGGTTGCATTATACAATTTAATTTACCTAAAAGGATTTTAATAATTCTGTTTTACAACTTTCCTATATTTCTAGAATAAGGGAAGGTAGTTCTTTTAGGAACTACATTAACAGAATTTTCATTTTTATGGATGAATATTTATAGGCAAGCCTACAGGTGTTACATATTAAAAATAACTAGATATCTACTGAGAAGAAAAAAGCCATTATATTGTAAGAACATTTGCACTAGAATGTTTACCACAGCTCAATTTATAATCGCCAAGATGTGGAATCAACCCAAGTGCCCATTAGCACATGAATGGATTAATAAATTGTGGAATACTATTTGTCCACAAAGAAACATGATGACTTTACAACTTTTGTATTAACCTGGATGGAACTGAAAAGCATTCTTCTTAGTATAGTATCGTAAGAATGGAAAGCAAGTATCCAATATACTCAATACTAATATGAAACCAATAGAAAAACAACTACAGGCCCATATGAAAGAAAAATACAATTAAAGTGAGGGGAGAAGGAAAAGAGTGAAGGGAGAGAAGAAGAGAGGGGAGGAGAATTAGTTCTCAATTTGAATCTGGCTTCTGTGGGGGAGGGAGGGGAAAAGAGAGGGGAAGAGGGGAGGAGAGAGGGGGATTGGGATGTTCTTACTTAATGGGCACCATGTAAGGGTATACAGCATACTCCCTGGATAAAGGGCCCAACTACAACTTGGACTTCGCCGGACAAATGCAAAGTATGTAACCTAATCATCTGTACCCTCATGTTAATCTGAAAATTAAAAAATAAAATAAAATCAGTGTACAAAAAATAAAGGAATAAATATATAATTTTAATTAAGAGCCATGGTGCACCTTGTAGTTTCCAAATCAGCTCTTTCACATATTCACAGTGATTTGTTTTCTCTTTATAGAACTTTACAATGTAAATATCTGAATCCTTGAGATTTTAATGGGCTTTTAGCCTTAGAACTGTGTGCACTAATGAATACTAGCAAGAGGAAATTTGTTGAATACAAAAATGCAAAAAGATTTAGATTGTATATTTGGTATTATTGCAATCATCACAAGTTTTACTAATAATTTCAAGGAATCAATCATGAGACAAAGACAAAACAGAGAGAGGTTCAAGACCACAACATTACTCTGTAGGCCTTTTCTTACCACATCGTGATGCGCCTGGCACAGATTAAAAGGTCTGCAGGACACAGAATATATACACAAGAATAGTCATTTTTGATGTGAAATGTAATTATTTTGTATTCAGTTAATCATGCCCCATAAACCCATAGATTATATGTCTATTATCTATTGGCAATTCTGGACAATCAGGCACAACTTGCCAAAAGTATTTCCAAAATAAGAATCCTCTCACTAGCAAAAATCATCAGTCTGTTTACCAGAATATCTGTCATTAGTATGTTTACAGGGAAATTGGATTGGGTCCTTTCTTTTCCATGGATCAAACTCTAATTAAAGGAGAGAATACATGTAAATCCTGCTGCTTAATGATTTTGATTTACTTCCTAGTTGGATAACAGGATAATAACAAATTCATCAGATAGTAGGTTATCGAAATGAAGGAAGAGCCAAATGTGGGCGATATACGGAGACCTCAGCCTATGGAAACTCTGGATAAATTGTGATTGTAATACCCCTAGACCTGAAAATATAGAGTCAAACCCCCCTTAAGTGTAATCAATCAGAAATTTATTGAATCTGTGCAGGGGCCTGTCCCAGTAATGGGCAAGTTGCCTTATATAATTTTTGTGTAAGCATACTACAGAATCGAAATGTGGCTAGTTAAGGGGGGTTACAGCTCGGTAGTCATGAATACAGCAATAGTTGCAATTATGTAACAATGATTGATACAGCCTTGGTTGACAATGAATATATCTTAAATCACAATGGTTATAGTTAACCATGATTAATACAGCCTTGGTGGATTTCCACCATTGTTCATCCACTGAGAACTTGGGGGGGAGGGGTTGTTTGTGAAACTTGGGACTTTTTTTCCTAGCTCTGAAGCTTGTTCTTGGAATCGCCTCTGAGGGGGAAGGAGGAGGGAGGAGGAAGGAGGCAGGCTGGGAACTTGCCCAGAGTAGGAAGCAGGCTGGGCCATTCCCAGAGTCAACTCTAGGGGGAGGGATGAGGAGGGCGGCAAACCCACTTCGGTGACCACCTGAACGGTACAGAGTTAGGACTCACACTAAGAGCAGAGAAATAGGAAGCAGGAAGTGAGGTCATACCAGAAGTGGAAGTTGGGATAAAGTAGTATATCTAAGAAGGCAATAAATCAGGAAAACTGAAGGAACAGAACATGAGAAGGAAAGATGATGGATCCACAGGAGTCAGGGTATAGGTCTAGGTAGAGTTTAGAAGCTGCTCAAGGCATCTGGGCATTGATGACACTGTAACAACTCTCTGCTCTATATTTTACACAAGGAAGAGCAGGTATCAAGTAGGAGGTAGCAAATATGCAATTCCTAGCCTGGGAAGGAAGCTGCCCACATTGTACCAGGCCTTTTCAACTGCTTATTACAAAGTTAGCAACCAAGGGAAGTGAGTTTGGAGAGGTCAAAAACAGGATGTTCTGTGGTTGGTTCCTCCTGTGCTTGCTCTCTGCTTTTTATTTTATGCCGATATTTAACTGTTTGCCTTCTTTCTTGGTAAGATTTTAACCTCATTCATAGCACCATGTTCACTATTTAGCCTTGGTAATAGATCCAATTTCTCTAGTCCTCACTCTTTGAACCTTCCATAGACAGGGGTTAGCATTCAATCAGAAGGTTCTATTCATTCCTATTCATGCTGGAAATCCATCCTACCCCAAAGCAGGAGACCAATCTACAATAGCAAATTTTCCTCCCCCAGGAAAAGGGATTTTCTAAGATACCCTTGAAGAGAAACAGACTGGCTAGGTCAAAGTCAAGGTAGGTTTTGATATATCTGATCCAAATTAGAGCCATATAATCTTAGGTTAGCAGATTCAGATAACATATCTTCACTGGCAATCAACTAAATGCCAGGTTCTAGGCTGTATTACACAGGAGTCCCCCTTTTTTTTTTTTTTTCCTATTTTAAGGAAAAAAATCATGATGCTTTTCTTGGCTTATTAGATACAATTGCTAGGACATTTGCAATTCCGTGTGAATTTTGATACTATGGGAAGCCAGGACATGACACAAATTGAATACATTCCTCGGAGACCCACAGACTGTCAGCTGTGTAAAGGTTTCCTTTTGTAATGCGATGCTGCAGTTCATTGCAGACAGCATCAAAAGCCCAAGATCAGAGAGAATGCAAAATATATTTACCTGAGACTTAAGAAGAAAAAAATACATTTGACCCCTTCAAGTTTCTAAAAAAAGAGAAATTACTCAAAATCTTTTGCTGTATTTATTCCAAAACAGTAGAGCCCTGTAGTGCATTATCATTTAAAATAGTGGCCTCACAATTATATTTGACTTTTTGGTGAACATTTATTTTTCTTGTCACTATTTTTACACAAGCAATATATAAAGTCACCTACCTACAATGGCAAAAAAAAAAAAGGCAATGGGAGCCCTAGGAACAACCTAGAAAAAAGGTCATGACACTAGCACATTTGCATTCATTTGACTATCTTGTGAAGCAGACCAATTATACAGTTCCCCAAAGGGAGCTTAGTGGTAGAAAATGACTTCAGATAGCTTTTTTAGTGTGTGCAATTATGTATGACCCAATGACAGTCTAGGGTAGACTGAGAAGAAAAAGGATGCAAACTCTGAGATATGTTACTCAGAAGTCTACAGAGGGCAGGGTATGCAATTCTTCATTCCATATTGGAGAAGATGAGCTTTTCAGCAACCACAAAATACATTTCTTTGTGTTTCTGGATGTGGATTTTTAATCTAATGAACTGAAATAATCATGTGTGCACCTGAGGAAAAGACTGAATAAATAGCATTCACAGCATTTGCACCCAGAATTGTTTAACTCCAAAAACAGATACTTGCACAAAGAAGAAGTTAAATTTTTGGTTATTTACAAGCTATGCCCATACAAGAAAATTCACCTGACTACCTGGAAAGTTTTATATCATTTCTAGCTACGATATCTCTCTGCTTTGAAAATAGATCGAGGGACCCAGATTCTATTTTTGGATCTCTCTTGCCAAAGGAATTGTCATGGCCCTTCTCCTTACCTCACTGAAGCCAACTTCAACACCATTTTAGTTTTTTCTAATTCATCTTCTCATATGTTTTGCTTTCTTGATGAAGTTAATGAAATAATAACCATAATCATAGTACACGTAATAGTAGTAATTATTACTATCATTAAGTTGTATTTAAATACTAAGTGGTTTGCAGATATAGACTCATTTCATTCCCTCAACAACCAAACGAGGTAGGTAGGACCTAGTATCAAGCCAAGGCACAGAGAGGTTACATAATTTTTCCAGGTTTACAGTGGCAGAGGAAATTTTTGCACCCATATAGCATGGCTCATAGCCTATGCTCTTGAATACTACAACAGACAGCAATCACTATCAGGCAAGAGACGGGTGGCATAATTATATGACAATAAGCATACAAAAGTAAAATTTGGTAAATATTGTTCCTAAAAGGAATATTTTTATTTTGTACAAAAGAATAATATAAAAAGACTATATAAAGAGGGAAAATTTCAAGCTCATATTGATTTCATCTGCCTTCTTGGTGATTCTGTCTTAAATATCTGCTTTTATTCCTAGATTATGTTGCAATGAGGTTTCTACTGGCAAGTACAGGATGACACTTTTCTTTAGACTACTTATTGACCATCTTCATCAATGGCATGGGCATAGATATGGACTCCAAAATGTTGGCTGACCTAATTTCAGACTCAAAAATAATAGGCCTAAGTATATAAAACCAAATTTAGTAGAAGTATTAAGTTTTAGCTTTAGTATTATTAAATGTATTTTTTAAGATACACAATTTTAAAACACATGTCCCCATGTGGTATAAGTTTTGGTTCATTTGTCCTTTCTCTTTCTATAAAAGAGTTATATTTTTTTCAGAATCTTTAGCAATTATAACAGTGTTTATTACCTGAAACTTATTCATTGGTGAGTGTTAGATAGATTCACGGATTAAAGAATAAATAAGTATAGATGGAAAACTTAAAAGTATTTTATTTTGTCAGAATCAGAATGTATTAATTTATTAAAATCTAAATTTCTGCTAATAATACTAACCACATGTAGAACAAGCTATAGGACTGATAAAAATATTGCATTATAAGAGTGATTAAAAATTCAGTATAATGTCAGACCTCAAGCAGAATATTCTCATTGTTTCATAAGCCTCTGATTTCAAGGGAGATGCTGACACAATGCAGAGCTTCAAGAATAACTTGAAAATATGGTGAGTGTTAAAAATAAAAAAATATGATAAGCGCTTTAAAATTCATGAAGCATGCAAAAAACCGTAGGATATTCCAAGTTTACTTCAAAAGAGAAAAGATAAGAAATCAATTCTTGCATGTTTTAACGCTACCCAAAGAGATTATAAATTTTGTGTTTTACCAGAGATCCATATATTTCAGAAAAGCCAATTTATAAAGTCAGAAAGCCATTTCATAAAGAATATTAGCAATAAATACATTTGGTACTTAATAGGGTTGTATACTCTTTGTGGGATAGGAGTCAAGAAGACCACCTGTCACTAATGTCCCTATTGTCTACTGAATGACCCTGAAGGGCCTCTCAATTTCACAGTTAAAAGGTTGTATGATTTCATGGTCAGAGTAATTATATAGAATCCTAATGAATATATTCTGAAACCTGGTAGCCAATTTTTATACTTAAATGTTATGAAATGAAGATACAATTGATGATGGGAATTGGTATAATAAGTGAGAGAACATAGTTTAAACTTGTTGGGAGGAGCTTTGTTGTGCCAGGAAAGTCATGAGTAAAAGATGCACAGGCATCCAGCCATTCATAGGGAGATAGATGTGAGCCCGCCCCTCAGTTAGAAAAGAGCACTTCTGAGCGTTCCTCAACTGGAGTCTGGGAGATTGCCACAGGGTTGCCACTTGTAAGTGGTCTTTAGAAAGTAAAAACATACATTTAATCATGTTTTTAAAATGCCAAAATAGGAAAACTGTTTTACTAACTGTGGATGGTAGGTACAAATGTGGGTTCATGGTGTGCTTTTGGCTAAAAAATAACCAGACACCCCAAAGTAAGACAAGAACAAGGTGAAGCAGCAAGCACAAGGTAGTTAATTGAGTAAAGTGAGATACGTTCACCACAGACAACAAATGGAACTCCTGTTGTACAAGAGGGCACCAATTATGGTCTGGGGTCCTGTTTTATGTTGACCAGGCTGGGCTCTCCTCATGGTTCAGACCTCACCAGGGAACCATTCTGCTGGACAGTTAGTTGAGAGTTATATAAGGTGAGTCTTGGTGTGTGTGCGCCTCTGCCAAGAACTTTCCTGAAAGCCCTGCATGTGGTGGTGGGGGCGGCGAGGGGGAGAATGCAATGTAGGGTTAAGCTAATGACATGATAATTAGCCTTATGTTTATTCTAGGTCACCTTCTTGTTCCTACTGTGCCTGTGCTGCTGCTGCGCCCATGGCTAGGAATCCTCTGCTTTCTTTTATAGTTGGCACACTATGTTGAGATTGGCCAATTGGTAGGGCGTCCCTCCTCCAGGTGTGGCAATTACTTGGGTGCCCACTTTGTTCCTAGGAGAGTCAGAGGTTCCTTACTTGAATGAAGACTGAGAGTAAAAAATCCAGCCACCGCCACCCATTCTTGACTATTTTCAGCATAGCACTGGACCTAGTTTGTAGAGAGTATAATACTCATGTGGGTAATGATATCATAGTAACTGAGATATAATGGGAGATCACCGAATATCAGTGATGTTATAAAATGATTAGTATGTTTTAAAACATCAAGTATGATTTTTTATAGTTTCATTTTGTGGTTAACAGACGTATCCAATCTTTTCTGAAGGCTGACTAAAGGCTGATGAATCACATTGGGCTAAGATAGTCAGAAAAGTTTTAAGCTTTTATTGAGTTGAAAATGGCATGGAAAATTCTTAGGATAGTGTATGGCACACATTACATCCTCAGGAAAGTATTATTTGTCCTTATTATCACACTAGTGAAGGAAGCTTATTACCAAAACTTGGATATATATAGTGAGAATGGATGAAGAAAAGAAGGCTAGAATAGGCACAATGTAGAGGAAAAACAAGAAAAAATGTTTCATCGAAAGTTGATGTTTAAGTGAGAAAAAAGTTATAAAAAATTAAAACACACACAAAAATCCAAGTAACCGAACAGAAAAATTAAAGCATCAGCAATACTGAAACAGACTCCACTTGCTTGGTGTCCACCGTGTTAAGATTTGTGTGCTCCAGACTATTAAATAAATACAGATAGAGCCTTGGGAATTGGCAAGAGGCACGGTCTACAGATAAGTTGAAATGTTAGCCACTCAATAGGTATTGCTGAAAATTCCTAGGAGTGAGTCACTCTGAATTATCAGGAAGCCGAGGCCAGAGTTTTGTAAAAGATGAGTTTAAGTAAAAAAATAATAGTCTCCTCAGAGAACAACCAGCATGGCTCAGTGTTCAGTTGAAAAAATAAGAGCATAGGATCAGGTGGAAGTGTTAGGTAGCTAGCTAGAAATGCAGCTCTCCTGGGGAAAAAGGACAGGATGGAACTTCCTAGACCTCCACCTTGGTGCCTCCCACCTTCATTTTGTCCCAAGTGATCACTCACACCTGGGGAGGAGGGAGGGGCCTATCAATCTACCAATCAGAATTTAGTGTGCCAACTGCAAAGATGTAGAAGACTCTGTAGCCTAGCAACAGTTAGGAAAGAGTCTTAAAAGTAAGATGACCAGAAGTCCCGCTTTTGGCGGGACAGTCCTGATTTTTAACAATTTGTTCTGCATCCCGTGGCGTTTTAAAAAAGTCTCGATTTTTGAAAAGAATGCAGGACAAGCTAGGGAAGGACGGGACAATAGGAAGGGAATATATGGCTGCTGAAAAGGTTAATGTAACTCCATTTGGGAATGAAGAGGTTAATGTAACTTCATTTGGAAATGAAAAGGCTAATGTAAACTCCCTACTCCCCTCCTGGGCAAGGTTGTCCAGGTGGAATCGGCATCAGAAGGATACTGGCTCCCTCCCTGGCTTCTAGGCAAGGACAATTAGCTCAGAAGGAGCCAAACTGTCTGGAACAAACTAGTAGCACGCCCCCCCCCCCAAAGGGTCCATAACCATAAACAGCTCAGCCAATACTCCCTCCTCCCCCCAGTGGTATCCTGCTTTACCAATGTTAAAATCTGGTCACTTTACTTAAAGGGGACCTGGGCCAAGTTAAGGCTAATTATCATGTCATTAATTTAAACCTATATTGTGGTCCACTCCCCACATGGGTTCTCAGAGGGGCTCAGGGAGGTCTGCAGGGGCAGTAAGACTCAGGTTTCAAGGTGACCTCCTGGTGAATCAGGAGATAAGCCAGACCCAGGTGGTATAAAAGAAAACCACCAGCCATGACTCATACCTTTTCCTTTTTGTTCAATAAGGACCCGTTCACTGCCTATAAAGAACACAGCTTGCTCTGTAAGTCATATCTTGCTTTCACTCTGTAAATCTATCTTTCTTTTCCAGAATAATTTTGTTTCACCCTTTCCTTACTTTGGGATGTCTGGCCATTTGTCAACCAAGAGCACTCTTAAGAATAGAGGGCCCAGGCAGCTGCCTGAAAACCCAGCATTTTAGAAGACAGACAGCTCTGCCTTGACACCAACAGAAGGAAGAAATAAAAGGCAAGGAGGCCTGAGGAAAGGAAGGATCAGGAATCCCTAACACATGACATAAATCATGGTATTTCCACAGGCCTAATCTTTTGTCTCTAATCTGTTAAAAAAGCAATGCTGACCTATCAAGGACATGCTCTAATGGAAAGGCATTCCGATCTTGCAGCTAACAAAATGTATCTAAATAGAATTTGAGAAAATAGGACTATAGATAATTGATATTCACATTAATATTAACAGTTTGCTTCAAAATCAAAGTATTACCATATTTCTTCCCAATAAGTGAAGTAATTTCTGATGACACAGTACAAGCAAAAATGAACAAAGAACTTGTTAATCTAAGCAGTGAACATGACAAGAATTACTAGAATTTCAGATCTCAACTTGAATTTTACTAATAAAAGTAACATTTATTCATTTACTAAAAACAATTTTTTAATGTATTAAGCAGTTATTTTAGGGGCCAGCATTATTCTCAGGAACTTATATTCTAGAGTGGATGTAAATAAAGGCATGAATGAATGCATGGTAAATAATCAAAAATATAAATGAGATAATTGAGTATAATAAGACATACTATGGAGAAAAGGCCAAGACAGAGACAACAGGAGTGAGATTGAGTATGAAAGCCTGTTTTCAGTGAGATGTTCTTTCCAAAGAAGTTTAATTTGCACAAAGATGTAAATGATATGAATGAATGAGCCATTCAAATATTTGTGAACAGCACCGATTACAGACCTTAAATAACAAGTACAAAATCCTTGGATAAAGTACACTGCTTGCTATGTAGAGAGATCACTGTGCTGGCAGGAAGCAGGTGTCAGGCAACAAAGGTTAACTTAAGGGAATTTAACAACAAGAATATTTTGCAGAAATGTGAACTGAGTTAAAGGAATAAATAAGACTTGGTAAGCAACCACCAGGGACTGGAAGCCGTGGGACACCTTTTATATTCCTAAATTTAAAGTGTCAAAAAGGAAAAACAGTGTCACTTAAAACTGGTGAGGGTTAATAGCTTAAAAAGAAGAGTTGGCATTGGGAGTTATACTTGAGAAACAGACAACGCCAGGATGAGGCTGGGGAGGAAGAAAAGTGAACAAGGACCTGGGCTCCTTCTGGTCCAGTTCTCTAGCCTCCTGCCCTGACCTCCACCCTACTACTAGAACTCACGAGAAAACCATGGGGCAAAAGTCATTACACCATGAAGTGTGGCCAACAGGGAACGGGAGAGAGAATAACGCCAAGTACAGGAGAAAACCTAAACAGGCTGACGCAGGAAGAATCCCAGAGGCTGCTGTGTGAGCACAGGGAATCACCCTGGACATAGCCAACATGGGGCCTTAACTTCCTGAGGGGAAATCAATGAATGATTCATTCTCAAAGATCACTCTGCCAGTGTCAGGAAAAGACAACAGAGGGACAAGTGACTAAAAGAGATAAACCAGTTAACAGGCCATGGGAGCCTACAGTGAGTAAGGAAATGGTGAGAGGGGAGGTTGAAAATCTGAATCATTTAGACAACATCCAACCTTACATGATATCAGATACAAAATCCAATCACATATAAAAATTCCCTAAAGCTAATTTGACACTTTTTTAAGAGTATGTATTCTGTTCTAGCTAATGGGATAGAGTAAGGTATTCAGAGCAAAATAATATACATTCCCTTCTTAGAGGATCCCACCGCCTAACAGAAGAAAAAAGACAAGTATAGAGTAATTACACTAAAGTGTGCATACTGCAATATTGAAAATGACAGCAATGTTGAGGGCAGTCTATTTGAAGGTATTTTAGTGTTACCAACTTTTCATGTATTTGGGGTATAGTTGAGCAGTTTTCTAGGGAATGGGAGCGAGATGTGATGAGGATAACGGAGAAGAAATGGTTTTCTGGGTAAGTATCACGTGTGTAAGCAAAGTCATAGGGGCCCAGGCAATTGGAGGAGGAGTATTTAGGCCTCTAAGTGATTTGGCAGGCTAAAGAAAAAAATTGTTGATTGGAGGACAGAAGTTCAAGACAAGCGTGGTCAACTCCACCTCTATAAGGAATTTAAAAAAAAAATCAGGGCGTGGTGGTGTGCACCTGTAGTCCTAACTACTCAGGAGATTGAAGCTAGAGGATCACTTGAGGCCAAGAATTTGATATCACAATGACCTATGTTCAGGCCACCGCACCCTAGTTTGGGCACCAGAGTGGGACACTTTGAAGAAATGAAGGAATGAGGGAGGGAGGAAGAGAGGAAAGTTGTCACTGGTCCTGAGCAGAGACAGGCACGGGCTAAAATCAGAAGGGCTTAGCTCTTCCTGCACATGTGCTTTGCTTGGGTGTTTTAGAAGTCTTATCCATAGAGTTTACCTCAGATCACAATTTCAGGGAGAATGTCCTGGGAGCCAATGTTTTAAAAAGAATTTTCCAGGTGTTTTGAATGTCAAGCAAATGATTATAGCTGTTGTTTCTAAATCTTGAAGAGCTTGCATTTCAGAATAAAAGTCTTGGTTTCATTCTGAAGATGCAGGAAACCTAACCATGTCAAAGAGATGGATGGGGGGGTAAAAAATTGAGAAAGGAAAAAGAAGGATTGAAAGACTATATTGTCCATGTGAGAGATGGAGAAACACACCAACAACAAGGAATATGAAGGTGGACAGAGGAGAAATATATCAGAGGTAAAATCAAGAGGATTTGGTGACTCAATGGATACAATCGGGGCAGGGGTTGAGGTGAATAAACTGGAGGTAAAGGTGAAGTTGTTGTGTCTGGCTTTGATGACCACATGGGTGGTATCTCATAACTGGACTATGGAAGAAAGTTAGGGCAGAGACTGTGAGTTTAGTGATGAGCATGCTGAGTTGGTGAGCACTGGAGGATGTCTACCCAGGGACTCCCACGTGGTCTGTAGCTGAAAAGACATGTTGGAAATTTAGGTCCAGATGGAAGAGCCAAAAAATTACAGGTATTCTTACAGCCATGGTTGCAAATAAAATCATTTAAGGAGAATAAAGATTGTAAGAATGCGTGTAGAGGACCAGTTCCTGAGAGGTATTGGAATTAAACATAGATGAGAGAAGAATGCGGAATCGTGGAGGCTTAAAGAAGCCAAACAAACATGGTATCACAGAAGCTCAAACACCGGGAGAAAATTTACATAATGAGTGGCCTACATTCATATATTTACTAAAAGATAAAAACAAAACAACAGAAATTTGAGTGTGTACATGATTAGGGCCAAGAATCAAGAGAGTCAAATGTTTGGGGCTGGCATCCACTGGCATATGGGAGGAACAGTTTTATACCAGTTGGACTGTCTTCTGAATTACTGGATATTTATCTGCATGGCACATAAAATCAACCTTAAGAGAACTAAGGTAGAAGATTGTGGACTACTCATTTCTCTATCACCACTCCCCCAATATGCAACCATAATACTTAAAATACAGTGAATGATTAACACACCTCTCTACCTTCTGTTATTCAGTGGCAGAGCAAAATGGCCAAAAATGGATCTAAAGCACTAGGCCAATGAGAAGTTAATATTATTTTTATTCTGTTCCAAATTTATGTATTTAAGGTATACAATGTGTTGATTCACATATACTTAGTGAAGTGGCTTTTATACTCAAGCAAATTAACATAATCATCTCATATAGTTACCATTTTTCATTCATTTCACAGCAACAAAAATAATTTCATGGTTGGGAGTCACCACAACATGAGGACCTGTATTAAAGGGTCGCAGTATTAGGAAGGTTGAGAACCATGATTCTAAATCTTGTATATCTGAAGTAATAGCAAGTAAGAAGGTTTACTATCTGGACGGTAGAGCATCAGTGCATTTTTTTTTTTTTATTCAGAAGAGGGAGTAAAGAGGATTTTATAATTAGAATTTGAATAAAAATATATAGCTCATATTTTTATATATGACAACAAGCTCCTCTAAGGCTCCTTGGAAAGGATTTAGCTCTCTGATTTTTCATTTGAATCCACTAATAAATGAAGGGAAAAATACTCTCGTATCAATCACAAGCATGGCATCTGTAGAAGCGGGTATTTTCAGAGTCCTTCCTAGGATGTTTTTCTAGCAAAATTTCGCACTTATTGAAGTGCCCTGCTAGCCCTTTATCTGAGTGAGGAATTGACTTACCATGTATTTTAGCTTTTCTCCCCCTTTTCCTTCAGAAATGTTGGTTCTCAATTTATTTTGCTCTTCAGATATTTTGCTATTCAGAACATTAAGGCATATTTAGTGGGTTCTTTTTTTTTCTTACCAAGTCATTTTTTTAGGTTCTTGAGATATTTGTGTATATTTTCTGCCATCTATTTGTATCCTTATACCACTGTAAAAAAGGATAGTGAATTTTACGTGTAAAGAGTTTTCATTAATCCATATACATTGACAAGTTTAGAATATCAAAGTCAACAGTATAAGAAATACAGTGATCATTTATCCCCTCTATCTCCTTCCAAGTAAAATAATAAATTCTGTACCATTGTGAACTATATGACCTGGAAAATGCTTCATGAGTTTTGAATAAAATGGTACTTGGAATTTAAGGCATAATCTATAACAAAACATTTTCCAGATCTAGTTTCTGGCCTGCCGCATGCTCACTCATTTATTGTTTACATTTTCTGATTCAAGATATTTCACAATTCTAAAAGAAAACTGAAATAGAATAATAATTGCAAAATAAAAGAAAAAGAAATTGAGGAGGATAATTGAACAACTTACATCCAGCAACTAGATTCTTAAACATTTTTTTTTAAGTAGACTAACATCTAACCATATGTCCTATGTGTGTGTCACAGAAAATCACAATCCCCTTTGGGGTAGCACAGGGATTAAGTTTCAAAGATTTATTGTTTAACCTCAGGAAGACTTTCTGTAACTTTGTACAAAATGTATATATTTAATGGAAGGCATGCTATGCGTCTCATAAGAATTTGTTCCAAGTCACTGTGTATAATTAATGGCTTGTCTACATATTTTTTCAATAAAACTATTCGTACAGAATTTTAAGCAGGCACTTTCAATACCAGAGCGAATGTATCTTTGTGAAGACAGCATTTATCTACCGTAACATACCAAGCATAATGAAGAGACTTGGATTCACTGCAGATTCAGAACTGAGTTGGAAAACAAAGCCTCCCGATACTGTCATGTCAGCACAAAGTAACACATTCATCACAGTTAGTTGAGTTTTAAATTTGCAAACTTATCAGCAATAAAATTAATTTTTGTACAAGTTTCTTGATACCAGAACGAGACAGAGAATTTACTTTCTGATCAGGCAAATGATGTCTATACAACTGAAATGCAGAATTGTCCCTTTTAATCATCTACACTACAGGCAAAGAAATTTTGAAATGGCAATTGAGAATTCTCTCTTTTTCTCTTCCTGTTTTTCTTGCAAGGACAACTTTTAGAGTTTCTTTTTATAACAGAGCAGAAAATTTCAGGTATTCACTTAGTTTTACTTTTGTCTGTGTCCTTGACAAAATCAACAAAATATGGAAAAAAAATTTGCTTTTTCAGTGTACAAGCAAGTGGCAAGGAAAAGTTGTTCTTTATTGACATTATCTGATAGAAATAACATAGGATCGAAAAGAGTTCTGAGGGAATTCAGAAGATCCCACCCCAAAATATACAGCTTTGGTGTACTGACAACTTGAATGGATAAATGGCAAATACAGAAGCTTTTTCTGAACTCTCCTTATCTGCCTAAAGACAGGCCCTCAAACAAACAAACAAACCTCCATTGTCATTAATCCCCTTTCAGGGAGTTTATCAACCAGGGAATATTAACTGTTCACATCACAGGAGAGGACACTCGAAGTCTACGTGACACCCAGACTATGTCACAAACTATCTTTTATTCTAAGGCCCCTTCAGTTTTTCTCCCAATCATTTACTCTCCCCCTTCCGTTGCCTACATCCTGTCTCCTGTCTTTTCTATGAAGAAGGCAGATGAGGTCTTAAATCTCTCGGGATTGTTGTTTTGATTCAGGGTTTTTAGTATTCACTTTTCTTTCCTGTGATGCCCCCATGCATGTAATAATAAATTTAGATACCTTTTCTCCTTTTAATCTAATCTGTTATCAGTTTAGTTCATAGACTCTGTTACAAAACCCTCAGACATCTTGGCCAACTTCCTTCCCCTTCACTTCCAAAAGACAGCAAATAATCGAAGGTTCAAAAATGACAGATAATACCTGAAACAAAGGTGGCTTTTCACATGGCGTGTTTAGGAAGAAAAGTAGTTTTGGCAACTAAGGGATATTTCCCTAAAGAGTTCCTGAGTTTCTCTGAGAAGCAGCATTTAATACTGTAGAAAACACCTCACTTTTTATTTAAAGCCAAATTGTTGAGATTAAATTATAATTTGTCATTCATGATTATCTTTATGTCCTCATCAAGTCTGAACTCTACAAATTACAAGCACACATAGGAAGGGGAGTTTTGCAGAGGGACTTATGAGTGGAACTGCAATATTTTGTCAAAAATTTTCTAAGTTGGTTGTTAAACTTCTGGCAGCTTGAACTTGGCCATCATGGGAGTATTTACACCACAGAAGGAGCAAGTTCTACAAATCATGGCTTTTCTCCTTCCCACATCCCTCCTGGGATGTCCCCTAGTCAGTATGGCTAGCACATCACTGGTTAATCTTTATTTTCATGGGAGGAAAAGATGTCTGATATGAATAAACGTAAATTATACACTTTTTTTCTTCCACGCTCTTCTATGTCTTGTCATGCTTAATAATGTTTTTTTGTTTTTTTTTTTTTTTTTTTTTTTAGACAGGAGCCTCAAGCTGTCCCCCTGGGTAGAGTGCCATGGCATCTTAGCTCACGGCAACCTCCAACTCCTGGGCTCAAGCAAGTCTTCTGCCTCTGCCTCTCAAGTAGCTGGGACCACAGGCGCCTGCCACAATGCCTGGCTATCTTTTGGTTGCAGCCGTCATTGTTGTTTGGCGGGCCCAGGCTGGATTCGAACCCGCCACCTTGGGTGTACATGGCTGGCGACTTAGCCACTTGAGCCACAGGCGCTGAGCCAATAGTGTTTCAATAATGTATAACATAGTGGTTCTCAACCTTCCTAATATCCTGGCTCTCTCTGGAATTGCTGGTATAACCGAATACATTAACATTTTCATGGTACTACTAATAATACATGTTTATTATATCCTTGGAGCAAAGGAATAAACATTTTGTACCAAAGGTTTCATAGAATGATAAAAAAAAGTCAATCCCACACAAATTTTAGGATTTTAGTAATCTATACATAAAATTTTAACTTATAAGCAGCTATCTCCCAAAAAGTAAGTTTTTTTTTTTTTTTTTTTTTTAAATAAACTATTCTACTTACCAAGCTGCTGAGACATTTTAATTTCTGGTATTTTAAAATGTAAACAAAACACAAGAATGTGAGGAAGAAGCAAGTGAAAATCAAAAGGGTACAGACTTCTGCAAGTACCATGAACTAAAAATAAAATGAAAAAGTTTGAAGTCTCAAAAACAAATCTGTAAGGGAACCAACTGCCTAGGCATATATAACCGCAGTAAATTATGAAATTCTAGAAAAAAGGAGGTGGCAAACAATAAAGTGAAAATCTCTGATAAAGCCAAAAAGTTTTGGATGGCATTCAAAAAAATGAGAAGAAAATTGAAACTCAAAACAAGGCAGAACTACAGAAATGCATCTCCTCGGGAACTATGATAGATTGGGGATTTGCAGAGGTGGATAAACAATGTGGGCCAGCTAGACTATGTCAACACAAGGAAAAGGAAAGGAGAATTCTGTAGCTGGACATTCCAAAGTCAGAAATATCATGACATTAGACATATGAATGTTATTTCTAGTTTGTGCACCTATTTTTCAAGTGTTAATAAAATCTCAGTATATAAAGTTAAAATTGTCCATGTATTAACTATTTCAATGTTACTGAATATCTTAAAACAAACCACTGAGCCACTGGAACAGAGTAGATATTCTGACCTCCTCCTTTTCAACAGAGGCACATAAATCTGGATTCTTTCCCACAGTATAATCAAAGTCAAAGTCTGTGTGGTATTTTAAGAAACAACAGGGGGCTGGTGCCATGGGTCATGCCACAGCCTCCCAGAGTGCTAGGATGACAGGCACGATCCCAGGACACTGAGGTTGCAGTGAGCTATGATGATGTCACCGCACTCTAGGCTAGGCAACAGAGTAAGACTCCATCTCAAGAAAAAAGAGAAACAACTGGGGAAGTTTTTTTAAAGGTTAAATTACACTTACGTATAATATATAGTCATACACATTGCAGATGTGCATGACCAAGTTATTTTCACACAATCATAAGTTGTTCTTATATAGAATTGACATTTTATCAAACAGCTAAAATCTTTGAAGTTTATTTGAAGGTTATTTTCTATTTCTTCAAACTTCCCTTTTTGAGCTCTTTTCTTCTTCTGAGTTGATTATAAAATTCTCCCAAACTTCAGGCCTCTCAAAAAGTTCTGGGTTTTCTCCATTCCTCTCACTCACGTGGATTGGAGACGACCTGATGGCAGACAATTACTGGAGCTGCATTTGATCTATAAAAGATGTTTTGAACTTCCTGAAGATAAAGTGCATGTTAAGCCTTTTAACCTCCAAATGAGCAGTAATTGCTTATTGACCCTTAAAATCCTAAACGCTAGTCAGCTCCCTAGAGACAATGAGCTGAAATTGGTCCAGGTGAGAATGCTGAAGATCTACTTCACGGGGCCCACAATAGTGATAACCTATAGGTCACATTTTACAGTTCATTTTATACATCAACAGGCTTCCAACTTGCCCTGCCACGGGTAGGTGTTGTGATTCATGTTGACATCCTGTCTCTGAATAAAGTTCTTATCATGAGCTCCTTAAGCTGTTAACATACTAATTAATACCTGACCTATGAGCATTGAAAGGGATGCTGATTTATTTCTGAATCAAAGTTTTAGTGATCAAATTGCATGTTGTCATTTTAGCCTGTATGCTAGAGTACGTAGCTAATGATTGTGACTTCTGGGTTGTACTCATTAATTAAAAAGAAAAACTCCAGTATGAGGACCCAGACTCCCTTCTTCTAAACTCTTCCAATTTGTAACAGCGTCCAGAACACTCTCAACATTATTGGTATGTCTTCTTGGGTTGATCCTCACATTTGGCTTCTAATACATTTTGATCAAATTACTTTTGCGTCAGCAGCTTTCATTTCAGTCAACAGTAGTAAAAAATCTTTTCTTCAGTCAGTGGTTTCAGCCAGGATCATTCCAGCCCTGTTCTCTTACTCGGCAATTTCCTTCCAAATACTCTAACTTTTGAAGCCCAAATCCAGAAAGACACTTCATGGGTTTGAATCTAACGTATAATTATAATGTAGAAGTAACTTTAACCTTAGTTTCATTTTCATTATCAGCAAAATAGAAATCATTAGAGAATCTAGAGAGGGAGACCAGGTTCTTCACACAGAATGATGTGTAAGAAGACTGAGCATATGGGTATAGACATGGGAAAGTGAGTATAAAGAGTTTTAGGAATTCTCTCCTGATTGATTCAATATTCTCAAAGAAGCAGTGACTAAGAAGAGAATAAGGATTTCTGAGTCAGTATTAGAGATATACGAGACAGGAAAAGATGCAAAATGTATTTAGGGAAATTAGAGTGAAGAGATTGAGGAATATGAAATTTGATTGACTGGCAGGCAGCCCTGAGATTCTTAGTCATCAACTTCAAGTGGGATAAAATACCATGGTTTTGAAGTTACTCCATGTATCCAGTTGTTCAAGTGCTGATGAGGATTCTGTAGAAATCTGGATCTGACCAGGATTGATTATTTTCCAAGCTTTTTCAATCAAAATGAATGAGAAACAAGAAATTTAAGAGTCCATGAAAATGACTGACCATGGAATGTAGGTAAGAAAAATAGGCAAAAGATTATGTTAAGAGAGTAAGGGTCAATGTGAAAAACTGACTTTGATAAGATAAAATTTGAAGGTCCTGGAGACATTAAAATATCTCAGAGTCAGGGTGTTAAAGCAAACAATTAAAAGAGAAGCTCAGAGAATGGAGTGAATGAAATTGTGAATAAGAGGTATGATATTGCTGTCATAAGTAATGATGAAGTCTCAGCCAGGTATCATGAAAATGTGGCCTCTGGGCCAGCAACATCAACATCCCCTGGAAACTTGTCAGAACTGGGTGTTTTCAGACTCTATTTCAGATCCATCATATTAGAAACTCCAAGAGTAGAACCCAATGACCTCTCACTTTAACACACATTTATAAAATGTTGAGGACTATGTGTGATAAGGAGTGCCCAAGGTAAGGGGAAGAGACATTATGATATAATATGAAATATATATTTGGTCCTTCTCCCCAGTTCCTGGTGCAGAGTTCCTAAAGTCCTTGCAATTTCACAAGTGATGGGAATAAAAGGAACATCCTTTGTTATTCACAATAAATCTCTTTCAACCATACCTGAGTTTATGCTAATGAAATGGCTGGGGGTGCTAAAGCTCCTGGATAGCTTTAGGAGGTGTGCTAGTCACCAGAAAGACCAAAGCATGATTAGAAGGTTGCCCTTCCCTCTTCACCTCTACAGAGGAAAGATTGGATGCAAATGAATCAATCACCAAGAGCCAATGACTTAGTCAATTGTGCCCATGTTATAAAATCTCCATAAAACTCTCTAAGTACTGCAACTTGAGGAGCTTCTGGGTTGGTGAACATATTGCAGTGCTGGGAGGGTGGTTGGTACTCCCGTGAGAACATGAAAGCTCTTTGCTTTCTTCTTTCCCTTATACCCTGCCCTATGCATCTCTTCCATTTGACTCTGAGTTGTATCCTTTATTTTAAGCCAGTAAATGAATATAAAGTGCTTTTTTGAGTTCTGTGATTCATTCTAGCAAATTATGGAACCTGGAGAAGGGGTTCTGGGAACTCCTGATTTATACCCAGGACAGTTTCTCAGAAGCACAGGAAGCCTGAAATTGCTGTCTAATGGGGAGGGGGCACAAGTATTGTACGACTGAGTCCTTAAATTGTGGGATCTGACACTATCTCTAGGTAGACTGAACTGAATTGAATGGTAGGACACAAAGTGGTGTCCTGAGAATTGAAGAATTAGCTAGTGTGAGACCTCACTCACACGTTTAGTTTCAGAGTGTTGTGAGTAGAAACAGTTCAGGTGGGTGACATGATCATTAGAGCAGGAGTTCAACGAATGGCAAGGTCAAGATGACAATATTCATGTCAACTAGAACTAAGGAGTATGTGGGAGAGAGTTACATTGAACAAGAGGTAAAAATTGTCAATCAATTGGTTAGAATTCAGTAATGGCGTTGCCGTCCCCCACTTTTGGCTTTCACTTTTAAATCTTAAATGTTACTATTGCAGGCCACAGGCATCACAGGTAATGAGCAGGTGAACAACCAATGGAAAAGTGTTCCAAAACTCCCATGTTATCTAACAGGCTTCTGAATGTATTGCTGTAGTCCACAGAGAAGGCTGGAGAAGGTAGGTAGCAAGGAGATGTTGTATCAGCTACTAGACTCAAACTTGGTGTCTTTAAAATTGTTTCTATGCAGCTTATTTTATTTGTGTTTCATCAATCAAATAAAGTTTCTCCATAGAAAAAATAAAACATTGAATTAAAATGCCTCCATTTTGATTTTAAATTTTTAACTGAAAAATTACCATTTTATGTAAGTTATCCCTATTCTAGTTCTGCCCATAAACAGAGATTGAAAAAGACTAGTGAAATGCTTTGACAAAATATCTACCCTTTTTATTCCCAAGAGGAAAAATAGCCAAAACTGTTAGGCGCAAATTTAAACTTTTACAATTTTTTCAGTTACCATATTTTATATAATTGAACAAGGTGAATTGTTTATCAGACTGCTTGGGGAATACAGTCTTCTGTTTAATATAATTTTCCAATTATTTAGATAAGATTTTGTTATTGAAAATTGTAATCTTCTTTTGATAATTCCGTTTGCAGAATTGGATATTTATGGTCCATGGAACTCTTATGAAATGCCACTGTGCATCTGAATTGGGAATCATGAGCGACTTTCGGTCTTTTATAGCAATTCTCTATTACTATGTAACTAGATATACGTCTTTGCTGCCCATGTCACTATCTGAAAATCTGGTCTTGAGCTTTTGCTATGTATTTTATCTTCAAGGCTTAAAGATAATATATTTTCCTGATGGAAAATTGTGTTTCCTTGGTTTCAATAGAGTCCAGTTGCTGTCATCTCTATTCAGTTGGGAGATGCAAAAGCACATGATTTTGGAATCACACAAATCTGAGGTATGAAATCTATAGCAAGTTAGTGAACATCTCAAAGTCTCTGGTTCCACCTTTTCCAAATGGGAAAAATAACATTAATTGGAAGTGTGATAATTAAAAGACATGCTATCAGTAAAGTTCCTGGAACACAGTCAGCCCCAACAAATGTTAGCTATCGCTTTTATAATTCGAAATCTAAATAGATGCCAGCTGGCAATTCCAAGATATTAGTATAAAGATAAATGAAGTTTGCTGACTGACCTTCAAACATTGAGACTTTATCTTATAGGAAGCAAAAATCAACAAACATTTTCTTCTTTCCACATCTACAAAAACTCTGAGATGGAAAGACAGTGTTCCTATTAAGATGGGGACAATATTCTGTGAGCAGCTAAGGGGAGGAGAAAGAATATGAGAGGAGAATGGTTTATCAGGTGCTTTCTTTTTACTGGCAATAACATTTGAAGACCTTAAAGGCTTGTGAAATAGATCTTAAATGGACTTAGTGCTGGGAAATTTTCGTAAGGGTGTTTTATTTCTTCTGTACTAAATCTGGGAACCAATAAAATTGTTAATAACTCATTCAGTACATTCTTTCCAAACTAAACTATTTGTATTATGCACTTTATTGATATGCTAAGCTTTTGGATTAATCATGTGTCTCATTTGTGAATGCATGAATACTAGCTATGTAACAAGAGAAAAGTACTTTAGAGATATCTTCAAGGAGGGCTGCATAATTAATTTAACAATTGTTTATAAATTTCTGTCCTTACTCTAAATAACTAGATGTTCTGAATATTCTGAATGTGACTGAAGGTAAAATTATCTCTTTAAGGAAGTGTTTCTCACCATGAGATATGCTTTTAAATTTCACACAAACCATAGTGGTGTTGTACTATGATAAAAAGAAATCACTTAAAAGTGAGAATGAAAATGTAACTATTAACACCTCATTGTGTTTATAATACCTGCAAAATTAAACTTTACTTCTAGGGACAAAGTAGAGTTAGCTGTGTATCTGGAGTGCGAACAGATAGTGTCTATACTTTAATTATTTAAGTAAAAATATGTAATTTGCACTTCAAAATCCTATTACAAATTAGCTGTGTCACAAGCAGTTATCTGGAAGTGTTAATATTAGCTCATTAATGATCAAATAGGCCTTCAGCTCATTATAATGAGATGTTTCTATATACCAAAGTTGAAAGATAAAGATAGATTTAGGGATCTTCAATCCTTGGAAAAATCAGCAGTCCTAATTAGTGTAGTATTTGCAGAATACTATTTCTACTCAAGCATGTTTTCATTTACAATGCACTTCATATAAATTTTAACCTCAAAAATGTTTTTACCTCGCAAGAATAATTACCAATAATTATGCAGGGATAAATTAAACAGGTAGATGAAAGAATTTCCAAGGGTCTCAGAAATAAATGTGATATTAGGGATTGCTTATCTAATACTATATTTGAGTGTCATTTTTGACAATTACAAGAAATTATAAATGGCTTAGATATTTAACTATCAAAAAATATGCCAAGACATGATTATCTTATAAATGTGCCACATGTGTAAGGCAATGCCAAAATCTCCAACTTGAAAATTATCTTTAAAAAAACAAAATCAAAATTGACAGGAAAGCAACGGGTTATGAGTACTCTCCGTAGATATTCAGATCAGCAAGTAACAAGAGTAAACTTTCATTTTCCCAGTGAAAATTCAGATTAGCCACAAACCTCATTAAAACCATTTTTACTCATAAAGGCTGATAAGACAAATAGAGTTTTGTGGAATTCCGTATGTATTTAAACCACAGATTCACCAGTTATGCCTCACAAACCAACTTGGAGTACTCTATCTAGGATCTGAAATATTTGGCCTTCTTCTGGAGAAACATCGATTGGGATACATAGTTGGATTTTAATTTCAATATTGAATCTCTTGTATAATATGCATATTATCTTGAGAGATCAGAAATTGTTCAATTCTCTTGGATCATTCTATATTTGAGTTACTCGGTTCAAATGCCGAGAAGATTTATAATTCTGGATGAACACATACCAAGTTAATCTTTGTTCTAATCTTAAAATTTGGTTGTTTATGGTAGTTGGTGAAATTTTCATGGTTAGAGGTATGCAAAAAGGTTGGGGTTTGGGGGCACTGCTTGTGGCTCAAGGAGTAGGGCACCGGCCCCGTATACCAGAGGTGGTAGGTTCAAACCTGGTCCTTGCCCCCCCCCCCAAAAAAAAAGTCTGGTGTTTGGTACACTCTGGTAAATTGTGGGTGATGGTCTATGCCCTCTTATTGTCTAAATTCACTATTAAAAACACTATTAAAGGGGCGGCGCCTGTGGCTCAAAGGTGTAGGGCGCCAGCCCCATATGTCAGAGGTGGAAGGTTCAAACCCAGCCCTGGCCAAAACCTGCAAAATAAATAAATAAATAAATGAAAGCAACATGTTAAAAAAAAAAAAACCACTATTAAATAAAAATCAATTATTTTAAGTTCTAACAAATAACAGATAAGGAACTATTATCTATCCATTGTGGATACCTGGAATATACAATCTTCCTTGATATATAATTCTGGTTTATAATATAATTTTTAAATTATTGACTTAAATTTTCACAAAGCCATAGGTTTTTAAACTCTCAGAGCTTTTATAAAGCATTCAGATAATTTTATATATAGAAGAACAAATTAAGACATATAGAATTCAGTTGGTGATTAACTAGTAGATGGCAAGTGAAAAGTTTCAAATCCTACAAACAGAAAGGAAAGGATAATTTCCCTGAAAATGTTACAGTGCTTGAAAATTACCTGGACTGTCCTAAAACTCACACAATCTGGTATGTTCTATATCAGCGATACATAAAGATAGCTTCACATACCATATGGAATTTATACTTACACTAAATTTAAGTAAGGAATGCATACTTCTTACTGGAGTAGGATAATAAACTTTCACCAGAAGTGATTTGCATGAATAGCTGTTAAAATATCATTGATTTAGAAATTAAACAATATATTCAGCTCCATATGTACAAGAGACAAAGAAAATTTTCAGATTTAGTAGTCTAACAACTAAGTTACTTCCCTAGAAGGTCTTTGAGTTTCTAAACAGCTTCAGCCATCACTTAGCCTCAGAGTTCTATGGTCCAAACCTCATTCTACTGTAGCTATAAGGCAGCAGTTCTCAACATGTGGGTCACAGCCCATGGGAACTGTATTAAGGGGTTGCGGCATTAGAAAGGTTGGGAACCTCTGCTCTAAGGGAAACAAATATTTCTTTTTTTTTTTCTTTTTTAACATATTTTTATTTTTTATTTTTATCATTTATTTATTTATTTAGCAGTTTTGGCCAGGGCCAGGCTTGAACCCGCCACCCCCCATATATGGGGCCAGCACCCTACTCCTTGAGCCACAGGCGCCACTCAGGGAAGCGAATATTTCAAAAGAAACATTCAAAGGCCTAGGAAGATAGTGATGGGGACAGATGTAGGATGGCCACGGCAGGGGTAGAGAGTGAGTCAAATAATAGATTTACCAGAAAATGAACAAAATAACATCAAAAGCAGAACTCCTAGTACAAGTGGAGCCCAGCATGATTCCCATGTCGCGTGATTCCCATTTGTGCCCTTAGCAGCTCGGGTTTTAATGTCCTATGAGGCAGAATAAACACACTTAGATGTTCCCCCTTTTAATTTCTTGTATAGTTTAGGACTGTGCCTTGAATTTAATATCTATTTGTGGAAGAAATGACTAATTAATGATAAAAATCTGTCAACAGTCCATGTGTAATACAAAAGGAGGACCTTAGCTACTTATGCATCTATCAGAAGTCTTACTCTCTAAAGCACCTTTGATTAATTATGGATATGTGTTTCCAACAATTACATTCTTGTAAGTTAAAGGAAGCAGTGAAGTTACCTGGTCTCTTGTTTTCTTCTTCCTATGCCTTCCACACCTTTCTCCTCCCCAGTGCACAGAGAGACACTTCTCTGAGGTTTAAATCATGTTAGAACCTCTTTCCATCCTCCAGTCTAACCACCTTGTCCTCTGGCCAGCACTCATTCATGGAGGAGCAGACAGTGCAAAGAAATCATACTGTACATTACAAAAGAAAAAGAAGCACCATTTGGCCCACATGATGCTTCCTCTGATGCTTATGATGAATATTTCTGACTAATACCACCACTCTTACTTTGCAATTGAGCTAGTGTTCCAGATGGCCCTAGTTATAAGAGGAAAGTAGTTTACTTAAAACTTCCCTAACCTAATTACTAAGCCAAACACATTAAATACTCAACCCAACATCCCTCATTTCTTCATATAACTGTACCTGATAGTATTGAAACCTCTACTAATAACAACTCACAGTTCAGATTTGTTAGTAATATGCCCAATCTCTCTTTTGCCTTGTTATAACTCAGGGTCACCTCCCAGCTGTCTAGTCATTCATCTAAGTCCTCATTATAGCCAATTTCCATTACAAGCAAGTGAGACAATGCCATAGGCTGGAGCAGTCCCTTAAAACTCAATTAAAAACAAAGCATTTTGGCATCTAGAAAAGTTAATATGCTGGGACATTATTGCATTTTCTGATTATTTCCAGGAATTTTAGGGTTCAGTCCCTGGGGTTTATGAAATATAAGATCATATCATCAGCAAAGAGCAAGAGTTTGACTCCCCCTCCCCCATTTGGATGCCCTTTATAGCTTTCTCTTGCCTGATTGCATTGGCTAGAACTTCCAGAACTATGTTAAATAATAGTGGAGATAGTGGACATTCTTGTCTGGTTCCAGTTCTAAGTGGAAAAGCTTTCAGTTTTACTCCATTCAGTATGATGTTAGCTGTGGGTTTGTCACAGATGGCTTCAATCACCTTAAGAAATGTGCCACCTATGCCTATTGTCTTAAGTGTTCTTGTTCAAAAAGGATGCTGAATTTTGTCAAATGCTTTTTCTGCATCTATTGAGAGGATCACATGGTCTTTGTTTTTGCTTCTGTTGATATAGTGTATTACATTTATGGATTTCCATATGTTAAATCAAACTTGGATGCCTTAGATGAAGCCTACTTGGTAATGATATATAATTTTTTTAATGAGTAGTTGAAATCTATTAGCTAAGGTTTTGTTGAGTATTTTTGCAGAGTATAAAATGAATGTCCACAAATCAGTAGCCTTTGTAGATGTGAACAACATCTAAGTTGAGAAGCAAATCGAGGACACAATTTCATTCACGGTAGCTTCAAAGAAAATGAAATACTTAAGAATATACCTAACAAAAGAGGTGAAAGATCTTTTCAAAGAGAATTATGAAACCCTAAAAGAAGAAACTGCAGAAGACACTAACATATGGAAGAACATACCATGCTCTTGGCTGGGAAGAATCAACATTGTCAAAATGTCTGGTCTACCCAAAGCAATCTACAGATTCAATGCAATCCCCATTAAAATACTAACATCCAGCTCGGCATCTATTGCTCAAGTGGCTAAGGCGCCAGCCACATACACCTAAGGTGGCAGGTTCGAATCCAGCCCAGGTCCGCCAAACAACAATGATGACTGCAACCACAAAAAATAGCCAGGCATTGTGGCGGGTGAGGCAGGAGACTTGCTTGAGCCCAGGAGTTGGAGGTTGCTGTGAGTTGTGATGCCATGGCACTCTACCCAGGGGGACAGCTTGAGGCTGTCTCAAAAAAATAAATAAATAAATAAATAAATAATAAAATAAAATAAAATAAAATACTAACACCCTATTTTGCAGAACTGGAAGAAAGAGTACTTTGTTTTGCATGGGACCAGAAAAGAAAAGTATATAGCTAAGGCTATTCTTAGTAATAAAAACAAAGTTAGAGGCATCATCCTATCAGACTTCAGGCTATATTATAATCAAAACATCATGACATCGGCACAAAAGTAGAGACACAGCCGTATGTAACAAATCAGAAAACCAAAAGATAAAACCAGTTTCTACTTGCCATCTTACCTTTGATAAACCAAGCAAAAGCATACGGTGGGGAACAGAATCCCTATTCAACAAATGGTGCTGGGAGAAACGGATAAACATGTAAAAGACTGAACCTCAACCCATACCTTTCAGCCCTTACAAAAATTGACTCAAGATGGCTAAGAGACTTCAATCTAAGACACGAAACAATAAAAATATTAGAAGATAGTGTAGGGAAAACTCTTGATGATGTTGGACTAGGGAAAGATTTTATGACAAAGACTTCAGCAGCCATCGCAACAGCAAAAATTAACAAATGGAACTTAATTAAGCTGAAAAGCTCCTGCACAGCTAAGGACACAACAAGTAAAGCAAAAGGACAACCTTTAGAATGGGCAAAGATATTTACAGGGTATCAATCTGACAAAGGGTTGATAATTACAATCTACAAATAACTCTAATTAATCAACAAAAAAGAATAAACAATCCCATCTACTTCTGGGCAAGAGATATGAACAGATCCTTCTCTGACAAAGACAGACCAATGGTGAACAAACATTTGAAAAACTGCTTATCATCCCTAATTATCAAAAACATGCAAATCAAAACCACCCTGAGATATTACCTAACCCCAGTGAGAATGGCCCACATCGCAAAGTCTCAAAGTTACAGATGCTGGTGTGGATATGGAGAGGAGCATATACTTTTACACTGCCTGTGGGACTGCAAGCTAATGTAACCTTTTTGGAAGAAAGTATGAAGAATCCTCAAAGAACTCAAATTAGACATCCTATTTGATCCTATTACTAGGCATCTACCCAGACGATAAAAAGGTCATTTTAGCACAAGGACATCTACACTAGACTGTTTATTTCAGCTCAATTTACAATTGGCAAAACATAGAAACAATCTAAATGCTCACCAACCCGGGAATGGATTACCAAGCTGTGGTACATGTATTCCATGAAATACTATTCAGCCATTTAAAAAGGTGGAGACTTTACATCTAGTATATTAACCTGGATGGAGGTAGAACACATTCTTCTTAATAAAGCATCACAAGAACGGACAAGCAAGAACCAATGTACTCAATTCTAATATGAAGGCAGTGGATGATCCAATACAAGGGATGGGTAGAATGAGGGATCAGGGAGAGGTGAGGCAGGAGGAGAGAGGGACATGGAGGGGTCATGGTGTATGACATAACTCTTGGTGGCAAGACATAATTACAAGAGGACTTTACCTAACAGCCATAATCAGTGCAAACTAATTTTTTGTACCTTCAATGATTTCCAAACAATAAAAAAAAAAAGTGATATGTAAGAGATCATTTTTTCAGGTTTAAAATTCATAATATCACCAGGATCATATGTCTGGGATAAAACTAGGCTTACATTTATGTGTTTATTTATTTTATTTCAAATTAACATGTGGGTACAAAAGTAAAGTTGCAGTTTTAAAAGAGCCTATCACCCAAGGGACATGTTACACACTCTCACTATGTGCACATTAGGTGAGGTCCTGCCTCAGGCCCTTCCTTCTGTCAATCATCTTCCCCCCACCCACCTCCCTCTACCCCCTTGAGACTATATTTGTGTTTTATTGTTCATAGGAATATGTAATTGTTTATAATTATATTGTATTGTTTCATATTAGTATGGAGTACATTGAATATTTATTTTTCCATTCTTGCCTAACTTTACTAAGAAGATGTATTTCAATTCCAGCCATCTTTTTTTAATGGCTGAATAGTATTCCATAGTATTTATATACCAGTGAGTTGATCCATTCGTGGGTTGAAGGGCACCTAGTTGCTTCCATGGCTTGGCACTTATGAATTAAGTCACAAGAAACATTCTAGTACAAATGTCTTTGTGGTGAAATGATTTTTGTTCTTCTGGAAAGATACCTAGTAACGGGATTACAAGATCACATGAAAGGTCAACATGTAGATCTCTGAGGATTCTCCATACATTTTCTCTAGCCCATATCACAAAGTCCCCAAACAGCAAATAATGACATGGATGTGGAGAGAAGGGAACACTTCCACACTGCTGGTGGGATTGAAAACGAATACAGCCTTTTCAGAGAGAAGTAGGCTTACATTTAAACAGGATAAGAATACTTGAAGACTGGAAGTTTTTAAAACTCATTTTCTCTTGTGTCTTATATATTTTGTGATGTGTCAAGGTAATGCTTCTGTTTTTTAATGAAGCATGATATATTTAAACACTCAGTGAAAAATATAATATTTACATCAACAAAGTTATAAGAAAGCCATAGGAAAACTATCCATATGTCCTACGAGGTTCCGACACCTACCTGGTGGCTGATTAACCAAGTTAAAATCAAAATACCACCAAAAAAAGCAAATAACATCGTGCTGTATGATTACAAGCTCAAATCTATAAAATGAGGAGAAACTTCACAATTATTCATAATTTCCTCTGTGGAATTGTAACAGATGGATTATAAAGATGATCCCATGATAAACATCTAAATGTGGTTACTACCTTCTGTGCTTTCTTGGTTCATAGTTTTATTTTTTTTTTTGTCTTATAAACAGATAATACATTTTCTGCAGCAATGCAAAATTTGCAGATGTATTGAATATGTCATAGTTATTTTTGTTTTCTTCATTGTAGGTGTCTCTGCTTATAGGTAGAGAAAACAAACAGAGCAAAGTCTGGTGTTGGAAGGGAGAGAAAGAAATCTTAAAAAGCAATGAAAATGTGAGCTATTTGGAGAAAAAAAAAATTCCCAGGGGATTAAGAGAGCTAGTTACTTGGTTAGACTAAGGTTATTTTCCTAAAATGAAAATTAAATGAAGTTAAAATGAAAGTCAGAATGATTTTGTTTTGAAATAACAGAATAGTCCAGTTATCCTAGAGTAAAACTAAAAGCAATTTTTGACAAATCCCACAACAAATAGATGGTATGGGGGTTAGTTAGTCAACATGATCCACTGCCCCATGATTCTTTTGTCTTTCTGTACATGTTTTCAAGATGGCGATAGCATTAACCTAGCCTTAGTTTCACCTGTACTTTATCTCTTAGAAGGGACTTAACTGATAGCAGAAAATAAAGACTCAGAAAGAAAGTGCACATGTGTGGAGACTGATAAATTCATGGAGGCATTAACAGGTGACTCACCTTTTCAAACCCAAGGTGATCATGGTATTATGTATGTAATGTGAAAAGTTAATCTATATTGTTGGATGGGTGATCAAATCAGCATTTCCAACATAAGAAACTGTTTGGTTTTCCACTTGAGATTTCATACTTTTTATAACAGGAATTACAATTCTGAGGAGATTGAATATATCTAACTTTTTCAAAGTAATTAATAGTAAACTAGTACTACAGAGAAATTTGTTCTGTATCACAGTCAACACTGAAGATTATAGATTTAAATATTTACATATTTAAAAAATTAATTATAGAATATATGACATTTTGCCATGTTCTTTTCAAACATGCAAACTGACCTTTAAACTGATATTTTATGGAATAATTTTTCAGATGAAAGAAAACAAGATGTGATTAAGGGAAAATTTTTCTGTTCAAATTTCTTTTTTCTTTTTTTTTTTTTTTTTTTTGCAGTTTTTGGCCAGGGCTGGGCTTGAACCCACCACCCCTGGTACATGGGGCCAGCGCCCTATTCCTTGAGCCACAGGCGCCACCCCAAATTTCTTAATCCTATATAACAAGTCACAGTGTAGAAAAAAAATTGTGTCACACCTGGAATTGGAAGTTGTCTTCACATTTATTTAGACATATTTATTCTATTTTAATAAACAGAGGTATCAAAGAATTTAGATAATTTTATTCAGCAGTTAAGATGTCAAGTAGTATAATTATTCTTTAACTGATTACAAGATTATAATATTTATGTTTTGAGAATCTCATTTTTTATAATTATTTAAAATTATTAATGCAAACAGGATCTCCTGTAGAGATTCTAATTTGAATTGTATGTACTTATATTTTATGCTAATGTGACAATCATTTGTGGCCTATTTCACTGAAGAGGTTTTTAAGAAGTTGTTCAAAATTCTTGAAAATCAAGGATCACAAACTTTTCTGAAGTATGTCCTAAAACAAAAATAATAAAATCCTTTCCAAGCGTTTCATGTAATTAGTTCTATAATGGCCAAAAGAGTACAGAAAAATTAACAAACAAAATTCAATTCGAGTTTTAATTGTGTATCATATGAAATATTATAAGAAACATTCACAAAATCTAGTGTTGACGAGTTCGTGCCTAGACATTCAATGTCCTGTTTGTGGGGCTATAAGTCAACCCTGCCATTCTGGGGAATGGTTGACCATGACTACTAAAAGCCTATGTCCTTGGAAATGAGAATTCTAATTCTAAATTGAAAAATATGCCTAGGGTAGAAGTTTGAAGGCTAAAGAAAAGTATTTATTCTGTCACTGATGTGTATGTGTGTATACACACATATGCATACATGCATATATAAGCACATGTGTATCCATACATGCATATATACACGTTAAGCACACATGTATACATGCATATATACAGCCACAAAAAAATCAGCCACATAAAACAGATTTTAAATGAAAAATCCAAGAACAAAGAGCACACTTAACATGTTTATCTTTGTGTAAAACTGTAAATATGTACATCTATCTGTGCAAAATTTTACATCTTGCAAGGATTAGCACCAAAATGTTAACAGTGCTTATATCTAGAGGACAAGAAATTTTACTTCCTTACAATTTCATATATATAGAATACATACACATGCACACATATATACGCATATATGTATGCTTATATATGTATACACACACACACACAGATGGTCCCCAACTTGCAATGGTTCTACTTGAGATTTTTCAACTTTATGATGGTACAAAAGTGATATGTACTCAGACAAGAACTATTCTGTTTTTTACTTTCAGTAAAGTATTCAATACATTACATGAAATAAGGTAGGCCAGGCTAAGCTTTGATGTTTAGTAATGTGTATTAAATATACTTTCAATTTAATGATATTTTCAACTTACATTGGGTTTATCAAGACATAACCCCACTGTTTGCTGAGGAGCATCTGTACTGCATTGAAAATGGATAACGTGATTGAAATAATTTGCAACATTTGACAGAATGAATTAAGGTGCTTTGGTTTTAGTTAAAATGATTTTGTTTTGAAGTAACAGAATAGTCCAGTCATTCTAGAGTAAAACAAAGAACAAATATTGCCAAATTGCACAACAAATAGATGGTATCGGGAGTTAGTGAGGTCAACATGCTTCACTGCTCTGTAATTCTTTTGTCTTTCTATACCTAATTTCAAGATGCCTATAGCATTACCCAGCTTTATAGTTTTACTTGATAACATCCCATGGCAGAAAAAGGTAAATGAGGACATTTTAGAACTTTGGGGAAGAATTTTAAGCATTGACAAATAGTCAAGTCAAATGTCCTGCAGCCTGGGGATAACCATTCCCAGTAAAAGACTGCCACATGTCATCAAGACTTCCTTATGTAAAGAAGATGAATAACTTGCTTTTAAACAAGTATTTGAACACAGCTCTAACTGCAACTAACATATAGGTGTCAAGTACTTTTGCATGGTTTTAACATAACATGAATTTTCCAGGCATGAAACTATTATATACATGAGGAAAGATGGTAGTGTTTTTATATATTTTCCAAAAGCAAATATTAATACCTGTCAGTCTGCTCAGGAATAAAAAGCACACCTATGGTGTATTTTACAAGGGTACATGTCAAATCTACAAAGTGTAAAGTATAAATATCTTAACACAATAATTAAGAAAGTACAGTGAAGGCTATATTAACCAGTTTAGTGTAAGCATTTCAAATTGTATATAAAACCAGCACGGAGTACCCCATAAATGCATTAATGTACACAGCTATGATTTAATAAGAAAAACAGAATATTCAAATTAAAATCCATGGTTTGATTTTAAAGAGATTACTTACAAAGATGTGAGTGTAGAAGGATGTGGAATGACTGTAAGTAACACCATAACTCTGGGGTAGTAGCAGCAGAGTCATGGGGAACAAACCACCTTGATCACACAAGGGAATCCTAACCACATGAAGGACACAAAGGTCAAGGAGACTTAGTAAGGAGGAAGACTATGGAATAATCCCTGATTCTATTTCTTCCTTTCTTCCAATCTCATAACACACCCAGAAGCCAGAGAGCAAGAGAACCTACTGATATATTCAAGACAAGTCATTTTTCTTGGACAAAAGCTGGTAAAGGGAAGAATACAACTGGAAATGAGGAAGAGGAACAAACAGAAAATGCCTATCACATGTGCCAAGCCAGGTCAGTCATGTCAACAAAGGGGATGGCAGTTTTGGTATTTGGATAGCCAATAACACCTATGCATCACTATACTTGCAGCTTTGTATTTATAATAATTCAAAATATAAATGCACATATGAAGATTTCATTATGCTGTATTATGTTTAAAAGGCTAAATTCTGGCACAATTAATAGGCATACTGGATAGCAATTGATTTCAAATTGTTATCCTAGTTGCAGCGGTTCTTGGTTTTCTTTCTTTTCTTTTTTCTTTTTTTTTTTTGCATGAGGCCTTGGGTCAGTTAGAGTTGAAAACCATTGACTTAGATCAATGACCATTCGTCCTCAGGTTAAGGCTGGTCCACTGAAGCACAGACACCAAATATCTATATGAAATGAGGTTTCTATTAACCAGAGAAATAGAAAATGGCTCTTAGGGAGGTAATAAGTGTGTCTTCCATGGCTTATAACAATATGTACTGTCTTATTAACAATCTAGTAATTAAAAATTAATGTCCCCATAATGTGCAAGATATTTGATAAGTACTTTGACACATAAAATATGATCCCAATTATCAAATAGTTGACAGTCTAACTGAAGCAAAATAATAGGTCTATTGAATAGCATCAAACAGCACAAAGTATAAGAAATTTGTCTCTATAGTAGCGTCAGCAGTGTGGCCATTCTGTATTTGCTCAGATACTGGCTGTAGAAGAAGCTGAAATCACTAACTCCACAGTGACTTTACCCAGGAGGTATGCAGATTGTCTATATCTAAAGCCTACTTTTTTCAGTCACATAACAATGTCAAAGAGGTAAGCTTGGCACAATTGCTCTAGTGCCTCTCTGCTGCCAGCTTTATATACTAAGTGCTCTCAAGATGCCCATTTAATGGACTTTCCTGAAGCTGCGCTCAGGATCAATATAAGGTTCATTGATAAAGCATTTTTGGAATTCACCATTTGCTTCTTTATTAATCCTGGGATTGTTGCCCAGATTCTAGGTTTTGGCATCTCAAATCTCCATGACTCTCAAATCACCAACATTTTTCCAACACCATTCCTAGAAGACTTTTTAGTAGAATGTTTTCATTTGACACTTGAGCTTATTTATAGCAGTAAGAGTCTATTGCTATCTCCCCCCAAAATTAAACTCCCATTTACACATTTTGGGTCACTGGTGAGGGTCCTAGCCTTAATATCATAGATACACCATATGTACTTAATCTTAGAAACAATTTATACTAGCTACTTTCTGAGTTTAACTAAAATGTCTTACTTTTATTTTGTTTATTGCCTAAATTATATAATAGATTGAAGGCTAAAAATCATCCATATTTCTAAGTATATTAATTTGAAAACAGGAGTATGTTTTTTTTGTTTCCTAACTTGGCAAAGATCCTGGTTTTCATGAAGAAATATAAACACTTTTAAACATTCAGGCTTTCAGATTCTGAGAAACTTGAAATTTAACAAGTAACTAAATTATAATACATACCAGTGAACATCACAGAGGAAAAAGCAACTAGCAATCATTTGTAAATATTGCCTTCGAAATGCCCATCCAAAGGAAACCAGGCTTCCTTTTATTTGACAGCTCATATCAGAAAAAGGAAATTAGTAAATATGGATAACTGTCTAGCATGAAATATAAATTAAATCAATGATTGTTTATATAATAAAATTTAGGATTTTTTAAAGTCATTTGTACATAGATCATAAACACATTTATGCCATCGTGGGATTCAATGTGTTGATTATTTGTACAAATTGGAGTGTTACATCCTACTAAACAACATAGCCTTCACTTCATTTACCCAATTCAGCATTAAGACAATTGTGTTCTACACCTGATAGATCCAGCGTATACTTGCAATATGCAGGCGTCCTTCTACTTGGACTCAATGGGAACATTTAGCTTGCTTTTATATCACTAACAGAGACTTGTGACTAGTCATAGAATTTTAGTATTTTTAAGCCATCTCCAAAGTAGAACCCATTATGAACATTACAGAAAGTTTATTATTCATTGAATTTTTAAAAATAAATTTACCACTTTCTTATAAACCTTTTCTTTGTTCAGATCATGCATCATACATATCCATTCAACTTTCTAGCTGTCCACCACGAGCTACTTCCACAGGAAAAGATGGAGTGGTCCCAAGCCCAACAGGGATTTTGTGCATAATACTAATTAGGCTAGGATACATTCTAAATGTCTGTCACAAGCAGTGATCTTTTGGATTCAAGTTATTCAACCAACTATGCTCTAAAAATCCAATCTACTTACACTATTTGTAAAGCTACCACTGTGTTCAAAAGCCTAACATTCACAGATTTCAAATTTTGACACACACTAAAAATTCTGTGTTAAAAGGTTTTTTTATTCACTTGTATTTCCTTATATGTACAGCCATTATGGAGTGTTGCTAACTGCCCTCTGGGAGCAAAGTCATACCAAGCACCATAACATAACCTAAAGAGAGATGCTTCTTACTCAGCTAGGGATTCCATCTCCCATCATGTCTTAAAGATGCTACAAACTTAAGGCGTTATAATCTAGAAGATATTCCAAGCAAGCCTCAAAAGACTTTTTATGAATTTCAAATGCCATGATTAAGAAATAAGATGTAAAGAAATAAAGAAAAACACAGTATATAAGGCGTTCAAACAAATTCTGCAACTATGGAAATAGATAATGAGTGCTGAGCTTTATGCTAAACACAAATTAAATCAGAACTTTGACGTGGGGAATAAAAGTTAATATTAAACCATTGTGCCCCAAATAAATATCTTTTCTCCTGCATGACAGAATTTAATGTAAGATAAGAAAAGCAAACTACAGCAAAGGATGCCTCTAAGGATCCTTCCACCAAATTTGAGAACGTATATACTAGAAGGCTTAAAAGCTCTTTGGCCAAAAAACA
>NW_003852404.1:20683204-20750958 GCF_000181295.1 Otolemur garnettii | reverse complement strand
AAAAAAAAAAAAAAAAAAAAAAACCCACAACAACAGAAAAATGAATATTATCCAATAATAAATTACTACATCAATATTATGTTAATATATCACATACACTACTGAGCATTAATATTTCAGTTATTCACTGACTTAAAACTCACTTATCTCCTATGTACAATATTGATAAACTATTGGTAAATAATTAAGAAAATAAAAGTATTGTTTTCCAGGTCCTTCTAAAGCCTTTTCATACACTGTTTCATGCAATTCTTATGGTGACTCTTTGAGTATATGCCAACTTCATTATTTTATAAAGGAGGAAACTGGGTCAAATAGAGAACGAAAATGTCACCCAGATAATGAGTGGCATAGCTGGAATTGGATGTCACCATCTAGTAGAGTGTAACTTAGGGAAGCAGGGAAACGATGGTTGAAAGCATGGACTTTGGAGGAGGCTTACATTCAAAACCTAGCTCTCCCAGTATTTAAGTGATCTTCGGAGATTTCCCTACCTCTGTATATCTTAGTTTCATATTTTTGCCAGTTTATGCCTCTACTATGAACTGGTAACTGTTATACTAGTTAATGCTCCCAGAACACTTAGAAGACTACCTATCTCTTAATACATATTAACCACCTTGTGCTGTTTTCTTCACTTGAGTAGTTCATGGAAATCAGGTTCCAGGTGGATAAATGCTTGTAAGTCAACAGGAAGAAATACTCAACTATAGAAACAGCATAAACAGCTCCATTTTACGGGAAAGCATGTTTGAAAGCTCTGTTAAATTAAGGAGCGGAAGGAAAAGTCTCTAAGGACATGGTGAATCAGTGGCTGTAAACTGATGAGGCTTGTCTGGGATACTGTCTTGGAGACTCTCAGACTTAAAAATAGTTTTGACATGGGGAGAAGATTGAATGCTATTGTGGAGGAGATATTTTATGAAGTCAGCAGAGACAGAAGAGACAAATATGGTATGGAAAAATGATATGAAGTAATGAGTATGAAATGCTTTATAAAGGGTGATAGTGTAAATTATCATGATGATTAGAACTTTGTTCTTCCTGGTTAATGCAACTACATCTACATCATGTGGCCATGTGAGATCAATTTTCCCATACCTTGGGAAATACCAGTAGCATCCAGTCAGAAGTATCAGAAATGTCTCTGTCACCACTGAGTATATAGAGTTAGCTGGTAAAATTGCCTTTATCAATTTTAATTTTTTATTGTTTTAAAATACAATTTTAAATTTGTTTATTTTTTGTTTAAAAATACACATAACACAACATTTTCTATTGTAACCACTCGTAAGTGTGCAATGCAGTGTTATGAAAGGCATGCTTAGTGTTGTACAGCCATCACTGCCATCTCCATAATTCTATTTGTTTTATAAAACTGAGCCTCTGTACCCATTAAACCATGATTCTTCTTCATTCCATCCTCCCCCAAGGCAACCACCATTCCACTTTCTGTCTCTTATGACTCACACAGTATCAAATACATTTTTTAAATATTAAAAATCTATTGTCTGTGAGCAAAGTGGAGTTTAACACCAACATTTTCATTAAGTTCTCAGAACGTTAGAATGTAGCTACGTATTTATCTTTTAATATATTCTACGCATATTCTAACGAAAAAGTACCTTCTTCAAAGATTATGACATCTACTGCTATCCCTGTACCTTCCACGTCTGCCATCTGTAGGTATCAGCCTCCTTTTTGGTCTTCCATTTAATGACAAATTCTGTTTATCATTTGGCAGCACCCCCTTCCTTCCTGACTGTCTTGGAAGCACTGACTGTAGCTACCCATCCCTGATACCTCTCTACTCTATCCCCTGAGATACATCTTCAACTATTTCTTTCGTAACTACTTCTACATCTAAGAGTCTAGGTTCAGTTTCTTGCCCTGTGAAGACCACAAGGGAAATTAAATAGGTCCTGTGTTGGGGGTGAAGAAAAATTATATGTGAAATATGATCCAATAGATCTCAATTCACCCAGATCTTGACTACGCTGTGAGGCAACCTATGCAAAAATTTGAGACATAGTAACCAGAGATGAAAGGAGAAGACTGTAGATTTTCTTCCTAGTAGAAACCTAAGCAAAACTTATAATCAAATACTTGATCTTTTAACTGATCTCCATTTAACTTGCTCCCTGGATTAGCAGACACACTCTTCTGCTTAAAAACCTTTTCAACACTTTGGCCAGTAGGCCTCTTACTGTTGTATCCAGGCATTTTTAACATTGAGTTTCAGGTTCATCAAAGGGGCCATTGGAGAGCCTTTGCAACTTAGCATACAGTCCACAGGACTCAACCTTTGTTGTTTCGTGGGATTACACTTATTAGTCAATATTTAAAAATCGTAATTTCAAAGGCAGAAATACCAGTCTAAGAAAATTGCCATTGTTTATATGAAAGAATAGAGGAATATTATTGAACATAGCAATTCTAATGATGTTTTTCAAATCCAAGCCCATGCTAGGTCTACATGGCGAAAATCTGAAAGGATATGACGAAGGAATTGATGTTCCCAGCTCCTCAACCTATAGCATAAAGGGAAAGCCCAGGAAACTTCGTCGTCCTGACAAGTTTGAGATGGCTGTGAGTTACATTACATCCTGTCCAATCATATAGATATAGATGTGTATATGTGTATATATATAAACACACAAACATATACATGCACACATACGCACACAGACATTGTCAGTGAAGTCCTCTAACACTGCCTCTTATTTTCAGGCATTTGAAAATGACTAGAAGAACACAGACTCTTATAAATGGCACTTACTATTCACAGCACATATTGAGAGAACATGTATCAAATTTAATATTGTCTGTCACAAATAGACAAAAAAACCATGATTCAAGGTGAGTCCATAGTAACTGCACAAACATTCAAGATGGGTCAATGCCTGCTCTGTTTAGAGGTTGACAATAAAACTATGTCTTCACAATCTAGTATTTTACCTCATATTTTACCAGGTGACCTTCATGATGCAGGCCATGGAGAATTCCAGGATTTGTCAGAGACTGTGGGTCCTTGGACAGCTGCAGTATTTCAAGAGAAGAGCCATGGAGGCAGGAAGGAAGCCAATTCCCAGTTGAGGTGATCAGAATTTACATTTCCTTCCATTGCAAAAGTCTCAAAAGGTACTTCAGTGCTATTTTTTAATCGTTCCATTAGTCATGTACCACAGGACATTTCAGTCCACAGAGACCATATATAGGATGGGGACCCCACAGTGTTAGAATACCCTATTTTCCCTGTGGCTTTTCTATATTTAGCTAGGTTTAAAGACATACTTTCCATCCTGTTACAGCTTTATCTAGTAACAGTACAGTAACATGCTGTACAGGTTTGTAGCCTAAGAGCAATAGGCTACTTCATACAGCCGAGGGAGGTAGCAGAAGACTATACCATTTATGTTTGTATCAATTCACTCTAGGATGTTCACAGTAAAATGAAGTTTCCTAATGATGTGTTTCTCAGAAAGCATCCTATTCTTTAAGCGATGTGTGACTGTATTAGGTTATACTGTGGGTACTGCCTGGGAAATGGACGTCACAGCTCCGTCATGAATGGAAATGACTGTTTATGGCAAAAAGCACATAAAATCACACTTGCAAGATTACAAGTACTTTCAGGTACTTATTTTGTAGACGTCCACACATCACTAACCGGACAGCATTCATAAGTCTTCCCTCCCCACTTGATTCCAGGTCATCCTATCAAATGTTACAGAAGTATCTTATGTTAACTGCTCAATGACTGTTTTGGATAATGTCACCACTGTCATCTTGGACAGCAGCAATCAAGCGGACTCATTTCAGTGAGGTAAGGTAGACACTGGCCAGTGAAGTGTCTTATCAGTGTACGGCACCATTTTCCACCAAGACCAAAAGCAGTCCGACCCATATACATCTGCACAACAGTGAAAGGGTGAGTTTATATATAAAAAGGCAATGACTAAGGGTTGTTAGCGTATACCCAGGCCACCTGGACTCCTGCTTAGCCTTAGTCTAAAGAAATTCAAAGTACAAGTCCTAACATACCTCTTAGCGCCTTATCTATTGGTTTTCTGGGCTGAACCTTCCATTGTTCAGGTTGCTAAGTGTATAAAAAAATCAGTAAATATTTATAACCTGGTTTTTTGCCTTTGAGTGACCTTATCTATATAGTATTTCAATGATTTAGCTTGAGATTGACCCCAAACCCTTGTCAAAGTAGAGTTGTTAATATTGTTCTTGTTCTTTGACTATTGCTGCACTGCTAATTAATGTAATGCAGGTCCCAGTGAGCATAATGGACCTCTTGAAGAATGCAGAGAGATAGAAAGGAACTCTGAACAAAAATGTCAAATACTTTACAACTTTCCTGAGAGCTGGACTCATCTCAAAGCTTTCATATAAACTTTCTTGATACGCAACTGTCGTCCACTGGCACATTCACTGGACGGTCCGCACGCTACCAAACTTCATACCCAGAGAACATAAATTTACATTGAGTATTTTGTAGAAATGAAAGGTATTTTCTTTTAAACTTACACTGTTTTATGAAAGTCATTATTGGATTTTCTTTATGTCAGGATATGCCAATTAGAAAATCACTTCCAATTTAATTTAAGCAGCTCCCCTGTGGGTTGGCTAATTAGTTATATATCACAGTTATACTGGTGGCCAAGACTCTGTAAAGAAGGTCTCCAGAGTGTTGCTCCACCTGGAAGGACATGAATGAAGAGCCATAAAAAATCATTCATTAAGAAGGAAAGACTAGTGGCCTAGATTTTCACGTGTAGGATTCAATTAATTTTTCTCTGTAATATTTTCTCTGGGTAGGCTTTCATCTTACACACTGATAAGGACAATAGAGCTTCAAACTTTCTGAAGATAGGACTGTAAATAATCTGTCAATGTTGACAAAATTAAGCGTTCAGAGCTGTGATTTTGCCAACTGAACACTGAGAAAACCTGTGGGGTGGAGATATTTTCAGAAAGTCTTCATACCCCTAAAAAATAAAGTTCATTGCTTCTGTCATAAACATAAATAATTTACCCACTATCAACCATTTTCAGTAGCCTAGTAAATTACACTTTTTATTCCCTGCCACGTTCTACTTCAACACACGACACACCTTTTTTCATGCTTTAAAATGATCACCTGTCTGATAATTTTCTTATAAAACATGTCCAGGTAAGGGCTTGATTCTATTTATTGTTTGTTTGTACCCCCACCATATCCTTCGTCTTCTGCATGTTCCACGCGATCTCTGCCCTCCAGCATAGGTCGGGAAAGCCTCTGCATCGCAATCAATCTTTGTTTTCTTCACAGAGAGCTCTGCCTATTCCCCTATTAGGAACTCTTCACATGTTCTAAATGCTATTGATTTATATGCACTTTTAGAACTTTCTTCAGAAGCAAAAGTTTAGCTTCAAAAGCAAAAGTTTAGTTCATTACATGCTGTTGTTTATATCAAGTGCTTCTATTTGTAATTCATAATTTAAAAATTGAAGCAATTTTCACTTTTGGAGGATTTAGAATATAAAGTGCACCCATTGCTACTGGAAAGCTGCCTATGTATTTGTGTGTGTGTATATATGGTTCCTATTTATATGATATTATAGATGAAGCTGGACGATTAAGTTCATGAACTCATCCTGGACAAAGTGCTACATACCTCACTGCTGAATATCACTACTGTGACCAGGTGGCCCAGGGGAGATCTTTGAAGGTGACTGTATGGGTCACTTTTTTTAGGATGAGTTCATGAACCAAATTGTTAGGCCTCATCCAACAACAGCTCTGAAGACCATTTCAGGAAAAATGTTCCAAAATTGCTTTGAAGGGCAGACTAGGTGCTGACCTCAGTGCATAGCTTCCCAAAGGGAGTACTTTGAAGGTGCCCATCTTGCTATTCAGCAATGAGATACATAGCACTTTTTCTAGGATGAATTCACAAACATAGGCATCCAACCTCCCATACTTGTAACTCTGAAAGCCTGACCTATCCAGTAACTATATTAAACAAAAGCAAGAAAAGCTGCTCAAATTTCAGTCAATAAACTGCAGTGAGGAGCTCAGATATTTGAATAGATAGTAGTAGCCTTTAATTTTTAAACATTTTGATTGCTCTTAAAAATCATACCATCACGGCAGGGTGCAGTGGCTCCTGCTTGTAATTCTAGCACTCTGGGACGCCAAGGCAGGTAGATCACCAGACTTCAGAAGTTCAAGACCAGCTGGAGCAAGAGTGAGACCCATATATCTATTAAAATTAGAAAAACTAGCCAGGCATCTTGGTGGGCACCTGTAGTCCCAGCTCTTTAGGAGGCCAAGATAAGGGGATCACTTGAGCCCAAGAATTTGAGGTTGCTGTGAGCTAGGATACCATAACAGCACTCTACTCAGGGCAAAGAGTGAGACTCTGTCTCAATAATAATAATAATAATAATGACATAACAGTATGAGAAAAAACATGAAATAATCCATTTTAACTTTTGGCATTTCATTAACCAGAAAGTCCTGACTTCATTTTTACCCCTTTAAGGTAAAAAGGGAGCTTTGACTGAAAATTCAGATAAATACGTTAATGTCACCATGTACTTGAGGTACATTTTACCTCTCAAGAACTGTTTTGAGATTTCATTAGCTACATATTGCCATAATTCAGGCTAGTAATACATGGAAATAACGAGTTCATTGTGATGTTCAATGTAATGATGGCATGTTCTGAAATTTTTGTTAACCTGGAATAATTAGCTCCAGAGGTGAAATAAAAGACAAATTCACTTCACATATTAGTAAAAGAAAAAAAAAAAAAGAACATAACTTTATAAACTATTGCTGTTCTTTTGCTATTAAGAGTCAATGGAATCTATGATTAGGGAACATTGTGGAAAGGTTAAAGATGAAAATGCACATGGTCTATCTACAGGAAACTGAAACTGTTTAGGTTAACGAAGTGTCTGTGAAAGTCATTAATTAGCAGGTTCACAGGAATCTAACTTGCATTTTGTAAATGTCATGGTAGAAAATATTCAGGTTTCGTGCATACAACTATTCTCCCCCCCTCCCCCCGGATTACTACATGATGCTTATACTTTTCAGTTTTCTATCCATTTTCTTCCTAATAATCTATGTTTTTAGGAATTGCACAATCCCAGTAATCTATCACGTCTTAAATTTCATTTACCAACATGGCTTTGAAAATTATGAGAAACAATATCACTGTTCTCTTTCTTTATGTAAGAGTGAGTAGTCGAATTTTCTAAGTTTCATTAAGATAACAGTAGAAGATAACAAACATATTTCCTTATTTTCCACTTTCTCATTATTTCTGCCTCATATCAACCAAAACTGTTTCTTTCATTGGAGAGTGAAAACATTACTGATTAAAACCTAATTTAAGTTGGGAAACAATGCTAAAACTCAACTGTGTGCGAGAGATTATATACGATGTAGCTATATTATACAGCAGGACCAAATACAAAGGTGAGTTAGTATTTTACAAAAGACAAACTAAATATCTTCAGAATCAATCATTACCACCATATCAATTCAACTTCTTTATCATTTAAAAAAAAAGATCAACCATTGTCACAGGAAAGCAATCATTAAAGATAGAATTCAGCAGTGAAAGTTGGTTACTTTCGTTCTCCTTGTTACAAAGTCTTTTCCCATTTTTACTACTGTCACACGTGTGGATGCCTGATTCGTGTAGAGTAGGTTTCATATCCACATCAGCCTCCAAAGGAAATTGGAAATTTCAACCCTGATTCTAATTTTTCCAAAGGATTCATAAATGGAAAATTCCTTAAATACAGACAGGTTTTCCCAAACTTGGTAGACAAAAAGTTGTAATTACAAAATGTAGTAGGAGAGCATATCTAACTCAGATGTAGAGGAAAAATTATAAACACTCCAAAAATTTAAAGCATACTTCTCAGTAATGAAAAGTAGAAAACTGATAGAAGTATTATTCAAACATTAACAGAGTAATCCAACCCTGAAAGAACTGCAAAGGTTTAGATTTGCATTTATGCAGTTTTATAATGATGACATCATCCAGTCTGGGCAAAATTGAGTATCTACTAGCAAAGCAGAGAATGAGTATGAAGATGAGTATGGCATGGAGTTTTAGGTGGGTCAAACTGAGGGAGAAATTGAGTGGAGTGGGAGGGAATCCCATACCAGTAAAAGTCAAAAGGTCTCGAGAATGTCACACAGGGTAAAGGTCTGAAATCTACATGTGCAACTGAACTCAACTCATATACAGGGTGTCGATAAAGTGCATGTGCAATTGCCACCTGTATACGGTGGCTCCTAATGTGCACAAATATAAAAGAGACTCCACAGAGTGTAGTAGAAAGCAACAGCTGAACGGCTGGAGCAGGACAGAGCTTTCAACTGCTGCAGACTTCAAGGAGTGAGTGTTTGGTGTTTGAGTACAATAAGGTGAATAATGTTAGAAATGAGTTACCCTTAAAAGTAAAATTACAGGCTCAGCACCTGTGGCTCAAGTGGCTAAGGCGCCAGCCACATACACCTAAGGTGGCAGGTTCGAATCCAGCCACGGGCCCACCAAACAACAATGACGGCTGCAACCAAAAAATAGCCGGGCGTTGTGGTGGGCGCCTGTGGTCCCAGCTACTTGGGAGGCTGAGGCAGGAGACTCGCTTTAACCCAGGAGTTGGAGGTTGCTGTGAGCTATGATGCCACGGCACTCCATCCAGGGGGACAGCTTGAGGTTCTGTCTCAAAAAAAAAAAAAAAAAGTAAAATTACAGAACCCAGAGTCTTTACAAAATATCATCCATATAACCTGGAATATAATTTAAAATCCATAGACAAAAAAATATGACACATAATCAAAAAAGTAAACAATGAAATGAGACATTGAAATGGATCCCATGTTGAAATTAGAGTAAGGAATTAGCTATTATAAGCATGTTTAAGAATTTAAAGAATAGATGGTCATAAGGGAAAATATATAAGGAATCTTAAGAGAAATAAAAACTATAAATAATGAAACAAATTCTGGAACCAAAAGAATATTTGTTATTAAAAAATTACTGTATGTGTTTACCAAAAGATTAGAGATGGCAGAAATGTATGACAGATAAAGAATAATTTTCCATATTAAGAATATGGAGAAAAAAATATAATAAAAATAGAGCCACTCTAGCAGTAATGTAATTGGTATCCCAGAAGGAGACTAGAAAAGGAGAAAATGAGGCAGAAAACAGTATTTGACCAAGTTAGAACCAAAAGTTTTCTAAATTATATAAAAACATCAACTACAGATTCAAGAAGTTCAAATAACCCTGCACAGAATAGATATGAAGGAAATCAAAGGGAGGCATATGGTATTAAGTCACTGAGAGGTGAAAACAGTGCTGTATTTTGCTGTGTATGGGGTTCTTCTGTGTATAATGTGCACCCATGGTTTGGGCCCAAAAATTTCAGGGAAAAAAAGTCTTTTTTGTTTATTTTTGATAGTATTGTAGAAGTGGCCATGTAGTGGTTCCTCCTCCTTGCATGAGAGGCATGAGGCGTGGAGCTGGCTGCTGAGAGAACCCAGAGAGGGCCCAGGCAGCAGGTGGGAGTGGTCTACATGACCTGAGGGCCCCACCTTGCCCAGCTGTCCACTCCGACCCACCCTCTTCCCCACATCTTCTCATTTCCTATTCCCACCCACTTGAGAATGTGACCACAGCACTCTGCTGAGAACCCCAGCAGGCCTATTTTCTGGGAATCTAGTGTCAAAGGCCAGGGCCCACCCTGCCTGCCCCAGGCTCCTGATGTTAGATCCCTGCCCTTGCCAGGCTGCTGTCTCTCGCACAGGTGGCCCCATTTGGAGACTCCTGTGCCACCTAGCTAAGGAGGAAGCCTTCCTTCCCTTATGATACCCAGTGAAGTACTCTGCCCGTACATTTCTGTTTAGTGACCAGACTGTTGTCACCTTGAGCCATCCAAACTTTGGACATTCAATAATATTAGAATAAACACCAGCCTTTCTCAAACTTGTAAATTCTACTAATCACCTGGGGGACTGGTTAAAATGAGACTCCTGAACCACAATCAAATATACCTGACCAACTCTCCAGGAGAAAGACCTGGGAATGCATTCCATTAACAATGGTTCTTCTTACTGGCAAGTCTGGGAAATTATACCAATTCAACACCTTGGGTGTTTGAAGAAATCATGGGTTCAAAATAATAATTTATATGCTTAGGTACCCTCTGGGATTTCATACTCTGCTGCCAGGTACCCCCCACAGCAAACTGAGGCCCAAGGTCACAATAGTCGACCAGTAGTAGAACTAGGTCTCAGAACCCAGGTTTCAGATGCTCAGGCATCTGCCTTCTCAGCCACATGCACGACATTCATTTTCTCCGAAGTCAATTTTTCTTTCTTTATGTGAAAGCCAGTCTTGACTATAAACATGACCACTTAATTACAGCTAGTGTAATATATCCATTTGTTCAACCAATACTTATTGAAGGATTATAGTAGTAGTAATAGGCTAGATCCAGCAATATAGCAGTGAACAGGATGGTAATTTTGTTCTTTGTTGAAAGAAAAATACAATAAGAATATATATATATATATATATATATATATATTAAAATCCAAATAGTAGAACTACATCATCCCATAAAACTCCTATCACTTAGGACTAAATCTCGTTAGTACATAGGATGTATTAACATAACATCACATTGAATGATTTAATTCTTAGGTTAATAATCTTCTGGTGTTAAAAACTCACCAAGTGTCTTTCAAAAATCTTCAATTGACAGATACTATTACTGAAATCTGCTTACCCCAAAACCCTTCAACTGTAAATCAATAAATAAGTTTATCTGATTGCATTCAATTGATGAAATGGTAATTAATCATGTTTTATATCATATATGTTTTTAAAATTTCATAATTATATGCATACAGTTTTGTTTTGTTTTCTAGATCAAAACCAAAATGGCCTATAGTAACTAGATTTGGTGTTTTACTATATAGAGATGAAAATTTTTGTAATGCCATCTTATATGATATCTTGCTGATGTGTTACCTACTTTGCCTCGGAATTTATATTTTAACCTTTTGCTTTTAGATCTTTCAAAGAAAAATTTAATGAATCCTCCCTCAGTTTAAGTTCAATGAAGTTCAAATGCACTAATATATTTCTTTTTGATTGAAAATTGATGCCTTACTATGATTTTTTCAAGACTCAATGTGTAGATTTTTAAATCTCACTAATTTAAATAAACTCCAATCTATCTCACTGGAAGATTAGCTGTATATATGATATCGCTCTTTGGGGCTGAAGAACATACTACGCTGAATGTTTTGTCTGGTTCAGCAGGCTTTGACTCTTTTATAAGTTTATAAAGACCACTCTGCGGAGAAAATAGTTCCTCCCTAGTTCCAAGGCTGAGAATTGCTGTTAGTGGCCACCAAGTGGACAATAGTGGCTGTTCCATTCAGCTATCATGTACGCAGCCACTGGGTGGCAAAATTAAATTGTCAGTTCAGGTTCTGTGTACCCTCTCCCCAGCCTGAATTCTAGATTCCAGAGACTAGGGAGGGCTTTTCTCTATTGTTGAAATTTGGCATCAGGTGGAAGGCAACACCAACTGTTACCAATTGACTTACTCATTTTGATTTCCACAAAATTAAGTTAGGGGCCCCTTTGACCCACAAGGTCTCCTCTGACCGGGAAGGTCTATGGAATACAACGTCCTCTTCTCAGGTCCCCGGGGTCAAACGATACTCATTTGTCATTCTGGGGTCACAAAGAAGCAGCCTTGGGCCAGGATGTTTCTACCAACTCACAGATATTTCTCTTGCTCTTCATGAGCCCAAAGGGAGAGCTTTAGGGCCTTCCTTTTTACCACTATTCTCAGACTCTCCAAAGCCATCTCCAGCTCTCCACCTTCCCAGCACCAACACTGGCTCAGTCTAAAATGAGGATGGGGACTGTCGACACCTAAGTTGTCTCTGCTTCCCCGTGTCCTCTCTCCCCACAACCTAGCCTACAAAACTAAGAAGCAGGACAACTTCTCTTCATTTATATTAACAGTTCCAAAATGTTTTCAGTCCTAACATAAGCATCAAAACCCAAGTGTCTGCTACAAAAATTGATTGGTTTCTTCCTTGTCCAGACATGGTCAAATAAAAACTTGTGAAGTTATATCAGTTACATCATCTGATCTGCCAATTGGTTTGTTTCAGCTTATTCTCAACCTTTTCTTCATATTTTGAAAACAGGTCATGCCACTTTCAAGCTACAATAAATATTTTAAATATATGGCTAAATTAAAACAGAATAAAACAATTACTTAATTTAGTTTTCTCTGAGGGAATGTATTCCCTAGAGTCTTAGAACAAATTCCCAAGATGTTTTGAGGGCATTTAGGAGAGAATTCTAAATACAATTAATATTTTTGCTTGTGACAAAAGCAGCAAAAAAAGTCAAATTAAGGGAACAAATAATACTTTAAAAATAGTAGTTTTAAGAAATAAAGAGAAAAAACATAAAACATCTTCAAAACTCACCAGCTATTAGCACCTAGGAGACAAACACAGGTGGATTGCTGGAGCTCAGGAATTCTAGACCAGCCTGAACAAGAATGAGATCCCATCTTAACTAAAAACTAGAAAAATTAGCTGGGCTTTGGGATGAGTAGCTATAGTTCCGGCTACTCAGAAGGTTGAGGCAAAGAGGATTGCTTGAGCCCAGGAGTTTGAGGTTACTGTGAGCCATGATGATGCCACACCACTTGACCCAGAGCAGCAGAGTGCGAGTGTCTCAAACAAGACAAAAAATAAACCTTACCAACTATTAAAATTCTATCAGAAATGGAAGAAATAATCCTTTCTTGCCTCCTCTTACATTATAATTTGATGTGTGCGAAATTTCACACATACCTATATCTGAGGTCTATTGCACAGCTTGCATCAACCCTAAAATTGACTGGGCTGCTTCTGAGACATGAGTATGGAATTTGGTGGGACAGATGAAAGAGGAAAGAGTCTGTTTCTAGTGTAAAGTTCACATGTGAAATGGGCTACACGAGACGAGACTGACCTGCTGTCAGCATCTCATACAAAGGGGCTTTGCTACTGGGAAGTAATAGAGATTAAAACTATTTAAATTAACTACAAGATGAAAGGATTGGTACTGATATGTAAGATGAAAAAAAACCAACCCACAGGACACCAAAGTCCCACAAAAGGACATTTAGACCAGTCAATACTTTGAAGTTCAGGCAGAAATTAGGCCTATGGGTGGAGGCAACTAGCAAGCAGAAAGTGGAGATTCATTCCTGAGGGAAAACAGGGCCCTAAGAAGGTCTAGAATTTAAAAGTCAGGAGAAGAAACCGATACAGCAGGCTGCATGCTGGGGCATCCAAGGCTGTGAGAGTAACTGGATTAAACTGATAGCCAACGTGGAAACTCAGAAACACGCATTTAATTGAGTAAGAAGATGACTTACCAGAACACTGAGGTAATTATAAGGTAGAACATGGTAGAGAAAAACAGCACAAGACTGGACACAAGTGGGGTTTCCTCCTGGTCACAACTAGAATGAATCTAACAGGGATGATTCAGAAGTAAGTCTTAAATGAGAACTTCTTAAATCTGGTCTGCCTTAGGTCAGAGATAATCTTGAACAACAGAGGAGAATATGGCCTGCAGGTGCGGGGAGGCAAGAGTGGGCCCAGCTGGGAGAGGCACAGACAAGAAGGCTAGAGACCAGATCTTGGTCTTTAAAGACATGGGGGAATATGGGCTTCGGTTGCTCCCTGCCATCAGGTGCCAGTAGTTCTCACAATTTACTCTGCATCTAAAGTACCTTGGTGGGGGGAGGCAGCTGTGAAGCCACAGGTGGCCCAGTACTACCAGTGTAATTTCCAGTCCAGTAAACACAGAAATTCTAATTGGATCCATGTGGAAGTCGGACATTTATAGTACTATGGGCAGGTCCTGGGACATGAGCATGCCCTTGGGAGAGGTGGCTCTACTCAGCTGAGGGCAATAAGAGAGAAGCGGGTGTAGCTAATCTGAGGCTGCTTTCTGTATGTCTTAGAGACCAAGACCAGCCATATACCAAGAAAACTCCAACATCCAAATAACACTGTGTCTTTATGTCACTTGGGTGGTTAAAAATTAGAAACATACATTTCAGTGTATGTTTAGGGCACTCATATACCCTAAGTTTGCACATTGGTCTGATTCTTCCCACTAGCCTCTGCTTGGTTAGAAATTGGGGCGGATCAGGGTGACTTCACACGTGGTAATTTGGGAGGTTTGGTAAACTCAGCTCAGACATTGACCTATATTATCTTTGTGTTTGAAAACCACAACCTAAAAAAGCCTATCTTTCTACATGAGGTAATTCAGCCCTTGTTTTATTTACAGATTAATATTTTTCTTTAGCAGTAATAAAAAGCAACAACATACATAAGGTAAAGTATCTGCTTGAATGCCCTGTATTGTTCTATCATTATTTGGCTTTGTGGATTAAAGCAATGGCCTTAAAATTTCAAGAAATGCCTAAGATGAAATTCATGTTAATAGGCTGCCCTCTTGTGACAATATGTTGTATTTTTTATGGGTAAAAGTTTTACTATACACCCTCTAGAATCCAACTTGTATCAGGAAAAGGAAATAAAACCTTATATAATCTGATTAAAATATATACTTTGTTCAAATGGCCCCTTTGGATAATGAATAGTTCAATTCAGGTAGATATTCCAGTGAGTTGAAGATTTAAATCCATGTCATTATTTAACTATTCTAATGGATGTATTCTTAAACATGTACAAGCCACTTCTCTGCTAAAAAAAAAAAAAAGGAACTAAAGTTAGTTGTAGGTTGGGATGTCAGGGCACACTTAAGTTGTCATTTATATTACTAGAGCTGCAAATGTCACTCTCAGTTTGAAGAATCATTTATGTAGTGAACACCTCTAATGGAACAATAAATAGGGCATGTCCTTGGCTTTGAAGAACTGTTGGTTTAATACAGGAGATAAATGATGTCAACAAACAATTACAAGGCAATTTTGTAAATGTTACGGTACAGACACACAAGGAACCATGGAAGAGAAAGCACTTAGCTTTGCTTTGGAGAAGCAGTGAAATTGACTAGAAGGTTAACATCAGAGCCACTATTAAGATTTGAATAATATACACCGGATTTTATTATGGCATAAGTGCTCCTTCGATGCTAAGCATGTATTATGAAACTACTTTGTCCTATGTTTAAAGTGCCTCTGTGTACTGCAGAAACCATAGCTGTAACTTAGATTGCAAAGTCATAATGGCTATAATCTTCTAGGGATTTTCCCTCCTTCAAATCTCTTGAAACTATTTTTTTTCATTACATTTTTATCTACTCCATAGTACAAATTGATTGTAATTTTTGTCATGTTCATTTTCAAAGTTTTTGTTTGTTTGTTTGTTTGTTTGTTTGTTGCAGTATTTTCCCAGGTCCCCTTGTCAAGTATCAAGAGCAAAGTTATTCCAGGCTCATTGATTGACAAGTTTGGGAAGAGTTTAGTGGAATGGAATACCTTACAACTCTTTCTGGATTTTGTTTTCAAAAAGCTGTAAGAATTTAGAAGGATTGGAAAACAAATGGAAAGGAAAAAGTATTTGCTGAATGAGAAAAAAATGATATACACATAAAAAGGGAAAGATTTTCCCCAGACTAGAAAAAAATGCATTCCTGTTATCAGCCCGTGCCAGCCTGAATGGGCATTTCATGTAGGGCACCCTTGGTCAGGCCCTAAGAAGGCTGGCGAGCCTGTGTGCAAACATCGGAGGTTGTTTATTCACTTCCAAGGCCCACTGTCATAGGTAAGTTGGGGAACGGGATCCTGTTCCCTGAAGGACCCAGGGTGCTCTGTGTACCCAGTGAAGTGTTGACAAATGATAAATTTGGTCTAGAGTAAAAATGCTTTCAAGATATAACCACTTTAAGGTAGGAAGATACTGTGTAACTTTGTAACCTGTGAAGGGGAATCTGTTGACCCATACTGTAATAGGTAGTAACATTGCTAATGCTTCATGTGAGAAGCAAAGTAACACAGGGAAAGAGGAAGAACAGATCTTCGGAAAGATATCCCTGCTGCCCTCCAGAATCACTGGCTTTTCTGTTTAAAAAAAAAAAAACAAAAAACTGTGGATCTCTCATCTGCTTCTCTGCAGATTGGCTTGGGTGACTGGTGGGCTGACTGGCAACATTCCTGCACCCTTGAAATTCCTTTTGCATTGCTAAGAAGAGAATAAAACAGATTAGCCTCTTGATGTGCATTGAGGACTGAAGCACAGTTTCCTAGAAATTGACTAGGAGGCATAAAGAATCCAGAAAAAGTAGCTGCAAGGGTGTGTCTAGGCAGAAGGGACCATGAGTAGACTCATCAGAGGACTTTCACAGTCCACATGTGGTAAGGAAGCTCCAGGGAGCTGGTGGAATGGACAAATGAGTCCACCAGCAGCCTGTGGAGGAAGGCGGCCAAGCACCAAATGTCAAACCAACAGTCCAGTCCCCAAGCACTGGCTCTGTTTAACAACTGTGCTATGCCAGTAGGTGCCTCCCTAGCTACTGAAGCAGTGTGCCCCAGTGCCTGGGTGTGTTGGTCCCCGACTCCTGGCAACAGTGCTCACAGATAAGTCAAGTCCCCTCAACCAAGTTCACAAACCCTTTCCAGGAACACCCCATGTCCTTAGACTAGAAAGGGCTGGCCTCTCTGGTCCAAGTTGAGATAATTTTGCAGACCCACTAACATCTCTATGGGATGGATGGAGGCCATAACTGTGACAGAATTGTGGTCAACTTCTTCCTCTGCCTCATCCTACTGCCTTCATTCCACATATGTTGGGATTTATCATTAAACTTCCTACATGCCTTCATTTTAATCTGCTTCCCAGGGTGTCTGATGGGTGACATCTCTATCACCATGGAACAACCCAGGAGAGAGCATCTCAAAACTGTCTGAAACTAACTTTCCAATAGATGTTGGCTTAAAATAGAAGTATATTGAGAAAAATGAAGAAAGTTGATAGGGCAGGTTTACCTGAGTTATGCATTGAGCCGTACATACGATTCCCAAGAACCCTCATGTACTACATGTTTATACTCCATGTAAATTACAGTCCCTTGCATTGAAGCCAGTGGAATTTAGAGCGGTGGGATGAACATATGGGAAAGGTGTGTACGAAGAAAGACTAGACTCTGAAGAGGCACACGTGATTGGGAGAGTAACAGTGGACTGGCTGGAGTACTAGAGAAGAAAACAGTAAATATAGAATATTGGTGAACAAAAAGATTACCATAAAAATTCAAATTAAGCTGATTTTTTTTTACTAGAAGATTCCTTAGAAAATTTTTCCTCCTTACAGTTGAATCCTTACAAATCTTCCTGTGATGGGTGCTTTGATGGTTATTGTGAATAACAAAGAAATACTTAAGGAAACACTATATCACACCAATGGTGCATAATGCCAGGGTACATGTCAGATCTATTAGTGTAGAATATAAATGTCTTAACACAAGAACTAAGTAAACGAGAGGAAGTATATATTAACCAGTGTGATGTAAGCATTCCTAATTCTGTATGAAATCAGCACATTGTACCCATAAATGAATTAATGTATACATGATCTATGTGTTTATGATTTAATAAAAATAAATGAATACATTTTATATCAGTTGCTGATATTTATGGAAATTACCAGAATCAAGCTACCAAAAAAAAAAAAAAAAGGGAGAAAAATAAGTTAGCAGATCCTTAGGGAATTATTCCTAATAGTGACATCAAAATTGCAAATGAGCGATTAATGTAGCTTTTAGTAATTACTTAAAATGAATAGTTTAACTCAGGGGGATGTACAAGAAATTGGCACCAGCCTTGGTTCCAGGACCAGAACCTCAAAGTGTACATCCTATGATACGTTTGGATTCTACATCATATGGAGAAAAAATCCTTAAACAAGCAACAGGATAGTTCCTGTGATAACATAAAAGATAGATTCAAAGACCTCTACAATGCAGCCAACATTTAGATGTACATGAAAAAACTGTGTCCTAGGAAGCCCAGTTAACCCATTAGGAGTTTTAACCAAGGAAAAAGACATTTGTAGCAAAAATTCAATGAAGGGTTTAATTAAAGCATTTCATGAAATGTGATAATTTCTTAATTAGCATGTTATCTTACATATGCAATATGCATGTATGGCTGATTATTAAATATAAGTAAACATTTGACTATTTCATTTGCAACATGATTTACATATTCAATTTACATATTTAATTTTGCTCACACGAAAATCTGGATCTACTCAAAGAGAAAATTTCAAAGATCTTTCATTCCCTTCCCTCTGAGATATAAATAAATAATTTGATATAAATAGTAAGAATTAGTGATTCCCCCTCCCCAGGAACAGAGTGAAAATGAAAATAACATTTCAGATCTCTTATCTCTGTCAACCTAAATAATAGGAAGAGGCTTCCTAAAAGGTGATATTTATTGGGGGGGTAAGGTATTGTAATGGGACCACATGTGCTGCAGTAAGCTATGTGTGTATTCAGAAAGGCAAAGGAAGGCAAAAGTTTTTCTTTTTGTTTGTTTTGTTTTGTTTTGTTTTGAGGCAAAGTCCCACTATGCTGCCCTCCGTGGAGTGCAGTGACATCACAGCTCACAGCAACCTCAAATTCTTGGGTTTAAGCGATTCTCTTGCCTCAGCCTTCCAAGTACCTGCAGCTGGGACTACAGGTGCCCACCATAATGCCCAGCTATTTTTTTGTTGAAGTTGCCATTATTGTTTCACTGGCCCAGGCTGGGATCGAACTCCCCAGACTCAGTGTATGTGGCTGATGCTGTAACTACTACTATCGGCGCCAAGCCAAGACAAAGGCTTTGAGAACAAAATGAGGAAGATTACATAATTGTTTTGTTAGAAATATCCTTGGCTACAAAGATCAACAACAAGGGTGACACCAGTCCAAGGTTAGACAGGCAGTTGCCAGGAATATGCCCTCACAGAATTTTTTTTTTTTTTTTTTGTGGAAGGTGCCTATGGCCTTATGCAAGGTTATGATTTTGTAAAGCCTTTCGTGATATTTTTTATCAGGTACACAAGCATGAGAACTCTCTGTTCACAACCTTCCCCAGCTGTATTTGTTAGCTTTTTTTTCAGCATTAGTGACTCTATTTTTATTCTCACAAATTTTGTATCATGATCTTCAATTTTTATAAAAAACTAAAGCAGCAAAAAAAAAGATGCTTCTTCTGGAGATGTAATGGCAAAGACATGAGGAAAAAGTGGGCCTGTTCCCAGAGAGCATGGCTCTACCTCCTGGGCCGCGTCTGACAGGTAGGTGTGGGTAACCACCTCTACTCCTACCTCTGTAAACAGCAGACACCATCCCGATTTTCTCTACTCTGGAGGTCAACTCAGCCTGCATGTTCCTATAACCCTGCTCGTGCCAGGAAGAAAATGTCTCATTGTTCTGTTAATGAAACCCAGGCACTTTTCAAGGCTATGGTGTAGACCAATCTTGAATCTTGTTCTCTGGTGTTGCTGCTCACTGGTGGAGACCTCTTACGGGACTCGCATTAGATTTCCCCTGCAGTGGAGGTGGGAGGGTGGGTTTCAACGTGTTTTGGAGAAGTTGAGAAAACTCCGCTGCATCAGTGGGCCACATCCACACAGCATAGAAACTTTTGTGCTCGCCAGGCTATTGTAGCAAGATCCCAAGGTATTATTATTATTACATAACATGATGCTAAACCTGTCCACTGTTTCGCACACTGTACACCTCATTTTATTATTCTGCCTCTGTGTGCCCAGGGCCCTAGCACAGGGGTTGGTAATAACCTTTTCAGTAAGACATAGTTGAGAAACATCTTTTAAAAAATAAAAATGTGCTCAGGTCCTGTTTGTACTGAAGACTCTCAAACTGTTGGAGCAGAACAAAGCCTTTCCAATGATACACAAAGCATTTGGTAAGCTGACCTGTCCGCATCACATCGGCTCTCTCCTCCCTGCCTCCCACCTGTGACTGTACAGAACTACATTCTCTCCACACCTCTCCCCTTGCCTGTGCCAATCCTTAAACGTCCATCAAGAACCAACTTACTCTCCACTGTTATCCGCCAAGCCTTCCCTCACCTCCCCCATTTCAGCTAATATTCAGCCTTTTCTCCACACCACTACCATTGGAGTCGTCATTATTTCTGTAATCATCACATATTTTTTGCAACTTATGTTTATAAATGTAACTTCCCGAATAGAATACAAATTCCCTGAGTCTAGGAATTCCAACATTTCCTTCTTTGCATTCCAAATAGCTAGAATATAAACCTAGTGCCTCCTTCTGGAGAAAAGGAAAGGCTTATTTACTATCCAGTATGATATAGATAATTTCTTTCTCCGGGAAAAAGTTCACCCAAGGGAACTTTCCATAATAAAAGATTTGGGTTTCTTACGCTCAGAGTTGCTCTCTTGCAATGCAATGCACAGGCACCCCAGGAATCTTTTGTGCTGCTCTGGGTTCTGTGAAGTGGACATATATTGCAGAACAATCCAATCCCTAAACTCAGAAAGAGCCAAGAAACCAAAGAATAAGGCAGACAAGTCCACTTTGCTTGTTGGTACAGAGTGTTTTAATGGGGGAACTTAGGGACAGTTCTCTCCATAAATCCCCATGGGGAACTCAAGCGTCTGCAAGACAGGTAAATCACAACCCTCAACGCAGGTCTTACCTGCTGTAAGGAAAGGGTGTACATGCCCCATGGAGACAATGAAATGCAGCCCGCCAGACCAGGGGAGAATGCTGTGTGCAGCACAGCACATGAAATGTGCATGATAACCTCAAGGTTGTTTTGACCTAAAGGCACGATTTATAGTGAGTACCTGTTCTTACACTAAGGACAGTGTATACAGTAGGAATTAAGGAGATGTCAGGGTGAGGGGAAACATGCCCTTTTCCCTGAAAGTTTGCTGAAGATCAATTTACAATTAAGACAGATTAAGAAGAGAAAGCTTTATTAACCACAGGCATGGGGACAATCACAGAGTGATTACACAATGTCCCATAGAGATTGAAATATTTTTTTACATGTCTTTTAGAAGAGAAGGGGGAAATAAGATGAGGAATACGAGGTTAATTTTTGTTTAGGAGTGACAAGGGGAGCACAGATAGGGGCACAGGGACCGACAGATTGACTTGTACATTAACCTGAGAGACAAGTACTATGTTTTAGATGACTTGGGCCAGGTTTGGTTGCCTTCCACAACACATTGAGATAACATATGGGTATTTTTGATCTTTCGATTGGCTCAGTCTTGTTTGTGTGATAGAGGGAAAGCCTCCAGCACTACTTTTGGATCTTGAATGCCTTTAATTCAAAGTATTCCTTATAGGAAGGAGTCATATTTTCTGAGCTCCTTCAATGGTTATTGACAAACATGATCCAAAATTTGTTCATGTGAGTTTTTTATAGAGACACGTTTGGAATGAATCAGGAAAATGAGAGAGAGAAAGAAAAAATTAAGAGTAATACTCATGGTGGTGGAATTTTATGACTTTTGAACTTTGCTTTCATTTATTTTCTATTGTTCTATAACACATATGCTTTATAAACAAAAAAGTCAATATTACATAATAATATTACAATCTCACTGTCCTTCCGATGTGAATTACATGTCCTCTGTAGCTCTAGTTTTGAAGTTCTCTAGCTAATCATGTAGGGAAGTTATTAATTTCTGTACATCCCTTTATGTCTTACCATTGGACTGCTTCTTATTTGTTGTAAGGACAGCCGATTCTACTGTGTTTTGTTGGCAGACAGTTTTAGTATTTGAAAACACCTTTAGGAAGGAGGAGGTAAAGTTAGCAGTGTTTGAAGATGATTATAATATATACAAATATTGCTAAAGGCTGTTACATAGTATACTTGTATAAGTTTGTATCTATTTACTTTATTTTTCTTTGGATAAAATTTCGGTATAAAAATAACTAAACACTAATAGGTTTTCTGACCTTGATTCTGATTTTAAGAAGTAAAATTGCCTGTTTTACTATTAATTAAGGTGGAAGCTACTAGTTTAAGACTATATAGATGTCATAATCTTAAAATGTTTTTTAATTTCTAGTTTCACGAGGTTTTATTCTTTTCTTACATTGTTTGAGATGAATTTTATGTTTTATACTGAATTTTATACTTTATCAAAATATTAAATATTGTCCCTTCAAAATCTGTGTCACCCCCAAACCTGAGAATATGACCCTATTTTGAAATAGGTTCTTTGTAGATGTAACTAGTCAGGATTAATTCATATTGGATTAATGCAGGCCCCAAATCCATGACAGGGTCTTTATATTAAGAAATATGTAGACAATGAAGAAATACTAGGCAAAGATTAGAGTTCTGCATCTATAAGCTGAGGGACAGTATTGATTTCTGGAAACCACCAGAAGCAAGTAAGACGGCACTAAACAAATTCTCTCAGAACATCTGCAAGGTACCAGCTTTGACAATACCTGGTACCTGGATTTGAATTTTACAGCCTCTAGAATAATGAGAGCATGAATTTCTGTTGTTTCAAGCCGCCCACTTTGTTAGAGCAACTCTAGTATATGAATAGAAATTTCATCAACATTCTTAACATATAAAGAAACTAAAAGATCATTGGTTTTTCTGTCTTCAATCTGTCTTCAGTATAGATTGCCTAGCACAACGGAAATGAGTTTTCCCTTTCTTATACTTTTACATGAGTTGTCCTCGATTTACAAAAGTAATTGTGAAACATTTCATCTGTTCATATGCTGAAGTTCTTTGTATAATGGATGACTTTTCTCTTCTTGAATGTTTGAAGAAAGCTAGATTAAAGATTCTTAGAGATAGATCTTAATAAATATCTAACTTTCATTTAATGTTATTCGCCTGCCTAAACTCTGATATTTTTCTACTCAATAATTTAATAATTTGGAGGCCGGGCACAGTGGCTCATGCCTATAATCCTAGCACTCTGGGATGCCAAGGTGGGTGGATTGCCTGAGGCTCACAAATTTGAGACCAGCCTGAGCTAAAGTGAGACTCCACCTCTAAAACTAGCTGGGTGTAATGGAGGGTGCCTGTAGTCCCAGCTACTTGGGAGGCTGAGGCAAGAGCATCACTTGAGCCCAAGAGTTTGAGGTTGCTGTGAGCTGTGATGCCAAGCAGTCTACCAAGTGAGACTCTGTCTAAAAAAAAAATTAATAATTTTTATCACTTAATAAACCTTTTAATCCATATTTTAAAATATATTATCATACCTAATTTATTTTATTATGTCTTTTTTTGAAAGTGTATAGATATTCTTTTAATACTTCAAATTCTAAGACTATGTATATGAATACTATTTTGTTTTAACAATAATTCTTTATCATAAAATGATGAATTCAAGTCATTTACATATCTGTACATATTTATTCTTACTAATGATACATTGTTTTAGACTTTATTTTTTTCACTTTCTAACAGTTTTCCTTGCTTTCTATTTATTGCTAAGTAGACTTAATTTTCTGTTTGGTTACAAGGGAATGAATTAACATTTTAAATGGTTTTGCTTTTCCTGGATTTTCCTTTGGGAATTATAAGCAGGTAACTGAGTTTTTGTGTTCCTTGCTTCAGCATAAGTTTATAACAAGAAGAATAAACAAAATTTGCTTCCTGTGGACATGATTTTGTGTCTTTTGACTTTCAAGTGAATTAATTCTTTGAGTTGGCAAAGGCAGAAGAGAGAAAAGAGAGCAGGTTAAAAAAGTGGAAATTGGAGAGCAAGAGGGAGAGATTTAGTCAATCACTGAGTAAATCAGAGATTTGCAGAACTTGTAAGTAGCAGGAAATCAAGTCCAGCCTCCTGGGGCAGCCCAAGGAGATAAACAGAACCCCAATACTGTGGGGATGCTATGGAACACCTCACCAAGCTGGCAGGTCAATCAAAAATCAAAGTTCACCTTTTTGTCCATCTCATTTGTGTCTTTCATAATTAAAAAATGTTGGGCGGTGCCTGTGGCTCAAAAGGGTAGGGCACTGGCTCCATATGCTGGAGGTGGCGGGTTCAAACCTGGCCAAAAGAAGACCTTGTCATAATTAAAAAATATTTTGGACTTGCATCTTCTAAACAACTGTATATAGTTTCCCTCTTGGTATTGCAAATAGATGAACGTGTTTTAATTCCCCTTACCTGTTTCTCAATCATTCACATTCTTCCTTGATCTGGTATTTTTTGTGACAACTTGGATGGAACTGGAAACCATTCTCCTAAGTGAACCATTACAATGGAGAAACAGACACAGGTGCTCAATACCAAAGTGGAACTAATTGATCAACATTAAGGGCACGTATGGAAGTAAATCTCAATGCAAATCAAGTTGGAAGAGTGGGGGAACACTTTTTCTGGTTATGGCTGAGTAGTAAGCATACACCACAATTTATTATTCCTTTCATGTATTGGGGGGCACCTGTGTTCTTTCCACATCTTTGTGACTGTAAATTGTGCTGTTATAAACATTTGAGTTCAGGTGTCTTTTTTATAAAATTCCCTTACTTACCTTGGGTCCTTATACTTGCTGTACCATCTGCTTGAAATGTTATTCTGTAGATGTTTGCATGAGTGATTTTGTCTCTGCCCTCACAGTGCCTTCCCACTCTAAAATCAGTATTTCTAGTCACTATTTTTCTCTGTCTCTGAAAGGACTACATTATTAGTCTCTGAAATCATCTTTTTGTTACTATATTCTCTATTTTATCCACTAAAAACTATGTTCAATGAATTGAAGAATTTGGCATTGTCAGGTACATAATAATCATTCAATGCACACCTGATGAATGAATGAATGATGTTCATGCATCCCGTAATGTTTTTGTAGAAGCAGCACCGGTTTTCTACCCGCTCTGTATTTCAGAGTGCATATTGCTTAACTTTTGGTTAACAACAAACCGTTTCAGTATCTTAAAGCAACTACTTTGTTGAGCTCATGATGGTGTGGGGCAGTGGAGTGATTCCTCAGACGCAGGCTGACTCCACCGTTCTCTGTCCGTCATCTGGAGAGCGGCAGCTCCTGCTGTGCCTCTCTTCTCCTCCCCTCTGTGTTCCTTCCTTCCAGAATCCTAGGGTAAGATTTTTAACACAATGTCTCCCAGATCGACAGGCGGCAAGTACCTTCCACGTCTAGCTTGTGTCACATTTGCTATTCTTCCAGTGGCCAAAATAAGATAGTCTATGTGTCAAGTGAAGAGTCATAGTTTGAGGGGGTTACTCATAGAAATGGTCACAGGGAGATTTCACCAAATTGGGGTCCTTTACAGAACTGGTCCACCACAGGAAGCACGCCATCATTGTCTGTTTACATTTGTTTCTAATGCTGTAATTTCCCTGATTGGTTGGTTCCTAATGACTAGAAAGTAAAATAAACTGAGGGAATGTGCTGGGGAGTGAACATTATATTGGTCTCAGAAGCAGTTACTTCCCAGTAGGCAAATGACCATGTATCTCTGCTCGAAAAATGAGATGCAATCACAAAGTGCTGGGTTGACCACTCCCCATCCACATTTCTGGCCGTACCCCATGCTTCAATGTCCTCTTTGTGTTTGATTATTAAAATTTTCTCCTAGAGTTTGGAAAATTGTGATTAATTTTCCTGGATAGCAGATATTTTCTAACCTGAATTCGTTCTCTGTGTTTTCTTATCTTACTTGGTGGGAAGGGAGCTAAGGGTAAATCCAGCAGGGTTGGTTTCATCATCAGAGCCCTGGAATGGTTTACAAATAATTTTTATTTTGCTTATATTAACTTCTGTGTCTATATTCAAATCTACAAATATCAATTCACTATTAATTTTATGTTTTGGTACAGGTTGTGGAAAAGAATGTTGAAATAAGATAGTTCCTATTTTTAAAAATTCAATAGTAACTACCACTCCTTATTTATAATAAAAGTTTTTTGGGACTTGGGTTCATTGTCTTGGATCACGTGGTTCTGAGAATATATTTACTTTGATTAATGTTATTTTTTTCTCTCCCGCCACCATAACTCTCTACTTCAAGAGTTTTCTGCAAAAAAAAAAAAAAGCCCACTTTATTCTTAATTTAGTTTGGCAACAACCATTCTGAAACTTTTTTAATAGAAATTTTCACAATTAGACATACCTCATACCAAGTCTCAAAGAGTAACACAATACTGCCAAGTCTCAGAGAGTTAGAAATCCTTTGAAAACTATCTACAAGTTCAACTGATACAGGTCCAGTGATTTCAAGTTCTCATTCATCTATATATTTGGAGTGTTAATTAATAGTTTAATACTTTACGAATATATATGGAAGAATTGGTATTTGGTTATAAGTACAAATTATCATTAAATACTATATTTGTGGTGGGTGACTAATATCATCTACTATTAAAATCAAGTGTTACTACATATTAGAAAAGGATTGAAGTCACAGATAATCTAAAATTTTATATATAGTGGAAGCTCTCTGATCTCTAAACCAGAACCCTTTGTAACATTTTGTCCTTCTAAATTACCTGCAACCACTGGTCTGTGCCTACTCTACCCCCACTAAACTAAAAAGAACTTACTGCTTTACTTCTTTAATTTTTCATTTGGCATTTAACAAATATTTATGGTACCTCTAAATAGGCCAAGAATTCATCTGGACCCTGAGGATACAAAGATGTATAATACAAAATTCCCTTTCTCAGGAAATTCCCAGTCTAGTGATGGATAGAGATAATTAATGAAGAGTTATAACACCCCATACCATAACACAGACATGAAGTAACATTTCTGGGAAACAAAGGAGGAGGCAGAGCAAAGGTTTGCATGTACCTGGGACAGATACGTTACCACGAAAAGGCCAAATGGGGGCCCGAGTGCTAGAAGCCTGAAGGCCAATCTGAGCCTAGACCTGGAAGGTGCTCCTGAGAACTAAACAAGGGAACTTGGGAGAGGACTCAGGGGGCTCCAGTGAATATGGGGAAGGATCTGCTGCTTTGAGTCTTCACACACTCTCTGCAATACTGCGTTCCACGGAAAGCACTGTAATCATGATTGCCAGCCTGCATGCAAACACACTTTCCCATGGCCCCTGAGATATCATTCTATCTCTAGCCAAGAGCCTCGCCTTCCAGAAACTTAAGCCATGATGTAGAAATCCAAACTCAGTTCATCAACACCATCTGCAGAACCAGCTGTTCACCTCCCAGACTTTTTTTTTTCTTTTTTTCAAGTACTGCAGGTTCACAGGGCAAAAAAAATTATGAATGAAAATGTTATCAGTGTTTAAAAAGCCGGCATTTCATAACTCTAAAACCATCCTCTAATGTTCTGTGGCAATGCTGTGTATGTCACCTGGGGAAGCAGGTTGTATTTGTCTTAAGGCAGGACTCAGACATTGGGTAATTTTTAGCAGTGTCTTCATCCTAAGAATCTAATTGCACATGCCGCAAAACTGGCATGTTTGTCAATTGGTGAAGGTGGTCACAGCCAGCAAGCCCTGTGTCACCTGCAGGCACTCTGCAGCCACTCTGCAGCCACAGTGCAGTGTCTCAGCACTTCCTATCATCCCATGCTCATCTGCTAGAAGATTCGACTTCGTGTTTATCTATCCATCTATTCATTCATGGAAAATCATTTACATCATGCCTATTATTTACTCAATAGATAATCAAAATGCAAAAAAAAAGAGAAAGAAAGAAACTCATGCTTCTCCAGTATTCTCAATTGTCCAAATGACTTTTTTTTCTCTTTTCCTTCCATTATTCTCTGACGATGATAAAAGTACATAGCGTAGGTCATTTGGAAGAAGAGATGAACTACGGCTAGGAAAAGACTGAAAATACAAACTGGCACATAGTAAAGTCTCATTACCTGTCTGCGATTGTTATCGTAACAATGTATAAAAACAGGATCAATGCATAAGACGTATGGTATGACCCACAACACTTTCATGAATATTAATCATGGTAAGTACACGCACATGACTGTGTCTCATCTACGCTGGCCACACATACACACACATATTCAAATGGTTATCCAATAATTTAGAGTGGGATGACAGCCTATTTGAATAATGTAATTTACTTTTTAAGTGTAGTTTATTTTTAAAACATCCACTTACCATTTCAGACTATTTTTGTGGGGAACAAAGATATGATTTATTGCTTTCTTGGTTATTTATTTTTAATATAAATTTATGGTTCAATGGAAGCCCAAGAAGGCAATTACAAATACAGATAATATGTTAATTATTAAATACGTTGATTTATTAAGTTAAAAAATTAAACTAAAATTAATCAAATTCTGTTGTTGAGGAGGCTTTGAAATGTTCAGCCATAGCAGCCCATGTCCAGTAGACACCCGGAGGACAGAAGATGTCAACACCCAGTCCCTCTGCCCCTGTGTCTCTGACCCAGAACGTCATGCTCCGAGGCAGTCAGATGTAACACATTTTGTACATGACGGCTGCTAGTTCTTTTTGTTGTTCCACATAATTACTACAGAATATCCGTACCTCATTATACTTCTCCAAAAAGTGCATTTTCCCTCCTTCCTTATTTTGGTCTACATTTGGAAAACTCAAACACAATTAAAAATATTGGGTGAAGGCTATGAATTTGAGGGCCAGAGGAGTTTGCTTTACTCACCTCAATCAACAGAGGCTTTCTTTTCATGTTCACCTTTACCTTCAAAAAAGTGGGAGGAATTAGGACACCTCATAAGATATTGCAATATGGAAACCTGTAAACAGTTTCTACGAGTTTACATCTACAAGTTATCCTGGAAGGCCGTTATCACTTATGGCAAGGAAGCTTAATTATGAGTGTACTGGTGTCTAATATAAGAGGAGGCAAGTTGGCTATAGCTTTCTCTGCTATTTTGAGGCCCTAAGCAGTCAGAAAGAGTAGAACAAGATTTCTGCTGTTGGTAACATGTCTACAGGGTATTTTATTTAATTTTAAATGTTATTGTCACAAACAGATCCTCAAAAGATGCCAAAATATCAAAGAAATAAGAAATAGTATCTCTGTGGGAGCAGAGGTAGGGGCCCGTGGACGGAAGGGCTGCAGTGGAGCTGTTTCTTTGAAGTGCTGTCAGACAGCTCTGGTGCAAGTGGCTCCGCTTAAGTCACAGGGATTAAGTGAAGCATCATCTCTGGCTTCCGCCTGGAACACATCTAATACCTCAAGGACCTTCACATCTTTCCAGGTGAATGCCAACAATACACAAGTGGATTGTTCCAGAAAGTATTTCATTGTAGTATTAATGAGTAATGGCAGATGTTATGGACAGGCTGGACTGTGTTCCTCTCCCCCAATAGATTCATTTTTTTGATCCTCTAATCCCTACTACCTCAGAGTATGACTATATTTAAAAATAGGAACATTCCTTAGGTGATTAAATTAAGATGATGCTATTAGGTTGAACCCTAATCTAATCTGACTGGTGGGTTTAAGAGGAAAATTAGGCATGCAAAAAGATGTAGGGGTTTGCAAGCATAGAAGAAAGACTGTGTGAGATCTCACAGCACCGAGGACTGTAAGTCAAGGAAAAAGGACTTGTAAGACACCAAACCTGCTGACATCTTGACTTTGGACTCCTGATCTCCCAAATTGTGGGAAATACAGTTGTTTAAGTCACCCACCCTGTGCTATATAGTACAGTGGCTCAAGCAAACTAATCCATCAGGCAATCAAGAATAGAGAGACTGTGGCTGTAACTGACAGACTGGTTTAGAAACCACATAAAACTGGCCAGGTGTGGTGGCTGACATCTGTAATCCCAGCATTCTGGGATCGCTTGTGCTCAGGAGTTGGAGACCAGCCTGAGCAAGAGCGAGACACCATCTGTACTAAAGATAGAATAAAAGCAGGGTGTGGTGGTGGGCACTGGTAGTCCCAGCTACTTAGGAGATGGAGAGGAGAGGATTGCTTAAGCCCAGGAGTTTGAGGTTGCTGTGAACCATAACACCAGGGCACTCTAGTCTGGGGCAACAGAGTAAGAGTCCATCTTTAAAAAACAAACCCATAAAACTTCGGGTATTCAGACACAGGGAAGTGAGAGATCAGCCCATGGAATTCTTGGACCGAACATGTAAACTGGAGATTGCTAAAGGCATTTGAACTATTATTTTAAAGGAGATTATTTGTAAATCTACCTGCTAACAATGACATAGGGATTAAGAAGGTAGACTCGAACTTCTTAGATTTGAATGTGGTTCTGTGCACGATCTGTGTAAGTTAGTGCCTCTAACTTACTCTGTCTCTTCTTCTCTCAGTTCTTTATCAGTGGCGATAACATGACTAACTACATAGGATTTTCATAAGGATTAAATTAATCCATAAGTATAAAGCATTTAAATAGTTCCAGGAATACAATGATGCACACAAGTGTTAGTTATCACTATTCAAACTACTTTATTAAGTCGATTTTCACAAAAATTCTTTAGGCAACTTAGATGTGAACTTAATCCAGATTAAACTATTATTAAGTGGTATAATTAATATTTGACCCATAGTTTATTTATTGTAATCCATAGAAACAAAGGCATTACTTACAAAGCGTTACCAAAATAATGCCATGTAGATCAAGAAGTTGTATTTAGGTTTACTAGGTTCATATTAACACAATTTAAATGTCCTTTAAATGACAAATTTACAAACAAAAATTATGTGTTTACTACTATAGTTTGAGAGGTTGATATGATTCGGTTTAAGGCAGTGTATTGAAGCCACTACAACTTCCCTATTTTTCTAGAGAAATTTATGAATAATAAGCAACTAAGGTAAATGGTCAATGATAAATATTTTACAGAGGAAACCAATAAGGTAAACAGAAATACAAATTTTAGAATATATTCACAATGCTTTACTGTATGCATTTTTATCTTCTACAGTTTTTATTCTTAAACATTTATTCAAGAAATAGAAATATCTGAAACTTAGATTGAACAATGCCTTCTCATTACCGTTTATAAGTCCATTTATTCACAAACAATTACATCTGTTGAAAGAAGGCGTTTTATATTTTCTTTGGTGTGCATGTGTCTAGATTAAGAAATACTTTCTCTTTTTCTTTAAGTATAACGTTATACCTGCATAGTGGTGGTCTGTGAAAGAGAAAAAGAGAGAGACCAAAAAAAAATGTATTAGTAAGACAGCAAAGTTTATTTCCTCCTCACATAACCATTGGAATAGTCAATGCTTATAAGTAGATAGTTTTCCAAATGCAGAGAGTGGAAACAAATCTATAGGGTCATTTTCAGGCTATCTCATTTGGCTGTGTAGGGATAAAGTAGGCAATGCTTATGAGAAATAAGAAAACATGTTTCAACTTCTTCTTTCTTGCTACTTCCCTAGAATCCATACATTGTATGGTAAATATAGTTAGATACTCAAATAGCTGAAATCTGACCTCAGCTCAGTGGCCAGGCAGTTCCTTCCATCATGATAGCCACCATGAAAGAGTTGGGGTGAATTGCACCAAATTTTGCCAAAGTTATTTAATCAATCCTGTTTTGCCACTTGCTAGGGTTAAAGCCCAATTATTCTATATTTTGGAGAAATCGTTTAGTATTTGAAGCTTTCTGAGAAGCCACATCATTGTGGCGAATTGGGCATCTTGTTTTGGTATTTATCTTCCTGTTCAAGTCTTGGAAACCATCAAAAAAGGTAATCAACCAGAATAAAAAAGGATTGATAACATTTTAAGAAAACACCAAAAGAAAAAAAAAATGATAGTAGTAATGCATGAAAACTTCCAGTAAGAACAATGGCAACTTAGTCAAAGTAAAGGAACCAAGCAGACAGCCCAGGTGCTGGCGGCTGCCCTTTGCTTGACATGCATTGCCCAAGAGATGTTGTGTCCCAGTCCCATTCAACTTGGTCAAGACACCCCTGAACACACATTCAAAAGATTTTTGTTAAGTTAAATCATTCCTTTTTTAAAAAAAATAAATCAACTTTCTGTATCTGCTAATATGTATAAAAGTAATACAAGCTAGATATATTCATCTCTATTTAGAAAAGCTAATACAAGAAGATCCTACAGTATTTTCCATTTGGAATAATAAAGGTAGCTTAGATGAACTACTATAGGACTAGATGAAAACAAACAGTACCTCTACCTTATAAGATTTTTAATTAATGGTAAACCTTATTAAGAAGTTATAAATATTTTTTTAATAACCTATTTTTAAAATAACTACATATAGGTGATTTGGGTGAAAAATCAGACATCATATTTCTTTGTTGTTAAGAAAAAAAGTGGATGGATAGTTTTTCTACTGTCTCAAACAAATGTGTACATACTTCCGTCAATTATTTATGTATCCTGCTATGTCTCTTATTTATTGAAGGTGCTTTCAATTCTATGAATTTCTCGGATATTCATTTTTGACCTTATAAACAGATACATTACCTAATCCACGAAGTTCTTTCCTGTTAGCATATTTATAAGAAAATAGTAAGACAAATATACATTTTATTCCTACAGTAGACTAAAAGCTCACAACCCTATTAGCATTGAAATAGATTTTATCAGTAATAGAGCAGTTATTTTTTAAAGCATTCTACATTTTACAAAGCCGCTAAAAACATTATAAAAGTTTATGCAGGTTCATGATGTATACCAATGTTAACTTTCATGAAAGCCTTTGGAAAAATTAATTTTCTGTCTTTTTACACCATGAACCCCATTCAGCTTCATTGTCACAACTCTAATTTTGACATTTTTTAATTCTGTGTTATTAAAATAGGGTGACCAGACGTCCCACTTTTCAACAATTTGTCCTGCATCCCACAGCGTTTTAAAAAAGTCCCAATTTTTGGAAAGAATGCACAAACGGGTGGGAGAACAAGAAGGGAATATACAGTTTTCGGCTGCCATGTGGCTATTCGCCAGAATATGAGTTTTATATTATTTTTGTTAATTTTATAATGTTAAACTGTAATAATAACAAATAATTGCTGAGAAGGGATTATCGAGAACTGCTTATCAAAGTTTGCATTGTTGTCAGGCCCTGCCCTGCCCAGTCCCTGCCCCGCCATACCGATGTTAAAATCTGGTCACCCTATATTAAAAGTTTCTTCTCCCCAGTCAATAAAAATAAAAACACTATAATTTAGAAGAAATTTTGTGCTATATATTGAATCCTTATGAAAAAGAACATTACATATTTTTTAATCTCAAAATGTGCACTCAGTGCTGCATTTCTACGGCTTTGTTGCTGGGATCCTGCCTGGGGGCAGGGTCTGTAAGACCTGTGGATCTGGTGGCCATCAACTGAAGAAATATAAAGTTAGAAACAATGAGACCGACAAGACTTACAGAATGGAATATTCAAAGGTGGGAGCACAGGGGATCACCACCTGTTTGTGAGGTGCTAGAGGTAGCCCCAAGTGTCAGTTCCACTCAGCTTTTATTGAAGGCTATTTGCTCATTAACCCAGAGAATAAGCTGAGGAAGGGAACAAAGATGCGAGCAGTTTCTCTGAGCAAGCATCTTAGCTACTATTGTTTCTAAAATCATTAACTTTAAGGGTCTGAGCAGTCTTGAGAAATCCAGAACCTGAGCCTTGTGTCAGGGCAGCCTCTGGTCTGTGGTCATGCACACAGTTTCCTGGAGGGGGTTGGGGTGGTGGTGTAAATCCCCACAAGTTAACTGTGGAGTAAAATGTCACTGGCATCAATATCCTCTGAAGAATCAGTGGAAAAGAGGACTTTTCCTCCCATCACAATTACAGAACGTTTTCATCTGCAATAAGGGACATAAGCCCTACCCATATTTCAGGGCTCAAGCTATTCCCTTGATTTCTGCCTCAGCCATAATACAAATCTCCACAATGGGTATTTTGGCTGTTGACTAGACAGGAGGTGGCCTAGTTAATTTTTCTTGCTAGGCCTTGCATGCAGCTTCCTCTGTGGCCATTATTCATTTACAGTGTTTACAGACCCAGCAGGGATGTGAGTAAGCTGTATCCCCTATAGGCCAGGCTTCTAGGAAAAGCAGTCAACTTGCTCAGATAAGAAATTTAGCATCAGTTGGTTTAAAGGTAAACTAGCCAACTTTCCTTTGTTCTGCCTCACTTCTTATTTATTTTCCCCTTTTTTCTGGGGGTGTTTTCCCTTGCCTGGAATGGAGTCTTTAGTCCCCATTCTGCCTGCACTTTGCTAACATCTTACATTGGCAGGAATGAACACCTTACATTGGTTAAATATAAGGTTTATTAAAAATAATAAAAGAAATTCAGTGACAAGAAAACTCTGAAATTCTAATATGATCTCGTGTTTTATTTTAATCCATATATATTATACAAAATCACAAGAAATATATGTGCTTTCTTATTTTCCAAAGCTCCCTAATGCTTTTGTACATCCTATCACCACATCTACATCTAATATTTTCTTCTTTTGCCATAAATATAATGGCCTCTGAATTTTACTTATTTTAAATTAACCAATAAAATTGTATGTAATTACTGTGTAGAACATGATTATTGTGTTATAGTAAATATACAATGTAGAATGGCTAAATGTGGCTACTTAAAATATGCATTGTACCTCACACAGATGTTTTTGTGGTAAGAGCATTTAACACCCATTCTGTTTAGCATTTTTCCAGAATAAAATACATTGTCATTATCAATAGTCACCATGCTATACAATAGATCTCTTGAACTTTTTCCTCCTACCTAACTAAAATTTTGTATCCTTTGACCAACATCTCTTAACACTCTTCCCTCCCCCAGCCTCCCTGGTAACCGCCATTCCACTCTCTACTTCTATGAAATCAACTTTCTTAGTTTCCATATATGATGAGATCATGCAATAATGTCTGTCTGGGGCTGGCTTATTATACTTAACATGTTTTCCATTTTCACTCATGGTGCTTCAAATCAAAGATTTCCTTCTTTATTATGGCTAAATATTATTTCATTATGTGTGTGCATGTATGTATATGCATATATATACTTACATATACTACATTTTTGTGTATATGTACATATACATACTACATTTTCTTATCCACTTATTTTTTTATGAACAGTTACATGGGTTTTATATCTTGGTTATAACTGATGCTGCAATAAACATGAAATGCAGATATTTCTTCAACATTCTTATTTCATTTCCTTTGAATGTATACCCAGTGGTATAACTGTTGATATGGTAGTTCTATTTTTAATTTTTTGAGCAATTTCTACCAGTTCTACTAATTTATATTACCACAACAGTGTTTAAGCATTCTCTTTTTGCCTTATCCTTGCTAACATGTATTATTTTTTGTTCTTTGGATGTAGCCATTCAAACAATGAGGTGATATTTCGCTGTGATTAAGTTGCATTTCCTTCATGATAAGTGATGTTGGACATTTTTTAAATAGACCTGTTAGCCATTTCTATGTCTTCTTTTGAGAAATGTCTATTCCGATCCTGTGCCCATTTTAAAATTGGGTTATTAATTTTCTTGTTCTTAAATTGCTTGAGTTTCTTATATATTTTGGATATTAACTCCTTTTCAGACATATAGTTTGCAAATATTTTCTTACATTCTATAAGTTGTCTCTTCAGTTAACTATTTACTTTGCTGAGTAGAAGCTTTTTAATTAAATGTAACCTCATTTGTCTATTTTTGCTTTTGTTGCCTGTGCCATCAAGCTCATATTTAAAAAAAATATTGTGTAAACCAATGTTACAGAGATTTTCCCTTATATTTTCTTCTAGAGATTTAATAGATTCTGTTTTAGAGGTAAGTAACTTATCCTTTTTCAGTTTTTGTTTATATCAGGTGAGATAGGGGTCTTATTTCATTCTTCTGTATATGGATATATAGTTTTCCCAACACCACTTATTCAAAGAGATTGACCTTTCCCCATTGTGAGCTCTGGGTACTTTTGTTCAAAGCCAGTTTGCTGTAAATATGTGGATTTATTTCTGGGTTCTTCATTATTTTTCATTGGTATATGTCTCTATCTTATGAAAATATCATTTTTTCGTGGCCATAGTTCTGTAGTATATGCTGAAATCAGATAATTTGATTCTTCCAGGTTTGTTCTATTTGCTCAAGATTTGTCACTATTCAGGATATTTTGTGTAGTTCCATGTAAATTGTACGGTTGTTTTTCCTATCTCTGTGAAGAATTTCCTTGGTATTTTGATACAGATTGAGTTAAACCTATAGACTCCTTTAGATAATTAAATCTATAGACAGCTTTGGGTAGCAGGAATATGTTAATAATATTAATATTAATTAATATTAAGCCATGAATACAAGATATCTTTTCACTTATTTATGTCTTCTTCAATTTCTTTCATCAATTTTTTTTATAGTTTTCATTGTAAAGATCTTTTACCTCCCTGGTTAAATTTATTCCTAAGTGTATTTTATCATTTTTGTAATTATTGTAAATAGATTGCCTTCTTGATTTCTTTTTTAGAAACCCTGCTAGTTGTTGTATGTTAATTTGTTAGCCTGCAACTTAACCTAATTCCTAGTATTCTTTTTACAATGTTATTTAGGATGAATTTTCCAGTGGTAATGCAAGGACAGAAATAGTGCCTGTTTCCACCTACAAATGAGAAAACCTAACAATTCACAGATCAGTGGGTAAAGCACAGAGAAGAGGCTGGCCTAGCAGTGGGACTTGTTTAGCCTCAACTGGGCAATTAAGCAGGCCAGGAAATGGATCAATCTCTTTATAAAGTAATTTAACAGGATCTTGAGAATAAACCTTAAGAATATTTATAAGAACATGAAAATACAGAGCACCCAACAATAAAATTCACAGCATCTCGCATCTTACCAAGAATGACTAAGTATGAAAAACAGTAGAAAATGGACATGCCTGAAGAGAAAAATCAACCAATTGGAAACCACCCAGAACTAGCCAGATGTGTAATTCAGCAAATGTATTAAATCTATATGTTTTATGTGTCCAAAAAGCTAAGTAGATACATGAAATACATAGAAAGACAGAAATCAAACTTCTAGAGGTGAATGCTACAATCTTTGGAATGAAAAACAGACTAATGAGATTAATAGCAGATTTGACATTGTAGAAATAAAGATCCATGAACTTGAAATCACAGAAACAGAAACTATCCAAAATGAAATGCAGAGAAAGAAAATGGAATTTAAAAATTAATAGAGCATCCTTCATCTGTGTGACAACGTCAAGCAGCTTCAAATACTTGAAATTGGAGTCCCCAAATGAAAGGGAAGAGAGACACAAAGAAAAAAAAAAAATCTCAAAAGCTGTAGGTGAAGCTCGGTGCCCATAGCACAGTGGTTACAGTGCCAGCCTCATACAACGAGGCTGGCGGGCTTGAACCCGGCCCAGGCCAGCTAAATGACAATGACAACTGCAACAACAACAACAAAATCTGTAGATGAAATCTGTTGAAAAATAGACCAATAGTTTCAAAAAGTTCAATAAACTTTAAACATAAGATATATGCAAAAAATTACAAGGTACTTTATCATCAAATTTTTCTTTTTTTTTTCTTTTTTTGCAGTTTTTGGCTGGGACTATGGGTCCAGTACCCTACTCCTTTGAGCCACAGGTGCCACCCAATAATCAAATTTTTCAAAATCATTGACAAAGAGAAAATTCTTAAAACCAACCAGAAAAGTAAACACATTATCGTCAGAGCAACAAAGAAAACGTAACAGATTTCTCATCAGGTTCAGGGCATGGTACATGAGACAGAGCAACATCTTCAGAGCATTTAAAAAAAAAAAAAAAAACAAAGCTCTCACACTAGTTCACCATCTGCATTACACTGCAAAAAACATTAAAGGAACTCAATCAGACAGTAAATCATACCAGATGAAAATACACACCTATTTAAAAATTTGAAGCATGAGAAACAGTAACTGAGTAAATAAGATTTTACCTAATTGTTTATCTCTGTTTAACAAAAATGACACAATATACTATGGAGTTTTTAGAATATGTATAAGTAAAATGTGTGCCAATTAGAGAACAAAGCCTGCATGAGAGAAATGGAAGTCACTTCTGTAATGTTCTCATGTAATATATGAAGTAGCAATGGGAAAATGATGATATATTCAAAATTATAGTAAAAACACTAAAGAAACCACTAAAATCATAAAACAAAGCATAAAATAGAATCATGAAACTACATGATTTTTCAACAAAAAAACAGGCAAAGGAAAAACAAAACAATTACAGATGGGACATACAGAAACAAAAAAGCAAGATGACAGATCGAAACTCAGCAATGCCAATAATCACATTACGTGGGGCATTCCTCTTCTCTTACTTTGAGATGTCCCACCCTCTCCTTTTCTCTTGCTTTTTCCCAAGTTTATTTCTCTCTCTCACTCCCTCTCTTTCTAAGATAAAATAAACTTATACTTTTATGTCCTGAAAAAAAAAATCACATTAAGTAACAGATGTAAATACCCTCAATCAAATGACAGAGCTAATTAATATTATTTGTCTTTGAGAAATACAGATTAAAAATACAATGAAATACCTCTACCTATCTGTTAGAAAAGGTACAATGAAAATTAAACAAACAAAAGAAGCTGGTGAAGGTGTAGTTTGGGTGCAGGAGCACACGGAATTCGCATACATTGCTGGTCGGAAAGCAAAATGTACAGTGACTCTGGAAAACAGTCTGGCAGTGTCGTATAAAGTTAAACACACACTTACCATATGACCCAGCAAGCCTATGTCTGGTAACTATCCAAGAGAAATGAAAACTTATGTTCACATAAAAACCTGCATGCCAAATATTTATGCCAGCTATATTCACAGACACTAAAAAGAGCTAACAAACTGTATGTCCTCTTACTGCAGAATGGATAAGCAAACTGTGGTATATCCAAAGTAATGGAATATTATTTATCAATAACATCCCAATGATAGAAGCCATAACATGGATGGATTTTATGCATATGTGGCTAAGTGAAAGAAATAATACTTAGTAAAATCTCATACTATATATAGTCATGTCTTGTACCCCTGGGTCAGTGAACCACAAATGAAAAATATTGGGAAGAAAATACTGTGTCTGTACTAAACATGAATAGACATTTTGTTCTTATCATTGTATTCTAACCAAGACAGTTCAATGACTATTCACATAGCATTTACATTGCATTGGGTATTACTAGTAATCTAAAGGGAATTTAATGTACAGGAGAGGATGTATGAAGGTTATTTGCAAATACTATTATGTTTTATATAAGAGACTTGAGCATCATGGATTTTTATATCCTCAGGGGTCCTGAAACCAATCTCCCATGGATATTGAGGGACAATTGTAATTCCACTTACATAGTGACCTCTGTAAAAGATAAAACCAGGCACATAGGTGGTGCCTGTGGCTCCAAGGAGTAGGGCGCCGACCCCATATACTGGAGGTGGCGGGTTCAAACCCAGCCCCAGCCAAAAACTGCAAAAACAACAACAACAACAACAACAACAAAAACAGACACAATCATTGCCAGCGGTGGGGTAGAAAGCCAAGTGGCAGCATAAGGGAGGTTTGTGCTTGAGAGAAATACTCTGAATCTTGATTGTGGTGGTGATTATATGACTCTATTTATTGAAATCTATAGAACTATACACCAAAAAGAGTAAATTTTGCAGGTACATAAAGATTTTAAAAGTAGCTTTAGTCCAACCTTTCTTTCAGGAAGTCATCCCAGTCACCTGTCATGCACATTCCTCTTGTCCCCTAAGTTCCAAGGCCCTACTCTACGGGAAGTGCCTGGAAAGCTAGCTCTGCTCTGGTCTGGATCACAGGGTACCACAGAAAGATAATTACTATTGAGTGCATGCACAGTCTAATCTGGACCATAAGGCATCATATTTTTATAACTTACATTCACGATAATTTGGCAGTGCTAATTCTCACTAATTGCACATTATCTGTATGGACAGATCTAAATAGGAAAAGCAACTAGATGGTTAGAGCAATTATCTAGGTAATTAAACTTAAAGCATACATTTATCCAAGCATCTGTTAGCATCTCCAGCCAACAGGGAATGTAAAGAGTTTGCTCAACACCCACAAAATGTGTTTTCGTTTTTTGTCTTTTTTTAGTATTTTTCCCTGAGTAGAAATGATTACATCCACATATAATAAATTTAGTACATTTTAAGTCTCTCCACTATTTAGAATTCACATACAAATTTCAATTACGTACTGGCTTTCTATTATTTTTTTGTTCTCTAGCAAATCACAATTTCACCCTATTTTTGGCTTATGAATGAGTTGTACACAGCACTTATCTATATAAAACATGATTTTTTTTCCTTTGATTAAATTGAATAAGAATTTTAAAAATATCCCTAATCACAATAAGTGATTCTTATTTTAATATGCCTAAAATTTGTTATAATTTAAAATAAATTATTTATTTTTATGTTACAATAGATTTTAAATTTATCAAATTTATTATAATAATTTTAAATTCATTAGATATGATTTCATGGTTAGAATACGAATAAAAATATCTTATACTTCAATATCATAAGGAAATGTTGAATTTCTAAAAATTCCCAGGTATAATAAAATTTTTGTTATGATTTGTCTACTAGTATACAAAAGAAGAGCTCATTGCCAGTCTTTCTAAAGCCACTTGATTTTTTGGATATTGGCATAACTCATGCCGTATACAGAAGCACTCCTATGTTACTTACACTTTTGGGACCCAACAAAAAAAATGGAAGGTGGAGAGTCAGGGTGAGGAACAACTTTTAGGATGAATGAACAAACTTTGTAAGATTGTAAAGTTAGTTTTTCCAAAATGGCTTTCTTTAAATACCCTTCAGAACTCTGGACTACCCAATCCCCACATTCTCCCAAAGTACTTTTGCCTTGCAGCCATGCAGTTTAAAAGACAAAACTGAAATGGTAAGGATTTCAACACAAATAATATAACCGTATATTGGTTATTTGCTAAATTAAAGACAGCTTTTTGGCTATTCTTAAGCAAATACTTGCCCTCATTGAACTTAAAGATCATACACAGAAGGTGCTGAAAAATGTATACACATTTTAAGAAAGGAAAAACTGTATTAAAATGGTAACACTTAATATATACCAATAACAAAAGGTGACTACAAGTCACATTCGTGACAATTCTTCCCCAGTTACGGTAAGTGCTCAGACTGGTTACCATCAGCGTCCAGACGCTTCTGCTTACTGTGAAGCAAAAGCCATACGTACAGAACAGCTCTTAAAATGTGTATAATACTTTCAAAAGAATCTAGAAACTATTGAACTAAATGCAGTTGGGCTGAATAACTAAAGAAGTTAAGATAAATTAAGTAAAGCATTTATGCTAAAGCCACAAAATTATGATATTAGTATGCATTTATTTTTATCAAGTTCTCTTTTATGAGAAAATTAATTTCATTAATTTCCCTAATTATGTAATACACATATATTTATTACATTTGGGAAAAAATGGAGTCATTAACCATTAATGAGTCATAACTCATTAAAAATTAAATCATTAAAATCGTGATCATCTTGCTGTTATACTTGTTGCCTAATGTTACAAATTGTAGATATTCTACAATCAATGTACTAATTACTCCATTATTGAACAGTTCTTTATAACTTTTCAGGATTATAAGTAAAACTATGCACAAATTTCTTACAGAAATACGTATGTGCATTTCTAGCATTTCCTTTTATCTACCTGATAAACATCTGCAGGTCACTTATCATACGCCAGACAATATTTTTATATCCCTTATAAATTTTACATTATTTAATCTTCTTAACAAGTCAACAAAGTGGACTGTTCCTATTTTCGTCTTACAGATGAGGAAAATGAGGCACAGAAATAATTACTCAATTCATCTGAAGTTAGTAATTAGTTGAACTGAAATTTAAACTGGGAAATTCTGGCTTCAGAGAGGATGCTCTTTAACATTACTTTACATTGGGCGGCGCCTGTGGCTCAGTGAGTAGGGCGCCGGCCCCATACACCGAGGGTGGCCGGTTCAAACCCGGCCCCGGCCAAACTACAAGAAAAAAGTATCTGGGCATTGTGGCAGGCACCGGTAGTCACAGATACTCGGGAGGCTGAGGCAAGAGAATCACCTAAGCCCAAGAGCTGGAGGTTGCTGTAAGCAGTGTGACGCTGCTACAGCACTCTACCAAGGGCGAGAAAGTGAGGCTCTGTCTCAAAAAAAAAAAGGGGGGGGGGCATTACTTTACACTGCATCTCCAAAGCTGAAATTCTGCACATGATCCTAGCCAAAAGACTGAGAAGCAATTCTGAAGTATCAATTCTAGAAGAGCATAGAAGTACTAATTTGGGAGTTCTTAGTATATGTTATTAACTTTTTTCCACAGTATTTATGCAAGTTTACCTATCTTCCATCAGTGAAACAGGACGGCAATTTCAGTAGAGCTTCAACAATAAATATTGTTGTTTTTTTTTCCAATTTGAGAAGAGATACTTTATGTCTTATCTAAAATATATCTAGTTTAATTTATTTAAATGCTATTCAGATAGAAAATACTAAAATACATTTATTAATCATTTGTTCCTTTAATTTTTTAATTGTTCCTTGCCAGTGTATTTATTTCTGCATTTATTCATTCAACAACTATTCACTCCTGGTACCTAATATGTACCAGGCACAGATGAAGGCACTTGAAGTATCTCTTTAAACAAAGTAGATAAAATCAATGCTCTCAAGGCGCTTCCATTCTCCCTGGACAGAGATAAACAATAAACTGCAAACAGTAACTGTAGAATACAGCAAAGAAAATGAGTCCTAAAAGAAAAAGAGGACACAGCCAGGGCAAAGGCTATAAGGTACATTTTGCCTGATGTGTTCAAAGATCACCAAGGAGACCTATGAGGACAGAGCACACTGGGTAAGTGTAGTGGAGGGGAGTAAGGTCAGAGGTTTGGGGTAATGGAGGAACAGGCAAGATCATGTGGGGTTTTATGGGTCTCATAAATCATTGCAAGCTCCTTTGATTTTATTGGGACTATGGGGGCATTTGTGGGGTTTGAGCAGGGGTATGACATGGCCTAACCCATCTTTCAAAGGGGCACTCTGGACACCAATGAGAATAAGTGATAGGACACAGAGCTGAAAGCAAGAGAACAGCTAAGAGTGTTAAAAAGATTCAAGCAGAGATGATACAACCCAGTGGGCTTGTAGCACTAGAGGTGACAAAGAGTTGTTCAATTCTGGAAACGTTCAGAAGTTAAGGACAAAGGGATTTTATAAAATGGACGTCAAGTAAGAGAAAAAGACCAGTCTATGATGAACCTAGGTTTTTCAGCTTAAGCAAATGGAAGGATGGTTTTTATTCCATGTTTCAACTGGAATGTGTTCTTTTACATTTTTTGAAAAGTATTTACATAAAAATAATTTAAGCCATTCTAAAGCGTATGTATTACAGATGTTTTCCCAGTTTATTTTTGTTAATGATATTTGTGACAACTTATTTTTTCATAGTTTTTTTTTTTTTTTTTTTTTTTTTTAAGAGATGGGGTCTTGCTCTGTCACCAAGGCTAGAATGCAATGGCTCCATCTTAGCTCACTGCAACCTTGAGCTTCTGGGATCAAGCATTCCTCCTGCCTCAGCATCCTGAGTAGCTAGGACTACAGGGGCACATCACCATGCCCAAATAACCTGTGTGTGTGTGTGTGTGTAGAGATGGAGTTGCCCAGATTGGTCTCAAACTCCTGGCCTCAAGCAGTCCTTCTGCCTCAGCCTCCCATCAGCAAGTAAGCCACCACTCTTAGCCTTAATTTTTACATTTTATGCAGGCAAACTCATGAGCATTTTCATTTAGATTTTCTGTCTGGATTTCGTTATTGTGCAAATATTAACATTTTTCTGATTTCCATCTTTTTTGTTTGCTAGTTTACAGTTAATACCTTACTATATTTAAGACCAATTTTGACACATGTCATTTAAAACATCACACTCTTTTCACTTGTTAAACATTTATTCTACTGTTGTTATTTGAAATGCTAATTTTCCATTTATTCTATTAAACCATATTTACATTCTTTTTCAGTACAAAATATTTTTAGTTATTGATGTTTGGGAATATACTTGACTATTTCATAGTTAAAGTCGTAAACATTGCCCTCATTCTTCCAACTTCTCTTGGCTTACCTTAGTATTTGTAATTCCAGATCAAGTAAGAAGAGCCAAGTGATAGCTCCCTTTGATTTTGACTGGAATCATGCTAAATGTGTAACTGCATTTAATAAGAACTGCCATTGCTACAACATTGAATCTTCCACTCCATGAAAATTTATTTGAATATTTGCAGTTTTCTTTTCCATCAAATTTGAAAAACAGCACTTCTAAAAATGGATCCAATTGTGAATTCTTTTAGTTCGTGGAGTCTGAGGTCATCCTTTCCATTTGAGATCAGTACCTTTTCCTCAGTTGAAGAGTATTTTTCCTTTTATGAAATCTGCAGTTAGTTCTTCTGTTGTTCTTCCCTTCAGTGACATCAGGCATCCACATTCTGCATTTCAGTTGTTTCTGCCCTTTTATATTACTTGATCTCTGCTATTACTTATATCTCATCATTCTATAGGGCATTATAAAGTATTTTTACATTAATGATCAAATACATTCTTGTTTTTTTGAAATGTTGATACAAAAGCTAATGCCGTCTTTGTCTTCTTAAACTCAGCCAACTCCCTGTTACCTGCAATCTGTCGTCTCATTATATCTCACTCCCCACCCGTTCTTTCATGGACTTCTATTTCCTTAAATATCATCAAAAATATTGAGCACTACTTTATGTAACTTCCTTCTAATTCCTTTAATACATCTTCTAAAAGTTCAACCTTATTTCTGAATCTTGATTGTTATATCTGTCTTCTTGTGTTGCTGATACAGAATTTGTCTCCATTTTCTTGATAGGTTTTTTTCTTGTCCAATTCTGCTTAAAGGATGAAAAGACTATCTGCCATGGCCTTTGTCCACACACACAAAGTTAGATTATCCTTGGTTTCTTTCACTGTCTACTACATACATGGGATCAATTCCTCTTTCTCATCTTGAGCTTGTGTATTGTTTTATAGGCAAGTACTCTAGCTAAATCTATGGTATCTGGCCAAGATTTACATTGTATACTGCTTCTGGATGGAGGAGGAAATTCTTTGTTTCTCTTTTCATTTATGATGCCCTAAGGAGAAAACTTTATTCCTCTATAATATTTCTCTATGACTCTTTTAGAATTAATTTACAGAAAAAGAGTATACAGAGCTTGACTTCTCTGCTCATATTCACCATCTTTATGCTCAGAAAAGTATTAATATGGCAGATTCAGGAAATATGATGGTGCAATAACCCTGGCCTCTTCAGAGTCTAGCTTTGTAGGAATACAAATGTAATTTCAATTGTTATATTTAGAGAAGTATTTACATATTTAAAATAATAGATGCAGAGATCATTTGGAGATTTAGAATCTGACAACTCTAGTCCTTCGAGGCATGAACTCTTCCTGTCCCCATGTACTTTGGTAGAGAAAGATTTTACGAATGTTCTTGATGAAAATGTCCACATATTTTGGTACTTTGTAAGTATTTTGATCAAAGGAAAAGGTCAATAAAGTTACCCTATATTTTTGACATTATAATTACATTTTATTGAATTTGGATAACTAAGCATTATCAGGCCAAAAGATGACTTCGATTTCAACAAATTTTTCCAACTCTCCTCTGTTTATACAGAGCTCATCTCAATGCACATTTTTCTCATTTATTATTTTTATTTTTCACAAATTTTTATGTAGTCTGGTCAACATTTGTAGGAAAGGAATTGGAAAATCAAATATACAACTACAGTACCATAAAGAGAAATAAGGAAGAGGCTTGGCAGTCAAAGAAGAGAGAGATTTCTAGTGATGTACAAACTCGTTTTCATTTATCAGCTGATGGTCACTGTTGGAACAATTTATATATAAAAAGTGACAGATGACCAGCATAGGAAAGAGATTTGTAACAGGTCTTTATGATTTCACAGAGATGGAACAGGAATTTTTCTATGGCAAACATGAATATAAATATCATGAACACAAGGCTAGTGGAAAAATTCTATGATTGTGAGGACATGGAACCAAGAACAGCACGTTAAATGGGCTGGGAAGAAAACTGCTAGAGACTATTATCCTCAAGGAAATGGTGCTCAAACAGCTAGAATGGTAGCAAACTTTAATAGAATTGGAGACAGCTGTGATATAACTGACAAACCAAGACGCTTAACTGTATACATGTATAAGGTCAGACAATTAAGTTCACAACTCATCCTCATATCACTACGGCCACCTTCGAAGAACTCCTCTTGGGAAGCTATGAACCTATGCCTTGATGCCAGTCCTTTCAAAGCACTTCTTCTGGAATACGTTAGAGAACTTAATTATCCAACCATGTAAAAATAAGGAATAAAGAGTCAACTTCTCCACATGCTGATACCATATATAACCCAGAGCTTCCCTCCTGCAAGTATATTCATTAGACCAAATCTCTAATGATCTATTGGGTCTTAGGGTCAACAGATGAAGATGTTTTTTGCTTTATTTCTCTTTCCAATGAAGTTGGGAGAAAACAAAGATCATTGGAAGTCATGATGACTTTGTCTTCGGTGCTCATGTGTTTCAATTTGGAGTTTTTAGGCATTGGTTCTTATGTAAAGGATTGTGTAAAAGACTCTCAACTTCTCTGTGAATAAGTACGTACGCATAAGTAATTACTGGCAAACTTGAAGGCAGAGATCTTTTGTACTTACTTTGTCTTTGTTGTGCCTTATGAAATGATTTTGTGTGTATATTTTGCTTAAGTAATATCACATCAAAAAAAATTTTATCTTAACCCCCCAAAATTAATTTTATACCTTTTGATAATCTTTTATGTAAAATATAGTATGCAATACACAATAAATATATTTGAATACATAAATTCTTAAGCCATTACTTAACATATGCCTATTTTCAACTTTAAAAGATAATATATTGAAATCAAAACTTAGTTTTCTTACCTTTCTGGATATGTAAGTGATTTTAACATGAGACTCTGGATCCTGTATTTGCATGTGGGACACTGCAACTTTGAGCTCTGGTAATATGTCAACCCAATTCTTGAAATATTTATAACATCATTTAAAAATTGAGCAAGAATCTTGACTTCTTGAAGTTTATAAAATGGTTGGTTCTTCCTAAACAGAAAATGTCAAATACTCAGCATATTAATAATTTGGAACATAATTTAGTTCTGATATCATTATAATCCTAAATAGGCAGGATATGAAGAACAGTAACTTAGGGATATGGTCAAACAAAATATTTGTTGAAGAATTAATTAAAATAACTTAAGCTGTAATTTGTAACATAGTAAAATAATTGACAATAAATTCATTTCTCCATAGAAATATTTTGAAAATGCTTTTTGAGAGAAAAAGTGAGATATCTTGTCTTTCTGAGAAGAAAACTAGATTGCACATTGACCTAAGATTAGAGCAGTAACTTGGTATAATTTTATACCCATCAATAACTATTACAGTTCCTTGAATATACAAGGTGCTCAGTTGATTTGCGCCACTTTATCAAATATTTTGACTTAAAGAATATATATAAAAGTCTTATATTCAGCATAAAAAGGGTATTATTTAATAAGTATAATTTTCTGAGCATTATCAATGTAATAAGGCTTTTCATACGTAACCTCATTTAAGTATCTCAATGAGTAAGATTTTTATTAGAAACTATAAACATTCTCATCCTGCAGATGAGAAAACCAGGCATCAGAGTTTGCATTACAGAGTTGGGATATAAATGCAGACACATCAGCACACCTCGAACCTCTGCTCAGTTCCTCCTTTCTATGTGCCAGAAGCGTGAGTCCCAGAAGCATTCATGTCAGCTGGGTTTGCCTGACCCCAAACAGAGCTCTACCCACCTTCCTGCGTGTTCTCTCATTAGCTAAGTCTACGGAGGAAGGAGTGGAAAGGAGAAGGAGGAGAAAAAGGAAGAGAGGATAGGAAAGAAGAGAAAGGAAAAAGTTTTTTAAAAACCTGTTGAAATAAGTTCCTCTATTTAAGTAACAACAACTTAATCAAAGGTGACAATCACACAGAGAACAGCTGGAGTGCAACCAGGGGGCACACAGCTCTGCCTGCCATCTCCTATTTGTCCCTGCATTCATCTTCTTTTGATTCCTCAAAGTAGCTAGACCCCCCCCAAATGATATGGTCATACCCCTCAAGGTCCATCTCTGCTCAACCCTGGCAGTATTATAACCTCCTCTTTCACAGAATATAATGCCCTTGGGCATATCTCTATTTCTTACCAAGGGGTTATCTAAAATTTTCAAGGATATTTCAGATTCAACACAGACAGATAGGAGCACATTATTTCACCCCACAATCTCATATCTACGTCAATGGTTTGAATTATCAACAAAATAAGTTTGCTCTGACGCCAACTCTCTGCCTCTAGCTGAGGCCTGTCTGCTGAATCCCTTCCAGAAACCCACCCCTGTTATTCACGATGTCCATTTGGATATTTCAAGGATGCCTGAAGCTCAAGATGTTTACATCTAAATGAATCATCTTCCTCCACATTCTCCCCCCACTAAAAAACCAAACAACAACAACAACAACAAAATAACCTGCAAGGAAACTTACACATTTTCTTACTACTGTCAATTGCCCAGGCCACACAGCTAGGATTCGTGCTTCATTGCAACCTTCCCCATCCAAGTATCACCAATTCCTACTGACTTTACCTTTGCAATACGGAATCTTCTTTCAATTTCCCCCTCAATTTTCCATCTGTAATGCAAATCCTCTAACCCGTATCCCATCTAGCCTAAGTGTGTATCAGGCGCTACCATCTAGGTTTTTGTAAGTATAGTCTATAATGGTCACTAATGATGAAATCTCCTAAGGAGAGAATTCTCAGAGCACACCCCCACTGACAAGTGAAGCATGTCTGTAGTACCATGTGACAGTAAAGGCATTAGCAAGGCTTTTGCGACAAATCCCACGACATGTGCATATATGCCCATATTTTATATTCCTCTATGAACAATGTGCCAAGTCAGTTATCTGAATAAAATGAATCACTATTCTAAGGTGTTCCACATACAATATGATGATTGTAAATTAAATCAAGACTCCCAGACACCTGAACAACTGCTCGGCGCCTGGACTTTGTGTGCTACTCCTGAACGTAAGTACTTTCCTATTTCCATGCTTTGAAAGTATTCCTCTTATACTATGACTCCATTATCTCATTTCAAAGGTTTCCTTGCTTTTCCTTTGTGTTCCCCAAATACAATAAGTGGCCATACAGTAAAAAACATATTACTAAGAAGTGAAATTAGTCATTGGACTCATTCAGTATTTTGAGACGTCCTTAAGAATAAAACACTATTTATTTCAGTTTGGGTCCCTATCATTTTGTGAAATGCCTGAATAAGTTTGGTACTAAAACATGTGCTGAATAAGTGAATTAATTCAAAAGCTAACAAAGCATGTTGTTGATAAGAATAAATAATAGAACGTGTGTATATATACATGCATATATAAATTTTGAGTAATTGAAATTAATAAACTATTATAGAATAACATTATTTAACAGATTTTGTGTTCAAAACTAGGTAAAAAACGGCTTAAAATTTCTTTAATACAGTATAAGTCTCAATGAAAGTGAAGAATTTTGATTGATTTTCTGGTTTAAAAGTGTTATTTTCTTCTCTTTGGATGACTGAAGAAGGAGAAAAGGGGAAAAGAAGAAGAAAATTGGTATTCTTTCATTACCAGTGCTATCCAATCATCAAATTATCTGCAGTGTATTTATTAACTTTAAGAAAATTGAATTTATGGAATTTAATATTAAAATATGTTTATCTGAAACTTTTGAAAATTTTGCCTGACTTGTAACCCAGCATGTTTTTGTCAAGGATGAACATGGCATTGCCTGATGGAATGATCCACATGTTACTTCAGTACACAGGTCCTCAATATTTTTGCCATCATGAACTTGCATAGTTGGTATTGTGCTCTGTAGAATAAAAGAACTAGAGTGCAGAATATAAAGTCCTTTTAATATTTAACATGTTAAAACTCCCTGGATGAATATTTAAACTCTTTGTACTCCTGCTGAACTGGAAACTCAAGAAAGCAAACATTGAATTGAAAATGCTAAAATGTACTTACTCATAGAGCCTTGGTTCTTCAGTTCTTCCAAACTGGTTTAATAATTTAAATGAAATATAGCCATCTTTCATAGTTTCATCCAGAACAATTACACTGAGAACATAATAGTAGGCTACAAAACAAAAATGTAATATACAATCATATTCTGTTTTAAATTTTGTTTTGTGTTGGTATACATGCAGATATGTGTACACATGTGCATATTATATGTAACCTAGGCCCAAGTTATATATGCAACTAATATCACTGACAGTCATTTATTTGGTAAATAGATGACATATTTTACCTCATGTTTGTCAACTTTGACTAGAATTAAAAGTGAAAAATATAAAGGCCTGCCAGTCGGTCATAGGCATGGGAAGAGTTGACCAAATAGCCTGTAAATGCTAATTGGCCTGCAAACCAAAAATATTCAGTATTTTGGTCAATAAAGCAACATTTCTTTTTCAGTAGCACATCTAAGGTAAATATGATGAAGTTGCATAATTATCTGATGAATAGTAGTATCCAAATTTTCTTGGAAAACGTAATTCCCAATTTCACTGGCTGTTCAGGAATAAGGATGAAATTAAATATTTTCATATAAGGTTAGCTCATAATAGTTCTTATTCAGATTGCCCTTACTAAAATTTATTGTAGTATGTCTTTTAGAGTCAAGGATGCTGTACTCATCCCTATAGTCAATATTGTGAGGGCTAAACAGAAAGTTTTGACTCTGAGTCATCCCAAATCTCATGTAACCCCTCCTAGAAGAAAATGTGTATATGTTATATTAAACTGAACATGGAATGCATGAATTTTCCTGTGAGAAATACACATATGAAAATTGTTCATGCTAGTTGTTAAATGTTGCTACTAATAGTCAAGAATAACCTAATGTCTTATGCTTAATACTCAGCTCAATTTCTTATACAAAAGTTATAAAGGAACACTGCTTACTTCTGAGTAATTTCCCAGCTTCTGACAAAGTGTTTTGGTTCACCTCTCCCATTCATACCTGCTCAAATGACTTCAAGCAGCATGACATACAAGGACTGACAAATTTGCAAACATGACACCATGCACTTACATTGGCAGCACTGTACAAACAACTCAGTAAGGTTTCATAACATTGGTATATCAATGTCTCATAGCTGTGTTCAGCTGTGTGAGGGTGTTTTGCTGAGTAGGATTCATTACTGTTGTTGCCTGTTTTTGTATGCCATCACAAGAATGATAGAGCTTGAATTAGAGCAAGGAATAAACATAAAAATTTTATTAAACTTTGCAAGAGTGGAAGTTATATCAGAGATATGTTAGTCCAAGTTTATAGGGGCAATTCCATGAAGAAAATGACAGTGTACAAATGGATTAAACATTTTTCTAAGGGGAAAGAAAACATTGATAAAGAGAGGTCAGAGTGGCCAGTAACAAGCAGAACTGACAAAAACATTGCAAAATTGTTGAATTGTGCATAAAAATCATTGGCTGATTGAGAAGCATAGAAGTAAACATCAATAGAGAAACAGTTAGCAAAACCTTAACTAAAAATCTTGGCATGAGAAAGGTGTGTGGAAAAGTGGTTCTCAAGTTGTTCACCAAAAGAACAAAAGTAAAGGACAAAGTTTGCCAGGACCTTTTGGAAAGCCAAGACAATGTTTGGGGCTCAGTTATCACTGGTGATGAACACGGGGGTACCAATATGACCTTGAAACAAAGTGAAAATGGAAGTCAGTCAATTTTTCACAACCAAAACTGTTCTGTCAGTCCAATCAAGAGTCAAAATAATGTTGCTATTTTTTTTTATTAAATCATAACACTAATGATGTGTAAATTAATGCAGTAATGGGATACAATGTGCTGGTTTTATATACAACTTGAAATATTTTCATCAAACTGGTTAACATAGCCTTCATGGAATTTTCTTAGTTATTGTGTTAAGACATTTATATTCTACATTTAGTAAGTTTCACATGTACCCTTGTAAGATGCACCATAGGTGTGGTCCCACCAACTACCCTCCCTCCACCCATCCCGCCTCCTCCCCTCCCCTCCCTTTCCCCATATTCTTGAGCTATAATTGGGGTATAGCTTTCATATAAAAGCTATAAATTAGTTTCATAGTAGGGCTGAGTACATTGGATACTTTTTCTTCCATTCTTGAGATACTTTGCTAAGAAGAATATGTTCCAGCTCCATCCATGTAAGGCTGCATAATATTCCATAGTGTACATATAGCACAATTTATTGATCCATTTGTGGGTTGACGGGCTCTTGGGCTTCTTCCATGACTTAGCAATTATGATTTGGGCTGCAATAAACATTCTGGTACAAGTATCTTTGTTATAGTGTGATTTTTGGTCTTCTAGATATATACCTAGTAGAGGAATTGTAGGATCAAATGGTAGGTCTATTTTTAGTTCTCTAAGTGTTCTCCAAACATCTTTCCAAAAGGAACATATTAGTTTGCATTCCCACCAGCAGTGTAGAAGTGTTCCCTTTCTCCACATCCATGCCAACATCTCTGGTTTTGGGATTTTGTGATATGGGCTAATCTTACTGGAGTTAGATGATATCTCAAAGTAGTTATGATTTCCATTTTTCTGATGATTTAGGATGATGAGCATTTATTCATATGTCTGTAGGCTGTGTGACTGTCTTCTTTAGAGAAGTTTCTCTTCATGTCCCTTGCCCACCCTGAGATGGGATCACTTGTTCTTTTCTTCCTAATATATTTATGTTCTCTGTGGATTCTGGTTATTAAACCTTTGTCGGAGACATAACCTGCAAATATCTTCTCCCATTCTGAGGGTTATCTGCTTGCTTTACTTACTGTGTTCTTGGCTGTGCAGAGACTTTTTAAAACATTTGATCAGGTCCCAGTGCTGTATTTTTGATGCTGCTTCAATTGCCTGGGGCATCCTCCTCATAAAATATTCATCCAGATCGGTTTCTTCAAGAGTTTTCCCTGCACTTTCTTCTAGTATTTTTATAATTTCATGTGAGTTTAAATCTCTAATTCAGTGAAAGTCTGTCTTAGTTAATGGTGAAAGGAGTGGGTCCAATTTCAGTCTTCTACAGGTTGCCAGCCAGTCTGCCCAGCACCATTTGTTAAACCATTTGTTGTTTTGGTCATTTGCTATTTTTTTTTTTTGTATCAAGGGATTGTTCATTATAAATTTGTACCAATTGGACAGACAATTAACCACGGTTATTATTTGGAAGCACTGAAAAGGATGCATGGAAAAGTTAGAAGAAAATGACCTGAACTTTTTGCCAACATCTTATAGCTTTGGGTCACTACAATGCACCAACTTACATGGCACTAACTGTGGGGGAGAGTTTAGCCAGTAAAAAAAATAACTGTATTGGAATGCTACACTCCACTCACCTGATCTGGCCCGCAGTGAATTTTTTGTTTACCTGAAGATAAAGGAAATATTGGAAGAAAGGCATTTTGATGACATTTAAGACATCAAGGTTAATATGAAATAGCTTTAATGACTATTACAGAAAGAGTTCCAAAATAGCTTTGAAGGGTGAAATTAAAGTAGAAATTAAAGTCAAGGCTGTCAGGACTGATGCCTACTTCCTTGGGATCTGAGAACTGGTGATAGCATGGAAAGGAGGCTGAAGTGTCCACCTCCATGCAGAAACATAGTGCTAAGTGACAGAGCTGAAATGGACATATCTGCCCAGGGCCAGGGGCCTTAATTCCAGGTGTCATTATTCACAGAAATAAGAACTATAAAAATGTTTCCTGCTGCTTGTGTGGGCCTTAGGTGGAAATAAACAAATGAATGTTCCCTGAGACTAAATAAAAGTTCAGATAATATGGAATTAAAAACTATACTAATTCATATGATAAGGGACCCCTAAACATTTTCATTAAAATATAAGAAATCTAACTTGCTATGAAGGGAGAATTTTGAAGAACTGACTGCAGAGAGCTTTCTATGTTAAAAGAAGACATGAGTCACTATTCTGAAATAGCATAAACTTTTTTCATTAATTTTAATGCATACTTAGATAGATGATTTAGAGTAGAAAATAATGATGAAGCAAAATAAATAAGTAAATAAATTCAATCCGAATAAAATATATTTTTTCTAGGAATAAAACAATATTTTTAAAATTCTGAGCTTAATTAACTCTCAGCACAGAATTCTGTCTTAGTTATATTTTCATTCCTGAGGAATGGAAATATAAAAATATTTTAAGAAAATTAAAAGTAGACTGAGAGAAACTGCTAATGAAGTCACTGGCAGGGCATATTTTAGCAAGAATGCAAGTACACTACAGCTATCATTTAATAAAAACAGCTATCATTTAATTAAAAAAAACTCAAAAAGAAAAAGGAATTAAACCTAGAAAAAAGAGGGGAGAAGGAAAAGGGACAGGGCAAAGTATAGAAAACTGAAATTGGAGGGACAACTCCAAATTCTGGTGTGGATGGAGAAAAAATATATTACTCATATATTGTTAATGGATATGTAAAATATTACAATCACTCTGGGAAATCATTTGGCAGGTTCTTAAAAAAATGACCAGTATTTTCACTCTTAGGCATTTAGCTCAAAGAAATAAAGATGACTTACATAAAAATGTATAGAAGAATGTAACAGCTTCATTCATAATAGTAAAAACTAGAAACAACCAACATATTCTTCAATAGATGAAAAGTTCTCTTCAGAAAAATATTAAAAATCTGAATTTTAATGAAATCTGAAAAAGATTAATGGCCAACCTCTTTCAAGATAAGTTTTTAAGAGTAGAACATGGAGGTGAAATTATACCATCACATAATAATATGTGTAACTACAACAGGCAAAGGATGTGTTATCATCTCCATATTTATGAGTATAGATGTAAGACAGAACAAAACTGCCCAGAAAATAAATAGCTCTCTTGTGTGAGTTACATGTGTGTGTATACTGTTACATAACATAACATGATACACTTATTTATATATAGTATATTAAAAGGGCTTAACAATATCCACAAAATAAATTAAAAGAGCCAAGATTATCCAACATAATATGTATAGTAATAAAAGATATACTATCAATGGTTATTTTTCTTATAATTTTAAATAAAATTAGGCTTGGTGATAATGAGGATATAAGTTAATATATCCCATTACTGGTATTGAATTTAATTTTATTAAAAAATTGACACCAAGTGCCAATTTAATTTTTTCAAAGTTACATTTCTAGGAACTTACTCCCAAACAATTATTTAAAATTCCTCAAATTACATAATAGTCTATCTGATAAAACATTATTAATATTGAAAAACTGAAAAACAAATAAATAAGATATTGCATATATGGATTTTTAGACATTAAAATTACATTTTTAATAATACAATGATAGTATTATAAATTTCATACATTATTAAGTCATTTTAATTGAAAATGTTACAAATATTTGTTCCATACGTCATACCTTTTTACTTATGTAAATATAATTATAGAAAATAATGCATATTACATAGATAAAAATAGAAGACATTTCACAAACATATTTAACAGGCTTATTTCTGAAAAAGAAAAGAAAACTGAAGCAAATAAATTTAAGTATTTGATATAATGGTAATATTTATAATTAATACTGATGGTAAATGGAAATAAAATACTACAGAAAGTAATGTTGAAGACAGAAAAGAAGAAAAAAGATCAAAGTCTCTAAGAGGCCAATTATTGCTGTGACAGAATTTGACAAATTAATCTGTGAGGAATGATGCAGTTCAAGTATAAAGCAAAAAAGAAGCAAGTCACCAGGAAAGTATAATACTCCTGAAGCTTCAGGCATCTAAAACCACACCCTCAAAATATCTAAAGCCAACATCTAAACAGGGTGACTGCCTGCTAAAATAAAAGAGTGAGACGAGGCCCAAATTTTGACAGAATAGACAAAATATCCAGGATGTAACTGAAAATTACCCCTTGTACCAAGAACAACAAGAGTAACAAAACCTAAAACATTGTTCAGCAAAGGCAATCCACCGACACAGCACAGAAATGAATTAGGTGCCAGGATTATATGACAAAGATATTTAAGGAGACATCACAGAAATGCTTTAAACTCAGTCACTATGTTTCTTTAAAAAAAAAAAAAAAAAGAAAAGAAAAAAATAGCAATTATAAAAGAAAAATACAGATTTACAGAAATAAAAAACATGTAACAGACACAAAATTCACTGTATATGCTCAATATCCTACTCAGTAGAGATGACAAAGGAGGAAATCAGTGAACTTGAAGCCAAATCGATCTGTCACTCCATCTGAATGACAGAGAGAAAATAGATGAAAACAATAAATGGACAAAGCTTCATGAACCTGAGGGACTACACTAAAAGATGTAAAATTTGTTGCCTTAATTTGATCAGATCCCAGTAATGTATTTTTGGTATTACTTCAATTGCTCTGGGGATCTTCCTCAAAAAGTTTTCTCCCAGACCAATTTCTTCAAGTCATTCACCTGCACTCTTTCCAAGAATCTTTATGGTTTCATGTTTTAGGTTTAAGTCTTTTTCTATGAAACCTACTTATATTTACTCACATTTTCTTGTAAAAAATAGAACACAACTATAGCCCAGGATGATGGAGAAAAGTGGAGTGGGAGGGGAGAAAGGGGAGGTTTGACAGAGGGCGGGTAAAAGGCAGAATCACATCCATGGAACATATGACAAGGGTACAAGTCAAATCTGTGAAATGTAGAACACAGATGTTTTGACACAATAATCAAGTAAAGGAGGTGAAAGCTATGTTGATTGGTTTAATGTTATCACATTAGATTGTATAAAAAAATCAGCACATTGTACCCCACATGTGCATGAATGTATCCAAGATCTGTGTGTATTTGACTTAATAAAAAAAATTGTTGCATTAAAATGTCAGAAAGAGAAAAATATGTAGGGCTAAGAGAAAACCCAAAGAAATGACGGCTGAAAACTTTCTAAATTTAATGGAATAACACAAGATTCAAAAGGTTGAGTGAACCTCGGATAAGATATACCCCCATAAATCCTCACCAAGACACACCACAATGAAACTGAAAAACTAAAAGCAAATAAAAATCTGGAAAGCAGATAGAGAGGAACGACCCATTATCTTCAAGGAAACAGAATTTGGTTTGCAAAGGATTTCTAAACAGAAGCCTTGGACTCCAAAAGAAGGTGGCACACCTTTCAGGTGTTCCAAGGAAGAAAAACTATCAACTTCCAATCTTATACACAACAAAAGCATCATTTGAGAATAAAGAGGAAAGGAAGACATTCCCAGACAAAGGAAAACTAAAGGAAAATCTCACTAGTAGACCTATACTTGAAGACCGTCAGAAGCAATTTCTTCAAACAGAAAGGAATTGATGAAGCAAATTATCTTGGATCATCCAAAACAAAGAAGTGACATGGGACAAGAAGGAACAGGACTACATCCAATAGATCATCCTATTCCTCATTAATTACATAAATCTCATTTTTTGATTGAAACAAAAATTATCACACAATCTGATATTCAAGACAATGATATTTAAAAGTGAGGAATACATATACAAGGAACCTAAATGGAAATTGGGTTTCTACATTTCACTTAGAGTGGTAAAATATTAATACCAGACCAGACCTTGATAATTCACATATACATATCATAATTGTGGTAGACCTCCTCAAATATTTCCATGTGTCCAAATACATCCAAATATATTTCTGGACACTATGAGCATGTTATCTTAATTCACAAATAAGAATTAAGATTGTAAATATAAGTAAGGTTGTTAATTAGTTGCCCTTAAAATATGAAGATTACCCTGGATTATCCAGGTGGGATCAATGTAAGCACAAGTAGACTTAAGAAGACAGAAGAGTGATTTAGACAAAGAGCTGTGATATAGAAGAAGGGCTAAAAGGTTGCCAGGAGAACACACCACCCGCCATCATGGAAGAAGAGGCCACAGTCCAGGGAGTGTGGACCAACTCCTGAAGTTGGAAAAGGAAAAAATTAGATGCTGTCTTGGAGCCTCAGAAGGAAATGCAATACAGCTGATACCTTGTCAGGAGTACGCTGACACCTTTGTCAGACTTCTGGCCTACGGAAATGTAAGATAATAAATGTGTGTTGCTTTAAGCCACCATATTGTAGTAACTTGTCAGGATAGTAAGAGAAAATGACTATAGATTTTGGTATGAAGAATGAAGCGACGCCGTAACAAACACATAAAAAAGGGAAAGTGGGTTTTAAATTGGCAATGAAAACAATTGGAAGAATTTTGAGGAGCATAACATAAAAACTAGATTGCCTTGAACACACGGTTAGTAGAAATGTGAACGCTGACAACCCCGGGAGCGAGGCGTCAGGAGGAGGGACATGAGGAACACGGCGGAGAAAAGACGCAGCGCAAGCGGCCGTGGGCAGCAATGAGAAGACTCGTGCTGTGGATACGGATGTGAAGAGCGCGGCTGGGACTCCTCAGAAGGAAACGAGAAACACGTTACTGAAAACTGGAAGAAAAAGAATCCTTGCTAGGTAGTGGCACACAGCTTAGAGGAACTGTGGCTTGCAATTATGTGCAAAACAGAAATTGTAGATGAAGATGTAGCTGAGGGAATTTCTAAGCAAGCAAAAGGTTGAAAATGAGTCCCAGGTTTTTCTTGGTACTCAGAGTGAATTGTGAGCGGAAGAACAGAAATCCTTTAACAGAGAAAACGTACATTGTCGGGGTCCCTTCGTGGTGACCACTGGTCAGGGCCCGGACTTACCAGGTCTTAGGCCCCAGCTTATCTAGCTGGGTTCCAGACAGGACTGCGGTGCTGTTATCTTACTCAAGAACAATCACTCTTTGGTACCTGAGGGCTGTTCGCTTCAGCAGAAGGGAGAGAGAGAGAGAGGTAGTCTTTGAGGGAGTAAAACAGTCTTAGAAGTATAGATCTTTAGCAGTCTACAGCAGAGCTTGGTAACCTTCAGCAGAGGTGCCCTGCTGGCATTCTGCAAGCAGGAGAAGCAACAGAGCCGGAGTAGGCAGGTCCGTGATGGAATGTGCAGGCCCCTGACTGCCTGCTCCTCCAGCCTAATATAGAGCTGATCGCATGACTCTTAACACCACAGGTGTAGAGACTGCTATAATGCTCTCATCTCACGAGCTCACAGGCTTGTTAAGAGAGCTAAATCCCTCCCCAGGCCCTTTTCACAAAGGTGTTCCTTTCTCCAGCTACAGCTGTTACTTATAACTCTCACCCCTCCTAGCCATAGGCTATACCGGCTGCTACAGTACATAGAAAAGGATCCTAACTTAATAATTTGGTAAATCCTAAACTAGCAAGTTTACAAATAGATGCTAAAACTAAGAGATTGACCATCAGGAAATTGTTCTGTGGAGAAAAAGCTGAGAATGTGGCCAGATAATCTTTCCTTGGAAAAATAAAAAAAGGCTGAGTAGTGACCCAAAAGGCTCTTTAAAAATATTAAGAGACAGAGGTGGTGCCTGTGGCTCAAGGAGAAGGGTGCCGGCCCCATATACCAGGGGTAGTGGGTTCTAGCTACCCCTGGTATATGGGGCCAAAACTACTTAAGTGACAAATAGATTGTCTTTGCCATTTTAGCAGAAAGCAAAAATAGAGGCAGTGTTGTCTAAAAAAGATATATGGAGAGCCTTCTTATCTAATAGGGTGAATTTCTGTGACCAACTCACAGATTATTGAGGTTTTGGAAAATATTACAGCAGCACAAATTCTGCCAGTTCAGACCAAGAGGAACAGAAAGAGTATGAAATGAAAGAACAGGAAACAGGTCGATAAAACTACCCGGATGCAAACATATATTACCATTGTACCATTTGTACCTTTACAAAAGAAGAAGGAAGATAACGCTGAGACACCGAAACGTGGAGATGCGAATCCAGGGAGCAGAGCCATGAAACACGGGATTATTATCAGGCCTTGAATCCAAGTAAGATTTGCCTGAGTAGATTTTAAAATTATTTGCAACTGATGACTATTTTTATTCCTTTTATTAACCTTTTAAGTGAAAATGTCCATAATTGATATCTTATGCCTGTCCCATTATCATATTTGGGAAGTAAGTAATTTGATTCTTGAGTTTCACAGATTCATAGATGGAGACAAATTTTAACTCAGGATTGATGATAGCCAGAACTTTAACCAAATCTGATTTAGGTGAATTAAGCCATGACATTTGGAACTTTTTGTCTGTTGAGTTTCCAGAAGATAATTTTCTGGTAGCATTTGTTTTAGAAGATTGTTTACACATGAAGTAAATCAACTTTTCTTCAAATATAATTAAACTCCAGAGACTTTTCTTATTCCCTAATGTATTTTTGAGTTGATGCTGTATTAAGCTGATGACCTCTGAGGCCAATAAAATCTCATTGTCATAGATATTTTTTTTTGTATGTGTGTGTGCATATATATATATATATATAGTATATAAATATATATGCACTGTGTATAAACATATATATTACACTATAATACTGTATAACACATGTAACATATTTTCCAAATACAATTATAAGTAACATTTAACCTAATAAAAGCAGAATATACATGTGTTTTAGTACCTAGGAAGTATTCACCTAAAAAGACAAATCCTGTCTTATTTTAAAAACCTCAATAAATTTAATAGAATTGAAATTATATAGACTTTGTTCTCTAATTATAATGAAATCAAACTAGAAATCTTAACAGAAAGACAACAGGAAAATCTCCAAATAGTGGAAATTAAACAACATATACATGTAAATAATCTATGGCCAAAGGGATATTCTCAACAAAATACAAATAAGAGAATGCAAGTGAAAATACAATATATCAAAAACTGTAAAATACAGATAAAACATATCAGAGAGGGAAATTTCTACTATACAACACTCAGTTTGAAAAGATGACTTATCTTAAACCAGCAACTTAAGTTCCTGTCTCAAAAAAATTGAGGGGCGGCTGCATTGGCTCAAAGGAGTAGGGCACCGACCCCCTGTACCGGAGGTGGCAGGTTCAAACCCAGCCCGGGCCAAAAGCTGCAAAAAAAAAAAAAAAAAGAGAGAAAGAAAAACAAAATAATTCCAAAAAAATGAAAACAGAAAGGAGACACACACAGAGAGTAATATATATATATATATTCTCTGTATATGTACATATGTATACATATATACATATGAATATATGTATACACATATATATGTCTACAACATACACATACACAGCAAAAATTCATGAAATTTGATAAAGGAAGACTATTAAAAAATCAAACAAAAAGTTAGTTCTTGATCAAAAGAGCAATAATAATGTGAGAAACAATTTCATCCAGCTAGACAGACAAAAAGTGAAAAAAAAGTCACAAATCACTGTCAAAAATGAAATAGAACTCATTCCTACAGATCTTGCAATCATAACAAAGATAATAAGGAAATAGTACAAACAACTCAGTACTTATATGTATAAGAAACAGACCAAGTCCTTGAAAATCACAGACTACAGAAACTCAGCCAAGATGAAATAGATTAGTCCTAAAACCATTAAAGAAATTAACAGGAAGCATTTAGACCCAAATGGTTTCACTGGAAAACTCTTCCAAACATTTGAAGAATCAACACCAATTTTGCACGATCTATTCCAGCATCTTTATCTTTTACGATAAAGAAGGGAAGATTGCCAACTCGTTTTATGAGGTTGTGTACTCTTGTGTGAACACTCTATCATTTCATGCCAAACAAAGAAAAGATGATGCAAAAAGTAATGCTGCCAACACATATCTCTCAGTAACTTACACACAAAAAAATTCTTAATAAAATAGTGACAAACCAAATTCAATGATGTATAAAAAGTATGCAGTATGACCAGTCCATTAATGTAATCCGTCATATCAACACACTAAAAATTGAAACCATATAACAGTATCACTGATGCATGCAAGGCATATGGCTAAATCCAACACACATTTAGAAGGAAAGGTTCTTAGCAAGTTTGTAACAGAGAGCAAATTAACTCACTTTTAGGAAGTATCTAATAGAAGCTTATAGGTAATATCACCCTTAAGAGTGATAGACTAAGGCAATGTTGTTGCTCTTAGCCCTCTTATTCAACATAAGGCCTGGAAATTGTAGCTATGACAATTAGTCAAGAAGAAGAAATTACAACCACCCAGATCAGAGCAGAGGAAATAAAAGCATTTCTATATACAGATGACATCATTGCTTACATGGAAAACTTCAATAGTTCCATTTTTAAAATTCCTCAAAACAAAAAAGGATTTCAGCAAGGTCCCTGGAATCAAATTCAATACACAAATTTCAATCCCATTTACGTATACTGACAATGAACATTGATACACCCTTTAAAACTAATTGCCTGGAAAAGGAGTACTTGATATACAAGGAACAAAAGCTGTGCAGGGTCTATATGTGACGATTACAAAATACTAGTGAAAGAAATCAATAAATCAAAGAATCAGAGTAAATGGAAAGACATATGTTTGTGAATTAGAGACAGCATAGCAAAGATATCAATGCTCCCCAAATTAATCCATAGGTTTGATTTAAATCCTATCAAACATCAACCCAGTTTTTATCGACATAGACAATTTTATTTTAAAATTTATATTGAAAGGCATACACACTGGAAAATCCAAAATGAACCTCAATCTAAGCCTTATATATATAACAATCTTTCAGAAAAAAGAAATCTTCAGGACTACGGGTTTAACAAAGATTTCTCCAACTTGACATCTAAAGCATGTTAATTAAAAGGAAATAATAGTTACTTCTCATCAAAACTAAACATCATTGATCTGCAAAGAGTTTTGTGAAAAGGATGAAAAACAAGTTACAGAATGTGAGAAAATAGTTACAGACCAAAATCTAACAAAATTGAATCTTGAGTTTTCAAAATTCAACAGTTAAAAAAAAAATCGGGCGGCACCTGTGGCTCAAAGGAGTAGAGCACCAGCCCCATATGCCGGAGGTGGCAGGTTCAAAATCAGTCCCAGCCAAAAACTGGGGGAGAAAAAAAAAAAAACCACTTGGAAAATGGCCAACATACAGGAACACACCTTTCACTAGAAGAAATATTCAATACACTCAGCTATCAGGTAAATGCTGGTTAAAATCACAGTGAAGTCCAAACATGTACCCATCAGAACCGATCAGATTTAAAACATAATGACAACAACAAATGCTAGGAAGGAATCATAGGGATCACTTCTACTTTAGGGAAATGTGAAATGATATAGCTACTTAAAAAAATAAAATCTTGTCATTTTTTAAAGCTAAATGTGCAATTGCATTCCTGGGCCTTTATGGCAGAGAAATAAGAACACATTCACACAAAAACTTGGACACAATATTCACCACAGCTCTATTTGTAATAGCCAAAAGCTAACTCCCAGATGCTCTTGAACAAAAGAATGGATAAATGGGTCCTTATACATAAACACACCCGCACCAATGTGGGGGGAAATCAGATTAGGATGGTGGATTCTATCCTAATGTCAATATCCTGCTAGTGGTGTTATTCTTTCCTGCAGCAGTGCAGCAAAACTGCTACCCTTGTAGCGTTTTGTATAATGTATAACTGTATACAGTAGACACAGTATCTGTATAATGTAGACATAGTATCTTTCTGCATGGGAAAGATACTGTATAATGTATAATGTAGACACAGTATAATGTAGACACAGTATCTTTCTGCATGGGGATCTAAAATAAACTGAGTAAAAAATATACCTTGAAACATGGACAGGCCCAACTCTGTATTATATGACACATCACTGATGTTTTAAAAACAATATCTTGAAATTGACAGTTACAATGACTACAAAACATTAACAGTCACTGACCTGAAACATGTTATAATCTGTTTTAAATATTTATCCCCAAGTATCATGGCGAATGAGAGTGGCTTGAAATTTCTCTCATAAGATTATCCATAAAATTGAATTAACTTTTATTTACAAACAACTTTCAGCTTTTCATCTCTTAACAGAATAATGTTGCGTTCTTTAATACTTTTTCATAAATCTGATAATTTAATACATTTCTATGAGATTCTCTCTTGTTCGACCAGTTTTCTCCCCTTGTCTGACTCTAAATGCTTTGAAAGGATGATTACTTACTTGCCCTTTTTGGACTGTTATAGTTTCAGTTCCCAAGTACATCTTAAGAGTGTAGATAGAGGCCGTAGGCTTCTTAACATGTCACATGCTGAGATAACTCTAGGAGTATCAGGAATAATCATAGAAATAGGGGAGAGAGGCCTTAACTGCTTCTTTGAAAAAATATCACCCGAATATCTGAAACTTCTTCCCGAAAAAATCAAGTCAGTGGAATTTGTCCCATTGGCTCAAACAAATTTTAAATTTTCCTGAAAATGTGAGATGGAATTTTAGTGGTGCAAAGAATATTTTGAATAAAACATCAATAAACATCAAAAGCTCATCATGTGTTCATCTATTAAAAATGATAGCAACTTACTACAGAATGGATATGTGCCACTAGTATCCAAAAACACGGTGGTCCTCGGGGCTGCTCTTTCCATCCTTCCTTTTAAAACATCTTTTAGGAGCTCAGCTTGATAACCTTGGATTTGAGAAATGAAACATGGAAATTTGGACTTTCCTTTAGTATCACAGAGAAATATTAGATCACCAAAGTAACTAAAGGATCAATGCATATAATTATCACCGTAATTGTCACGGATTTTTATAACTTTTATAACTTTAAAGGCATTTTTTTCAAATGATACATCATTCTATTCATAATAGTTATAATAATAACTCTTAATTTTAGGATTTGCTAACAAATCTGCTCCCTAAAAACCTTATCAGAGTTTAACATGCTCCAGATGACTGTAGTTCACTTACAGCAGCTTTTACTGTTATATTTTAATTTCACAATTTTATTTGTAATTCTTTTTTACATTCAACATAGTAATTTGATTGTATAAAATTTAAACTGCAATTTAGCTCCAGGAAGACAGTCCCCAATTCTCCTAAACCTATGTATGTACAGATATGGCATGCATCTATACACATTATATACACTATATATATTAATACAAAGAGTTTATACACTTTCTATTGTGTACATAATATATATCACATGTGTACATTAAATATGCTTTCCATATATAGTTCAGGTGTTTCCTGTATTTTTTTCCCACATTGCAACATTTAAATTTGGGATCTGAATGTAGTAGAAAGAATACTGAATTCATAATTTAAAGATTTAACTCTAGTTCTCACAAATACCCTGAAGCAATCCATCTTTCCACTCTTGTTCACAATTTTACCATGATATTAAACAAAAAAAGATGGAACCAGGAAAGCAATCTATAACATAATGTCTAAAGAAAAGTAATCCTACATAATGCTGTCTGAACAGGAGAGGTCTGTGAACAATACATACAAATTTGGCAAAGCCTGCGGAGTGCATGCACCTCCTAGCTATGCTCCATGTGCATTAGCTCACCAGAGAAAACAGAGCACAGGAGGTTTAATTTCCCACTTGCAATCGCTACCTATTCCTTCAGCCCCTTTGTCCTTGGAAGGATTTCTAGAAGATCCTGCTTTGATACTGAGATGTCTACACACTCATGACCTGCTTAAGTCTGGTAATTTCTTTGAAAAGTCCTGAACGATGGGCTCTGAGATTCTAGTCCTAGCATTCTATTTTTCTGTGGATTCTTTCTCATGTATAATTTCCTATTGGCAGGCTTTAGCTATCAGAAGCTACAATTCTTAACTGCTCTTACCAAGCTTTATTGATTTAAAAGGTGTAAACCATGTATGATCCATGTCTACTTGGCTAACTACGGTTCACACCTCTTCACTTGCTTCTAAGACTTTCCATTAAAAAAAAAAAAAAAAAAAAAAAAACTTGGAAAACAGAAAACTAGTTGGATGATAGTTAGATCCTTTGTGTATCAAGAACAGGGCTCACCACAAGGCCACCACATTTGCCCACTATATTGAGCATAGAAAGGCTGTTGGCCAAGTTCATTTCCTTAAATATCTGAAGTTATTTAGGAGACAAGAAAATATTTATTCTGGTTGTACCATATATTCACAGATAATTTTTTCCATAAAATGTTGACATATTAACAAGTAAATATAAAGCGTAGTTTAGCTTCCATCAGAAACTACAAACACAATGTTATTCAATTTCAAAAAGAATTAGCATAATTACAACCATGTCTCTTACCTAGCCAAGGACAAGAATTTTCCTTAAAGCTGTCACAGGCCACACATAAACTAGTCTTGTAATCTTTGTACGAATGACAAGGAAACGAAATAAAATTGCAGTTTGTTTCCAAAGATGCCATGAACAAATAAACTGCTCTCTGGTGGTCACATTTAATATATTGAAGTCCTAAGAATAAAAAAATGAGAAAACAACCTATAAATATATGAAGCCAAGTTCAAATAAATTAGAGAAAAATTATACATTAAATTCTCCTAAGCACTGAGTACCTTATGAATGTTAAAGTGTTGACTACAATACACAGTTTTATCTTGAGCCACTAAACAAATAGTATCATCAAAACTTTAGTTTAGTATGCTCTCTTTGTGTGATATTTATAATAAAATTTCTAATGGTTAACACAACTGAAATTTTAAATGTCAATAATTTAAAAAGCTCTACAGTCACACTGTATTATACTTAAGAATTATGATACACATCTTTCCCTCCTAATCCTTCACCTTTAATATTTCCACTCAATGTTAGAGATGATTATGAAACCAGGTGACATTAAAATTTTATAACCTCCTTTTCCTTTTGCAACCTCTCACATCCTCCTCCCTTTGACCAAACTTCTCTAGCTACAGTGGCCTTGGTCATGTGTCACTTGACCAGTTGCCACTGTGAACCTAAGAATATATATATTCTTTTTTTTTTTTTTTTGACTGAGATTCCACTACTTGGTTTTGTGTACTCCTCTTTCAGTCAGGTTTGAGTGCCTTTTCTCTGAAGATGTTCCAGGTGAGTGGCATTTTTTTTTATTATTAAATGATAGCTGTACACATTAATGCAAACATGGGGTACAGTGTAGTGTTTTCATATACAATTTGAAACATTTTCATCAAACTGGTTAACCTAGACTTTGTGTCATTTACTTAGATATTGTGTTAAAACATTTATACTCTAGTTCTAGAAAAGTTCACTTGTACCCTTGTTAGACAGACCATATAGGTGATCTTTCCAGTCACCCTCCCACCACCCATCCGCCCTTCTCCCCTCCCTTCCCCTACCCACTTCCCATATTCTTAGGCTAGAATTAAGTTGTATTTTTCATTTGAGAACTATAAATTAGTTTCATAATAGGGCTGGGTACATTGGATACTTTTGCTTCCATTCTTGTAATACTTTGCTAAGAAGAACATTTTCCAGTTCCATCCATGTAAACATGAAGGAGGCAAAGTCTCCATCTTTCTTTAGGGCTGCATGGTATTCCATGGTGTACATATACCACATTTGTTGATCCATTCGTGGATCAATGGGCACTTGGGCTTCTTC
>NW_003852404.1:20607959-20683125 GCF_000181295.1 Otolemur garnettii | reverse complement strand
CTCTAAATGTTCTCCAGATGTCTTTCCAAAAGGAACATATTAGTTTGCATTCCTACCAGCAGTGTATAAGTGTTCCCTTTTCTCCACATCCATGCCAGCAACTCTGGTTTTGGGATTTTGTGATATGGGCTAATCTTACTGGAGTTAGGTGATATCTCAAAGTAGTTTTGATTTACATTTGCATTTCTCTAATGATTAAAAATGGTGAGCATTTTTTTCATATATCTATAGGCCACACGCCTATCTTCTTTTTTCTACAGTTCTGAAATGATCTATATTATACTGCTGGAGGAGCTGCTCGGTTCTCCCTATGTACACGACAAGGAAATGTCAAGTCTCTAAGTTTTGTTTTTGTAAAGTAATAATGTGAGGGTAAAGCTTTAACCCTGAGATCAAACTTGTGTTATGAGATATTGTGCTTCCTCAATAATTTATAATTCCTTTGAATGTTTACAATAATGAATTGAAACTATAACATAGTAGGTCTCATCCATGACCAACTGGGCTGCCTGCTGGTTACATTTATGGATGAAGCAGTGTCAAATTAAACAATTTAGCATCAATAACACTCCTTCATCATGGACAAGGGTGATGAAATCAAACTATTTGCATATGATTCATTCTAAAATATTGTTGTATACCTGAAAAAATTGTTTTAGGACATCCAGGTTGCTTTTTTCCTCCATTTGGATAAAAATCTATATGTCCCAAAGGCTCTTTGATGCCTAAACCTGAGAAGAAAAGCACATAAGAATCCCAAAATTTATATAATTAGGCCATTAACTTGTACAAAACAGAATCTCCTATAAAATCCATTGAAAGTGACTCTTTAAAAATTTGAATTCAAAATAAAATAAACACCATTTTTCAAAAGATGAGTTTTCTAGTATTAAGTTTTCAAATTAATTCTTTGGTAAAATTATATTTCATTACTTTTACATATTGACCAGTCACCAGTTTACTATAGGTCAGTCACAGTTTTTGTGCTACAACTGAATAAGTAAGTGAAAGCAAAAATCCTTTTCATAGTAGAAAAGACATAATAAATCAGTAAAAATACCAGAGGAGCTATTAAGAGTAAAAAGGGGTAGCAAGCTGAGACTGCTCAGGACCATGGTATGACATACAATTTTTGTGCTGAGTAAGATTGCAATGCTTTCATTAATTTCATTAATGGAACAAAAATATGAATACACATGGTAAAAAAGAAAGCCAAAATTTACACTTTGGAAAGACAAAATTATTATTTTAAAATTGATTTATGCCACTTTTTCCTTCTTTTCATACAATGAAAGGAATGTAGAATGTTTGAACTTTACATATCACCTAAAATTAATAAAATCTTGGAGAGAGAACAGAAAGGTCAAAGAAGTCACAACTACTATCAGATTAAGTGGTTGTGTTTCAGTAAATTGGATACTGAAATTATAAAAAATCTCTAACTCTTATAAGATGCAAAAATTATTTTCTTATTCTGTGTATGAATGTGGAAGAAAAACAAACATGTTTATTAGCATCATTTTTAATTTTTAAAACATTGTAATAAAAAATAAATAATTTTCCAAAGTAGGCTGTGTACAATGGGTGACACCTATAATCCTAGCACACTGGGAGATGGAGGCGGGAAGATCCCTTGAGCTCAGGAGTTCTAGCCCAGCCTGAGCAAGAGTGAGACCTCTCTCTACTAAAAAAAAAATTTTTTTAAAAGTTAACTGGGTGTTATGGCAGGTGCCTGTAGTCCCAGGAGGATTGCTTGAACCCAGGAGTTGGAGGTCGATGTGACCAAAGTTGATGTCATAGCACTCTAGCCTCTGGCAAAAGAGTGAGATTCTGTCTCAAATAATAATAATAATAATATTTACTTTGCAAAGGAAACAAAAATCCCTAACTCAAATGAAAATCTTAAAACATTAGATTGCATTAAAATTCAGAATATCATCAGAAAACACTGTGAAAATATGAACAGCAAGCCAAAATAAAACAGAAGAAAAGTAATTTAATTTAAAAAAACACTATAGATCAATAATAAAGCAAGGGAAATCTAGTTTTATAAAGTCAAGACTTCAGAAGACATTTTACAAAGAAAAATATTCCAAATAGGCAATAAACATATGAAAAGTTCTCAAAGTTAGTGAGAAGAAGAGTAGAAATCAAAACCCCAGTAAAATACCACTTGCTTAAAATTTAAAAAGCATGCCAAGACCATTTATTGGAAAGAATGTCATACAACCACTTTGACAAACTATTCAGCATTATTGCTTAAAATTGAAGAAATTCACGTTCTATAACAAAATTCTACTCCTGGGTACATAACCAACAGATATGCCTTCATCTATGCACTAATATATCTGTTCAAGGATGTTCATAGTATTAACACTTATCAGCCCCAAATTGGAAACAGCACAAAGATACACCAATAGGAGGATGAATAAGTAAGTTGTGGTGTATTAATATACGTCATAAAATTTGCTTATAAGATCACCATGCATAGAGAAAATGGAAAATTGTAGCTAAATATCCTTTTATTTACAAAATATTCATTATGAAATGTTGCAAGTAGGTAGCCAACATATGGAGAATATTTTATAAATACTTTGTAATGAATACTTTGTAAACAAAGGTACATTATTGACCACTCTTTGAAAATAATCGTTTTGTATAGCAGGTATAGAATGATTCCAACATCTAGGTGCCTATGGCTCTTGTCTATTGACTGTTATTTCTCCTGTTTCTCATTCATGTGGTTTTACTTTAAATGTGCCTGGATATCCTTATTAGGATGCTAAACATTTCTTTTTAAATTTATTGTGAAAGTGATTTGAAACCAAAAGAATGTGCCTCTGGTTTCCCTGTCTGTGGAAGAGGAGCTCTAATGATTAACTATCTCATGGTGGGGGGAGGCGGGGTCTTAGTAGATCACAGAAAGCACTTAAAACACTGCCAATGTATGGGAAGTATTTAACAAATATTAGTATTATCAGAGTAAAATAAGGAAAAGCACCAGGACAATCTATTCCTTACAGAAGTGTCTGTTCAATGTAGTCTTACAAAACTCTAAACAGTGTTAGGAATGTTCAAGTAAGATATTTAAAAATAGAGAAATTATTTGTCTATCTGTAGGGAAACTTCCTCTTTATCTGTGGCTGAAATGCTGCGCTCACCTCTGGTGGATATATAAGCAAGAAAATGAGTGGAGGGCCAGGTGTGGTGGCTGAAGTGTATAATCCTAGAGCTCTGGGAGGCTAAGGCAGGTGGAACACCTGAGCTCAGGAGTTCAAGACTAGTCTGAGCAAGAGGGAGTGTGCCTGTAGTCCCAACTACTTGAAAGGTTGAGGTAAGGGGATGGCTTGAGGCCAAGAATTTGAGGTTGCTATGAGAGATTATGACACCAAGGCACTCTACCAAGGAGACAGAATGAAACAGAGTGAAACTCTGTCAAGAAGGAAAGGAAGAAAGAAAGGGAGGGAAGGACAGAGGAAGGGAAGGAGGGAAAGAGGAAGGGAAGGGAGGAAGGAAGGGAGGAAGGAAGGAAGGAAGGAAGGAAGGAAGGAAGGAAGGAAGGAAGGAGGAAGGGAGGAAGGGAGGAAGGGAGGAAGGAAGGAAGGAAGGAAGGAAGGAAGGAAGGAAGGAAGGAAGGAAGGAACGAACTGGAGAGACTGTTAACCTCAACACCTACATATATCAGGAACATTAAATATCAAAGGAAATGTGATCAAATTGATAAAACTGTTAGTAACATGAACAAGATGAATTCCTGTTTATCTATTTCAATATTTTAGGATGAAGACACACTGCATGAAACCAAAGGAAACAACTTCAAGACAAAGAGCATCATTTGTCAGTGCCGGAAATCACAAACTCCAGGAAATATTGCCAGTGGAAAGTATTATCATTAATTACGCATAATTATACATAGATTTTAAGACATTTTTATCCACAACACTCTCTTCTGCTATGTTCTGCTCTTCCTCAGTGTCTGTATTTTCTTTTTTCACTTTCAAATTATTAAGCAACAAATCCTGCATAGTTACCATCAGCATCCGAGTGGATGACGTCCACAAACTTCGCATCGGTGTAATCTAATCTGCTATAGGAAGGTTTTCCAGTGAATCTTGGCCCAGCGGGGTCAAGACCTAAAATTCAAGAAAAAAACTATTAATCTAACCAATGTACTTTGTTAATTAAATTTCATTTTGCATTATTACTAAATGATAAACATAAGTTTTATAACTTTAGTACATGTAAATCTGTCTGAAAACATACCTAAAGATAAATCAAAGTGGATGAATAGCAAGTACCTTCATTATCTGAGGAAGGCTACTAACCTTTAGAAATTATGAGTTAAGCCACACTACAGAAGCCTCAACAAAATATTGAAGAATTTTCGGGGAGCAATTTTATTTAAGAAGTAATTAGGGGTAAACCAATAGCAAATTTGTATTTAATAATAACGACTATTTCTCTTGGGAGGCAGGGCTGGGGGCTAAAATAAATACCATCTGGCCCTCTCTTGAACTCTACGTCCCTGTGGACGTGTATATAGTATATCTGGAGGGTTATGAGATAAAACATTATTAATAGTATCATTTCATTCATTTCTCACAGAAGTTGTCCATATATTCTTGAAAAAAGAAGAATACATTAAAAATTCCATGGAGTATAGATATTATGTCTGGGATATCTTAAATTCTAAATGAATTTTCTAGACTCCTTGTCTTCTGGAAGAGTATCCAAAAGATGGGGGAGGTCTAACAATCAGTTCTTTGAAAACAGGCAATGGAAGAAAACAAGTCATCTTATTGAGATATTTTGTAAGTAAAATATGGTGTTTTAGCTCATGTTATCATATCTCTTATATTATCCCCATTTTCTTTAGCCCACTTAACTAAATGAGACAGAAGCTTATCTCTTCCTGGAAATTATTCTGATGTAGAATGTGCACATTTGTTGGCTCTTTAAAACCATAAAGGATGCCTGGTAGGTACACAGGGTAATGTGTACCAGACTAATCTGCATAAACACAATTCAAAGTAAAGTAAGATTATCACCAGTTTATATAGAACAAGAATGGTCCTTGAGGGAGAATGCACTTTAGTTGTCAAGAACCTTTGTGTAAATCCTGGCTTAACTGTGGCTTGGTTACTGTCCTACATTCTTTCGGTTAACCTCAGTTTTTACATATGTATGATGGGGTTAACACAGAAACAAACCAGACTAAGTCAGGGTATCCCTAAGGTTTACAAAGATCCTTACTCTGCATATATATGTTGTTTACCTCCTTCATCCCCCCTTTTTGGCAATTTAATTAAAGATTTGTATTACCTGTTATTCACCCTTGAAATTACTACAAATCTTCTATGAACAGAGATAAGAAAAAAAAAGGTAAATTGGTTGGAGAGCAAATTATTCTTCTATTTCTAAAATTATTAACATGTCTCCCATCCACGTGCTAACCAGGCTCTACCCGGCTTAGCTTCCAAGATCAGAGGAGATGACGAGTATTATCATGGAATACTATTCAGCTACCAAAAAAGGTGGAGACTTTACATCTTTTGTATTAACCTGGATGGAAGTGGAATGCATTCTTCTTTGTAAAGCATCACAAGAATGGAGAAGTAGGAATCCAAAGTACTCAATTCTGTTATGAAGACAATTGATGACCTAGTACATGGGAGGGGGCAGGGGAACAGGAGAGCAAAGAGAGGGATGGAGAGAGGGCAGTGGGGGTCACAGTGTGTGACACACCTCTTGGGGATGGGACACAATTATAAGAGACTTTACCTAACGAATGCAATCAGTGTAACCTGGTTCTTTGTACCCTCAATGAATGCTCAACAATAAAAAAAAAAAAAAGAAAAGAAAAGAAATACACAAATACTAAGGAAAAAAATTATTAACACATGTAGAGGAAAGAATACAAATCCATGTTAGCGTTAGTCAGTTGCTGAGCTTTCTGGATGCAGTAACTTTTAATGGAAATATGTAAGACACTTGAATCTAGAACCCCTGAAATTTGGATAACAATTCTTGATTCTCTTCTAACATTCAAGTTAAATATTTAAAGAATTGGAACCCATCAAAATTTGTGAAAATTAGGTATATATTTAAATTTTTAACTAATACATGAAGCATTTTCTATTTAGTGGGCCGAATTGTCCTCTGTATTCTTATAATATCATGTCCTTAAAATATAGATAGGAGGCTCTGTTAGGAACTTAACAGGACTTTAAAGTCTAACTAACTAAGACTAATATATGATAATATAGGAAAAAAAATTTAATTATTTATTAAATAAAGTAACTTATGATGACTAAAAGCATGCTAAAACAATGTTTTTATAAAAATTAGTTTTACCTGTTATTCTCCCAAGTTGACCACGAAATATCTTTCCAACAAATCCACTAATATGAGCCCCTAAGCTCACACCTATAAAATGAAAGCTGTCAAGAGACGCTCCATGCTTCTGCAATTGAAAGTGCAGTGTTAACAATTTTCGTTTTAAGTGATCACAAATCATGCTTCAACCATCAATATTAAAATTTGTTTTTCTGGCTTCATTCATTTCTGGAAGATAGGGAAGGAGTCTTTGAGTCATCAAAACAACTATATATTTGTTCAACTTTTGCCCTATGTAAAGCAACACATTTAATAAGCAATGCATTTTATAGAATAATAGACATTACTAAGTACTTGCTCTATGCTGCTACCCAATATGTGCCTTATAAGTCTCCTATTTAATATTCCCAATTGTCTCATGAGTTAGCCTTATTTATTTTATTGCCTAAATTGTCACTGGTACCTGTTAAATGCTAAATAAATAGCCATCAATTCTTATTTTATTAAGGAAACAGTGTCAGAAGTTAATGACTTGCCCAAAGCCATGTATATTTATAAAGGTTAAAGATGCATTTCGGGAGCTACGGTCTGAATATTTGTGCCCCCCCCCAATTCATATGTTGGAATCTTGACCCCCAGGTGATGGTATTTAGAGGTGGGGCCTTCTCGGGAGTGAAAGGATTATGTCACAAGGATAGAGCCCTCATGAATGGAATTAGTGTCCTCACAGAAGAGGCCCCAGGGAGCTCCTTTTACTCTCCCAACCTGTGAGGACACAGTGAAAGGCACCATCTATAAACCAAGATTAACTTTTGTTATTTGTGAGGTACCCAGCCTATGGTATTTTGTTATGGCAGACTAACCAGACTAAGACCCAGACCCAGGTCTGTTTGCCTCCGAACTTGATGCTAATCTGCTAATCTTGTTTTACCTGATCAATTGCTTCATAAACCTCAGGAAGACTGAGAAAGACGAGCAAAAGTAGAATGATCATCCTCACTTCGGAGATGATTAAATGAAGTTCAAAGATTTTAAGAGATTTCCCCCAATCACAAGGTGAAGAGTGTTGGAATCTAATCTTCCTAGACCACCGTTTGGTCACCCTTCTCTCAGCCTCTGAACGGTGGCACTGGAAGCTACATCAGGGCATACAACTTCCACCAGGCTCTCAGGAGCAAAAGGAAAACTTGCGGGCAGATCACCGCTGAGCCTACGCAGTGAGATGTCAGATGGCTTACAAAAGATTGAGGGAATTGCTACTAATGAAAAACTAGCATCGGGATTTCCAGACACACAGTGACAATTTTCTTCAAATTTCTCACAACAATGCCCCAAATACTGAGGGAGCAGTTCCCAAACTTTAAACTGCTGATTGATCCTTACATTCCTTCTCCTTAATATGAACTGTATCTAATAACTACGAATTTTCCTAAATCCCCCCATTTACCCTTCAGATTTTCCGTGCTTTGGGGTACATGTTTATGAGTTAGAGAAAAGACTACTATCATCAGGAAAAAATCAATTATACAATTTACAGACTATTGGTTAAGATTGGATGAATCTGGCAGCGCCTGTGGCTTAAAGGAGTAGGGCACCGGCTCCATATGCCGGAGGTGGTGGGTTCAAACCCAGCCCCGGGAAAAAATGCAAAAAAAAAAAAAAAAAAAAAAGACTGGATGAATCGATTACCTCCTCTGTCTTATTGTAGCGATGGTATGGTTTTGTTCAAATATGGACAGGCAAAGAACAATAACAAAATATGATTACTTTTTAAATATATAAAAAATATTCATATAACTATTATTATAAAATTTTGTTATCTCAAATGTACAAATAAGAAATCACAGCACAGAGTGGACAAGTAAGTGTTCAAAGTCACATATGTGATTGATGGACTTGGACACTGAGCCCATGTAGTCTTAGACCCAACATGTAACAGTCACTTCTTGGATTTGTTATCAAGTTCGTCACAAAACAACTTAAATACAAATTGCAAGCCAAATAATGCCCCCAAATCAGATACCACTCTTCTTTCTCTTAAGTACCCATCACTGCCACCTTGCTCTTAAGTTAGACATAGATCTAGTAAAAGAGAATCATTCAATCTATGGATGACCTCTAATTGGCCTGAACTTACTTGACCCATCCAAACCCTGAGCAGACTTGAATGGAAATCTGTCTTCTCCAATGTTAACAAAAACATATGACTTTATAAGTTGTTTTTTTTTTATTTTGCATATTTAACAATTTAGTCATAGCTTTAAAAAGATATTTAAAGAATGTAACTATTCTGAAATTTATCCCCTCTGCTCACATAGAATCACCACATTATGAAGGAGGTATTAGTATAGCTAAAAAATGTTACAAGAACATAATAACTGCATCTTTAAGATTTTTTTTTTTAAATAGGACAGTTCCTGTCTAATTATATCCATTTAGGCAGACAAAGAAAAGCTGGCTGAAGACATTAGTAAACAAAAGCAGCAATTCTTAATGAATATGGGGAAAAGCATATATCTGACTACCACTTCGTGGCAATGCATAACCCCCTGTATACTGCAAACCATATACCATGCTAAAATTTAGAGACTTACCAAGAGATTTTTAATGTGCCTACTCAAATTCTCAGCAACTTTTTTGGTGTTTTTAACTGCTCTACTGTAAAGGAAAGTTGTAGCACCCCGGTTCCAATCTACTACAATTACATTCACATCTTCTTCATTTAACAAAATCCTCGGAAAGTTCTGAAGCCAGGTTGGAGTGGAGCCGATGGGTCGGTATCCATGAATAAGCCAAACGGTCTTCTTTTGTGTGTTGAAATTAATATTAAGTGAGTTATTTTGCTTGAATAGTGGCTCAGCACAGTTCAGGTTGTTCCTTGTGAACATCATCAGAATTATTTCTATCCTTGGATTAAATAAATCTTTGAAGGAATCCTTTACATTTAGCTGAGAAAATTCAAGGCAGGATCTTTCATTCTCTGAAATGAGAAAATGTCAGTTAAACTCAATATTGGGACAGTATTTGATTCCTATTAGTATTGCAAAGAATGCAGAGAGTGGGGAGGATTTTATATTATTAACCTTTCCAAATGATTGGCAGAGAAACTACAAAATTTAAAATAATGCCTTGACTAGGAAAAAAGATTTTCTGAACTGAAAGTGATTAAAAAAAAAAAGACAACAAAAAATATAAATAAATATGATGGGTTAAAAATTTTAAGTAATTTTTTATGTTTACAAAATAAAATACAATACCAATGGGTGTGATGGAAATAATTAATGTTGTTGATAATAAAAGTATAATACATGCCAATCAAACTAGATAAGGTGAATATAAATTTTAACAGAAGTTGATATGGTGATTATAACAAGTTTTTCAGATAGCAGGGGGTATGATAAAAATAATAACATTGTAAAAAACAAAATTATAACACATGCTAATTAAAGTGGACAAGGTGATTATAAACTTTAATGGAAATTCTACAGAATAGCACTGAGGCAGAAAATAAGCATTAGAAAAAATCATATTTTACCTGACCAGTGATCAAAGGATAGAAATAAAAAACAATAAGCTATCATGTTTCCATATAAATTTTTAAAAGGTAAAAGTTTTTCTAATAATACCAGTAAGAGTGAATAATGAATATTCATATACATGAATGTGCAGATTGTAAGTTGATACAGCACTCGTTTGAAATTTTACATGTATGTGTATACCACATACACGTCAACCTAGCAAATATTTATTTTTCTTGATTTTGTTTAGGATTTACATTCATGAAATAAATCTTTTATATTACATGTAAAGACATTAACTGCGGGGTTATACATGTATATATTAATAATAGTACAATGCACAAAACACTTTAATTCTCACAATTATAGTAATCTCTTTCATGTATGTTCTATTATGTATCTTTTATCTGTCTAACTGTATGAAATAGGAGGGCAGAAACTGAAATAACCAAGCCAGATTAATAGCAATAGTAATTTCTAGACAGTGAAATGATGGTTGTGTTTTTTAATTTCTCACGGTTTTTCATAAACATATTTTTTTCAGAGAAAGCACATAATCCTCAAGGTTTTTATTGGTTTAATAAAGCCATATTCTCATGCTGCTTAATTTGATAAGACTATTAGAGAAAGTAATTTGTCAATCTATATTAGTCACAAAAGTATTAGTACACTTCATCTCAGTAATTCAACTCCTAAGAATCTATCCCAAGAACAACAGAGCAAAAAAAGAAAAATATATATATATTATTTTATCACTGGAGATAAAATGGATTACTTACAATAATTTTAGTTTTCAAGTATGTGTACAATGTTGTTAGAATTATTTAGAAGAAGAAAAAGGAGGAAGGCAATGAAGGAGAGGTATGACCTTCACTCATCCCCAGGACAAAAGCTGAGAGATACGTGGACAAATTATTTGTTCTAAACAGCATAGGAGGAGGGAGTGGTGAGGAGACACATATCAAACTACAGAGCAATAGAAATACTTGTAATACTGTGCAAATTGTGTAGGAAACCATGTGCATCCATCTTCCCACCAAATGGAACTTGAACAAAGGCCAAATGTAATCAATACCTCCAAACATCACCCAAAAGAAAACTACAAAATCAGATGAAAAATACAATAATGAAATATTCTAATTCACAAACAGTAAAAACGCAATTGCAGAATAAAAATTCACATAATAAATGCAATAACTAATGGAAATATCTACTTATAGCAAGAAATGAGGAAAGATTAAAATAATAAAGGGAAACATAAATATGCAACGGGGATAAATGATTTAAATTAAAAATGATTCCCATTCTTGGGGAGGTGATTTAGCGAGGGGAGGGCAGGCAGCAGCTACCACAGGTAAGGAAATCACTGCGTACCAGGGTTTGCAAATGAAAAGTGCTCATCAGAACCTAGAGAAAATCAGATAATCAGACTCACCAAGATACTTCCTAGAAACTCGTTTGGATTTCCATGAAAGAGAAAAATATCCTAAAAATATCAAGGCAGAAAATCCAAGTTACAAATCTCTATTTGTAGGAAGAAATAAAGCTGACGATTTTAAATTTTTCTTCTAAAACAAAACATCAGACAAAGGCGTAATGAATGGTTATCAGTGGAATGGTTTGCCGCTAATAATTTTCTGTTTTTCCTGTAGTGCACCACAGATAAATAACATAGTACAGTTCCTAACATTGTCATTATTAAATGAATGTTAGATTTATTGAAGACAAGATCCAGAAAAACTCACAAGATAAAAATATTGAAACTAATCATGGAGGCCCCACACAGTGGCTCCCTCCTATAATCCTAGCACTCTGCAAGGCCAAGGCCAGTGGATTGCTTGAACTCACGAATTTGAGACCAGCCTGAGGAAAACCAAAAGAGCCTTTCTCTACTAAAAATAGAAAAATGGAGGCAAGAGGATCACTTGAGCCCAAGTTGGAGGTTGCTGTGACCTATGACACCATGGCATTCTACCCAGGGTGACAGCTTGAGACGCTGTGTCAAAAATAAAATACAAAGAAACTGATCATGTAAACAAATTGGACACCGGGGAATACAAAAGTACAATATCCAAAGTTATTCTTCTGTAGTATGTCCAAATTACACGAATAAGATGGGAATCTCGATTAAAGGAATAGAGAGGAAGTAAGTAAGCATGGTATTAAAATTCCTCAACTGAGGGATTTACAATATTTTAATTTTTTGGATAAGTATGGGCTCACAGAGATATTAAAAACCTGAAATGTCATTAAATTAAAATGTTATTAAATAAAAAAAACCCTGAAACTGTTGCACTATGTAAAATAGTACACATAAAAATCTATACAGTGGCTTGGCGCCTGTGGCTCAAGTGGCTAAGGCACCAGCCACATACACCTAAGGTGGCGGGTTCAAATGCAGCCCGGCCTGCCGAACAACAATGATGAATGCAACCAAAAAATAGCCGGGCGTTGTGGCGGGTGCCTCTGGTCCCAGCTACTTGGGAGGCTGAGGCAAGAGACTTGCTTGAGCCCAGGAGTTCAAGGTTGCTGTGAGCTGTGATGCTACGGCACTCTACCCAGGGGGACAGCTTGAGGCTCTGTCTCCAAAATAAATAAATACATACATACATAAAAATCTATACAGTAAAAATATAAAACTACATTAAATATTGTATATAAGCAAAAGCCAAAAGGAAGTAATAAATGGAAATATAGAGCAAAACCATATGATGAAATGATAAAATTACACTGGAGAAAAAATATACATGAGATGTGAAAAGTGATGAACTTGTATAAATCTTGCGTATTAGAAAGCAAAAATAAAATCTACTTTTACAAAAAAATAGAAGAAGCACATAGAAATTTTGAATAAATGGAAAAGAATAGTCTACATAAAGAATAAGTAGGCTACTGTGTTATATTACAGTGATGACTCCAGTTTCTTACTCATTCCTGAATCTATGACATTTGCTTTGCTACTTTGATTTAAATCACAAGTGGGGTGATTTGCCCCACTCCTTTATGTTGACATAAACATAGGGCTTATCCACCAAATAGAACCTTAGGACATGTAATGCTTGAATTCCGTCACCTCCCTCATCATCATAAATACAACCCTGCTCTGGGCTGCTAGCAGATAAGAGAACAAGAAACAAGTTTAAAAGAGTAAAGTTTCTGAGTATTATAGTCACTAGTTACTCTGCTGACTGTCAATCAACAGCCAGACATGCGGTGAACCCAGGAGCAGTGCTCCTAACCAACGCCTGTCTGATTCCCACAGGTGTGAGCAATAGCTGCTTAATATCAAATGGCACTGAGGGGCTGGGATTTTATTTATTTATTTCTCACTTTAGCATTATTGTGATATCAGATAATTGATTCCACTGGCAATATTATAGTAATATTAGCTAAATGGAATAAAAACAAAAGTTATCAAATGATATAATAGCTAAACTATTGTCAAACCTTTAAAGAACATTAAATTGACTTAATTCTGCTACATTTTAGGAAGAGAAAGAAAAATAAAATTCTAGGCATCAAAAACTCACAGGGATTCCCCAATACGTCTTTTTTTTTTCTTTTAGAGACAGAATCTTGCTCTGTTGCCCAGCCTAGAGTGCAGTGCATAATCATCACTCACTTCAGGCTCAGCCTCCTGGGCTCAGGAGGTCCTCCGCCCCAGCCTCCCGAGAAGAGCGAACTACAGACATGAGCCCATACCCGGCTTCCAGTAAGATTGTCAGCATAGCTCTCTGCAGAAACCTTTCAGGATGGAAGATAGTTTGGGAAGATACATTTAAACTACTGAAAGAAAAATCTACAGACCTAGAATCCGATTTTCAAAATAATTACCCTTTGAAAATAAGGGAGAAATTAAAACATTCCCAAACAAAAGCTAGGAGATCACTACCACTAGACCCTCCCTATATTAAGTGCTAATGCAAGTCCTTCAAGCAGAAGTAAAGATACGCTAGTTTAGTAACTAGAAGTCACATAAAATACAAAGTTCTCTGGTAAAGGCAAATACTGGACAAATATAAAAAACAGTATTATTTTAATTTTGATTTGTAACTTTGCTTTTTGTTTCCCACAGCATTTAAAAAAATGCATAAAAATAATTATAAGTTTATGTTAATTGATGCACAATATAAAAAATGTAACTTGTGTCATCAGTCACATAAATTAGGCAAAGAAGTACAGGTTTTTTTTTTTAAGTTATTGGAGTTAAATTAGTACCAATTAAGAAAGAATGAATATCATTTGTAATTCTCATGATAATGGCAGAGAAAATATCTATAGAACCAGAAAGAAGGAAATAAGAAGGGAATCCAAAATGCTATAAAAAAAAAATCAATTAAACCCAGAGGAAGACAGCAACAGAAGAAACAAGAGGCACAAAAGCTTTCAGATACACAGAAAACTACTAACAAAATGGCAAAAGTGCTTCACCATCAGTAATTGCTTTAAACATAGATAGATTAACCACCCTTGGACCCTCAATTAAAGATATAGATCAGCAGTACAGATGAAAAACAGTAACTTGTGTTTGATCTGAAGACAGGTACAGGTTGAAAGTTAAAGGATGGAAAAAGATAATTTAATGAGAAAAGTAACCAAAGGAGAGAAGAGTGTTATTACCCACATCAAACAAATAAGTTTAAGTGAAAACTGCTGCAAGAAACAACGAAATACATTATAGAGCCCAAACACTGAAAAGTCTTAGAAAAAAACATAGGGGAAAAAATTTTTTTACATTTGATTTTCTAATGATTTCCTAAATTATTAAAAAAAATCATAGGAACAACATAAACTATAGATAAATTTAACTTGATCAAAATTTAAAACTATGCATCAAGGGGCAAAACAGAATGACAGGAACAAGCTGAATGGAAGAAAGTATTTTTAAATCCTACCTCTGATAAAAAACAATTAACATCCAAGATAAATAAAGAATCCCTACAACTCAAAAACCAAAACACTACTCAATTAAAAATGAGTAAAGAACAAGAGAGATCAGTGAAGATGTACAAATGGCCAAAAGCTCATGAAAAGATGCTCAACCTCACTAACAATTGGGGATCTGTGAATCAATACTATAATGACACATCACGTCCAATCCATTCAATACTTACTGTTAAAAAAGAAACAAAATAACAACTGTTAGTAAGGAGGTACAGACATGGGAACCCTTGCACATTGCTGATGAGGATATTAAATGGTTCAGCTGTTATGGAAAACAGCGTGATGGTTCTTAAAAAATTCAAAGTTGGATCACCAAATGATCCAGCAATTCCACTTCAGCTGTACACCCAGAAGAACTGAAGTGGGAATTCAAAGAAATATTTGTATATCTGTGTTTACAGTAGTATTCTTCACAGTAGCTGAAAGATAGAACCAACCCAACTATTCATCAATAGATGAATGGATAAACAAAACATGATATATACATATATTCAGCCTTGGAAAGGAAGGAAATTCTGACATTATTGCTATAAAGTGAAATACCTTTGAAGATGTTATGCTAAGTGAAAATTAGCAAGCTGCAGAAAGACAAATGCCACGATTTCACTTATAGGAGGTACCTAGAGTAGTCAAATTTACAGATACAGAAGGTAGAATGCTGATTGCCATGGGCTGAGTGAAAGGGGAAATGAAGAGGGGAAATTATCATTTAATGGTTACATAGGTTCAGTTTGGAAAGATAAAAAGTTTCTCTCAAGGTGGGTGGTAGTAATGGTTGCATGACAATGTGAATGCAGTTAATGCCACTAAACTAGACACTTAAAGCTTACTAAAATGATCATCTTTATGTGTGTTCTACCACAATTAATACAAAACAAAACAGAAATGCATAGATTCCAGTCCTTATCATGATAGATATATCTCTTATCCCAGGTTTGCCTTACTTCTATAAACAACTGGAATACTAAATAAAATATATGAAAGAGAAGTTTAGCCATTGGACAATAAAAGGCACAGGACTGTGATCTCTGGCAGAAAGGAAACAAATCGTGTGTTCTACTAGCTTTCCCCCTGGAGGCAGTTTCCAGACACAGACAGCAGTGTAAGAAAGGTGAACCCAATCAGAGCATGGTTGTCTTGCCGAGTTGCAGAAAAACACTGGAGTTTGAGGAGGCCAAACCAACTAGAATTTGAAAGCAAAGTGCAAGAGAGGAAGGAGCTATGTAGAGGAAGAGCTCTGAAACATGAAAACTGCTGAATGCAAATCTCTGCATGCATAGGATGAAACCACAAAAAAAAAAAAAAAAAAAAACCCATAACCTGAACAATTCAGAAGGCACAACAGATTAGCAGACATTGAAATCCCAACTAGCTTGAGTAGAGAGACCTTAATAAACAGTAAGGACATTGAGTGGACATCCTAGAAGAGTCAGACTTCAGTTGTGATGGTGCTAAACCAGGTCTAGAGTCAAGAAAAACTTAGACCCATTCTTTCTCCCTTTCATACTCTCAACTCTGCTTGCTTTCATTCAGCCTCATTGTCTGGCAGGGGAAAAACGATGTGTAGAAAATATTGAGAGAAAATATTAATAACCTTGTGGCAAGCAAGTATAAGGCACGGCATAAAACAGAAAAAATCTTTGTCATAATAAAACGTGTCTGCTCCTCAAGGACACTGTTAGGAATATAAATATCCAGGCTTGCAATATTTGCATTTGGAAAGTGCTTGTCTAGACAGTGTGTCTAAACATACATGTATAATGAAAAGACAACTCAATTTTTCAAACTGGCCAAAAATTGGAGATATTTCACAAAAGATGTATAATAGCCTATAAACTCAAAAGGAATGATGTTGAATATCATTAGTTAGCAGAAAAATATAAATGAAAGCCAAAATAGTGCACCACTACAGACTGAGCAGAATAGTTAAAATTAAAAGACTGACAGAACCAAGGATTAGTGAGAATGTAAACCAACTGAAACATTTCCCTTTTTATATTGGGAAAAATGACAAAATGATGCAACACTATTGGAAAAGTTTGCTAATTTCTTATATGTTAAGTATGCACTTACGTGACTCCCCAAATTTGCTTCTAGGTGTAAACTCATGAGAAATGCAAGTATGTTCTTACAACTACAGGTAAAGATATATAGCACTTTTTTTTTAACTACTCCAAATTGGAAAAATCCATATCCCAATCAGGAGGCTTATGGATAAAGTATTGTGGCATATTGCACATGTATTACCACCCAGCAATAAAAAAAGCAAGCTTCTTATACATGCAAAATTTGGATAAATAAAAACATCATGCTGAGCAAAAGACTCCAGAAATGAAAAAACACAAATTGTTTATTTCTATTTATATAAAATTCTAGAAAAAAGATATCCAATCTACAGTGTCAGAAATCAGGACTGGGCTATATAGGGCCAGAGGTAAGGAGGGAATTAACTGCAATGAGCTGACTTTTGGGGGGTCTGGGAAATGTTTTATATCTTGACTGGTATGGTTGTTATATATTTTATAAAATATAAAACCCCTATTTTTTTCAAAACCCATCAACACATATAGTTAAGTGTGTGCATTTTATTATATTTAAGTTATATCTCAATAATCATAGTTTTTGAACTTAGAACTTGTTAAAAAGTCTTTTGAAAAAATAAAAAAATACAGCTTTACAAATTATTTTTAAAATCTAGAATAACCTTAATATCAAATATAAAGATAGGACAGCACACACACATATCCACACACAGACACATGAGCAGCATAGAATATTCCAAATCATGCAACAATCTAAAAGCAAAATTTCCACATAGTGTACTCACAAAAGTATGTAGCATAAGATAAGGAAGAGAGAAAAATAAAGCACTTCTAATTAATGCCATTTTAAATAAGTTACATTGGATGTATAATTTATTAAAATGATGAAATGTGACTATTTCTTGTTGATTAGTGACTACTATCATATTAATGTAAAACACTAGTGTCATATTTCCACTAAAATTAAGAAAGTATAAAATATCTGCTATCACACTATAAATTACATTTTTAATATTCTAACTGAGGAATAAGACAATATAAAGAAATATGATATAAGCATATCCTTTGGGGGCATGTGATAGGATATTATGTAAAAATATGAAGAGAGCAACTAAAAAAACATCCAGTTAGAAACTTAGTATAATTGTATAAGCATAGAAAAATCAATAGGTTGGCTATATTGGCAAAAGTCAACACAAAATATAATAAAAGACAAATACTCAGAATATTTTTATAGCAATACACGTATTAAGTATCAATTAATATTGCTATAAATGTATTTCATAATTTTATTAGATCTACAATCTTTCCTTTTGGAAAGTTCTTCCCAGCTGAATCAATATTTTATGGCCAACTTGAAAAGTATACACTCTTTCCATTGCAGGTAAATGTGGATACCGAATCAGGCTAGACCCAAGATTGGACCATGAGATAGTGTATAACCGAAATATGTCCATAAAGGACCTTTTGGGGAGAGTTGATGCTGACTGGGGAGAGATACTGATGCCGGAAGAAAAATAATTTCTTTCTTTCCAGATCTCAAGCTATAAGGAAACACACACAAAAAAGAAATTACTGGGTTTTTTTCCTACTTGAATCCAGCAGTATTGGATCAAAAAAAATCAGTTAGCTGTGAGATAATAAAGCTCTCTTTTGTTGTTGTCCAAGCTAGTCTAAAATAGATGCGTATCATTTACAAGTTAACTAGTCCTTTGAAGAAGAAGGAGAAGAAAGAGAAGAAAGAAGAAGGAGAAAAAGGGGAGAAATGACAAAGAAAATGGAAGGAAAAAATGCCTACAGCTACTCAATAAAAGAAAACGACAAAGCTCAAGAAGCTTTTGTAGAAAGGGAGAAGAATGAATAAGCACTGAGATGTAGCATGATCTAGAAATTGAGAGGTGATGTCACAGCATCAGTCCAGCTCCTGTGAGTTTACATGGGTGATGAAATGCTGAATTAAAGTCTTAATGCGATTCTTGGGAGGGGGAGAAAGTGTGTAAGAAAAATAAATGGAATTTTGAAGATAATAAAAGACATGATTAAAATTATGTTTATATTACAAATCAGTTTAAAAGAGGCCTGCAAAACTAAATCAAGAACTGATAGATTAATGAAACAGAGTGGGGGCACCCAGAAATAACTGTATTAGCCATGACTTCTACGGCAATCAAAAACAGTCAAAGGTAAAAGATTTTTAAATAAATAATGCTTTGAAGATTATTTGATTTTAGTTATTTCAAAACATTCTATGTAAAAGTAAAGTAATATGAACTTGAAGAATACAGTCAATATGTACATGACCTCAGATTAAAGAATAACTTCTAGCATAAAAACAAAAGAAACCATGAGACCAATAGATTTCACAGCACACACATTTAAGATTCTGTACATATAACACACTATAAAGTAGGCCAAAAAACAAAATATACGTTATAAAAATATTTCAGTATAAGGTAGAACAGGAACCAATATATATAAAGAGCTATAAATGAGGGGCAAAACCACAATACCACAATTAAATATAAAGTGAAGGATAGAAACAATATTTCCCAAAGTAAAATATTCAAAGAGCTCAAAAACTTGTTGAAGTAAGCTTATGCCTCCTAAAAATTAATAAATACTAATTAAACTAATATTACTATTTAATTTTTATCACCATACCTATTGATCATTAACACCAATAGAGAAACATTTTTAAAAGTGAGTATTTAGGATTCAGGTAAATATATGATAATTAGACAAAAACATTCATTAGATGAGGTGAGGACTGTGCACAAGTAAGAAATTATATTTCTAAAAACTAGAGATAACATCAAACAATGAAATACATAAAATGAAATAAAATAAAAGGATCATGAAAACTATATATATATATATATATGCTGTATACATAAATTCCTATGTATAGTTCATAATTTATATAGTTCATTTTATCTGTAATATATAGCATATATATATATGATGCTTTACAATGTACCGGATCACAAATTTGTGTTATTCCCTTTGAGATTCACAGTGAGAAGATATTCTAATTATTAATTCTATTTACAATTGAAGAAACTGAAGCTTACAGGAGTTAAGTTATTGACCCAAGTTAGAAAGACACGAATATGGGTCTTTTGATTGCAAACTTAATGTTCTTTCACATTGTTCATATACCAAAAAGACTTTAGTACAATAAATGAAGTTGCTGTGGGCATCTGATTTTAATGAGTCAATATACATAAATTATTGGTCCCATTAAATGATTTAATTTAGAGAAAAAGAATGATTATTTGTTAGGGCAGTTGGCTCATAATTACATGGGTTCTGGAAAGATAACTACTCTACAAAGAGGCTACTAAGGTTCCCATATCCTTACTGCTCAAAATGTGGTGGTACCCATGGGCATCACCTGAGAACGCAAAAGAACTGCAGAATCTTAGGTTTCACCTTCACTTTACGGATAAGAAGTTACATTTTCCCAAGATTCCTCGGTGAATTCTTACATAGATTTTTTTTATCTGAAGTTTCACATATGGCCAAGTTCCATAATTTTAGAGAAATGACTCCATTTTTCTGTATTTCACTTCACTCAACTCCTAAATAAGTTGACAAACTACATCTCATGAGTCAATTCAGTTCAGCAAGCTTTAGAATGGTATTTATGTTTTTCAACAACTAAATCATTAAAATAATATTTGTTCACGTGTGAAAATCATAATGAATTCAAATCTTATCGTCCATAAATAAAGTTTTATTAGAGCACAGGAGCACTCATTTGTCAATGTATTATCAACAGCTGCTTTCAGGGTATAATGGCACAGTAAACAGATGCAACAGAGAAGGCATAGCCCACAGACCTAAAATATTTACTATGTGGATCTTAACAAAACTATTTGCTAATCCTTGCATTAATAATAATAGAAATAAAATCATAATGTGCAGTCAGTGGGAGCCCTGAGCTTGTTTTCCTGCAGCTAGCTGGTTCCATCAGAATGTTTATTGCAGCCCAATTCATAATTACCAGGTCATGGAAGAAGCCCAAGTGCCCATAGACCCATGAATGGATCAATAAGTTGTGGTATATGTACACCATGGAATATTATGCAGCCCTAAAGAAAGATGGAGACTTTGCCTCCTTCATGTTTACATGGATGGAACTGGAAAATGTTCTTCTTAGCAAAGTATCACAAGAATGGAATAAAAAGTATCCAATGTACACAGCCCTATTTTGAAACTAATTTATAGCTTTAGTAGGAATGTTGTAACCTAATTATAGCCTTAGAATATGGGAAGGGGGTGGGAGAGGGGAGGTGAGAGGAATGTATGGGGGGAGGGAGGGTGATTGGTGGGGTCACCTCTATGATTTATCCTACAAGGGTACAAATGAATCTTTCTAAAAGCAGAGTATGAATGTCTTAACTCAATAACTAAGAAAATGACATGAAGGCCACATTAACTAATTTGATGAGAGTATTTCAAAATGCATATGAAAACACCACACTGTACCCCGTGGTTGCATTAATGTACACATCTATGATTTAATAAAAAAATCTAAAATAATAATAATAATAATAATAGAAATAACAAAAGTTGCACTTTAAGCAGTTACTCGGATCATCAACTATACTAAGATTAAATATATATATATATATATATAATTTGAACATATATGTATAAACATATATAGATACACTGTTTATTTGTATATAGTTTGTTAAGCTACCCTCATTTCCACTCTCATTTCATTTACAATTTTTAAAAACACATCACCACTCTTAGTTATTAAGAAGGTTTTGCCTTTTCTAAAAGATATGATCAATGGTCTTCATGTTGACAAGTATGAGACTTGCCCTCCTAGAAATAAATCCTAAGTATCAGAACTTTAGTGGAGAAAGGAGCATGTGCAAATCAAATAAAACATATTTGTATGAAATAAACTACTAAAAATCATCAAAATTTATTAATTGTGTAGGGAATCAAAGAAAATGAGAGAAAGCATAAGGTGTGCATGGAATAAAAATAATTGTGGGACTCACTGAAATTTTACATTTCTTTGTCTATTTACTGCATTCAATATCTAAAAGTTCTGCTATTCTATTTTAGTCATTATCATGTAAAATTAAATATTCAACAATCAGAAGCATACTTAGCAATTATGTTCCAGTTTTCCTGACTGAAAATTTAGGCAACTGCCTAACTACTAATCAAAATAATAATCTCAGAAAGTCTATCAAATAAGTTTATAGTATAAACTATGATATTAAAATGATCATAAACTGTATCAAGATGACACACAAAATGATAGGGCTACATTTCTCTGGCTTTCAAATGAAGGTGCCACTTTTATATCTTACACAAACACAAAATGTCTGTCAATCTTCCAAAGAGTAAAATATAAATTATAAACTACATATTAGCATGCTAATTCTAAATCTAAATACAAAATTTTAGTGTTGTGTTTAAGATTAGCTCAAATAGTCAGTTGAAAACATAGGAAATAATGTTAATTTCTAGTTGATATTTTAAGGTTAAAGTATTCATTCAACATGTTTAATACATTTAAAACATAATGTAAATAATCTGCTTCCACAAAGTCTGTAAAGAAAACTATCTTGAATTTTTAATTTGCTACTGTTTTATTATCATAAAGTAGAACAAGGAGTTCTATTTATAGAATAGAACAAGTAATTCTACTTTATTACCTTAATTAGCAAATTATACTACTAAAATTGGCAAATTGTTTTACCACAAACCAATAAAGCCGGAAATCAAAGTTCTACTTTATTACCATAAACCAGTTTTGCTTTTTAGTATGCTAAATAAGAACAAAACTTGTAGTATATGGTTACTTGGTTTGCTTTGCACTTGATAATTTACCCACATAAGAATTTTCCTCAACATTCATGCTATTTGAATAAATAAAATTGGAACAAGGTATTTTCTGTCACAATTTACAAACACTGAATTAATTTCTCTGTTTCTGAATTATTCTTTCTCTTGAGGGTTTCTAGTCACAACTTTAAAAATATTTTTTCTGGTTAGTTATCTATAAAGTAAAATATATAATACAAAATTTCAACTTACCTGACACGCTAAGGCATCTACACAAACACACAAGCAAACTTTCTTCCTAGTAATTTTTTTGGTATAATTAGTATCCACAATCATAGCATATTTTTTCATAGAATGATGTCATAGCATTCTTTATCCCAGAATACAGACGATACTGACTATTTTATATGCAATTTTTCAAACTCAAAGTACTAATCAGTAGCTTACCAGATCTTACCCAGCACATCAAACAAAGAAAAATGTAGACTCTCATTTGTAATGTGATAAAAGTAAAAGAATCACTCAGATTCACCAACAAGAAAAGTCTGTAATTCATTAAGATTTCTCCTTGGTAGAATTGTCACAGTCTGGCAGGTTTTACTGCAAAAGTTCACTGATTTCGCTCCTCCCTCTTTGTTGAAAAAAGTGAGGTCGTTTGGTTTTTCCCATTTGGCTTGTGGTTTTGAGAAGAAATTTTAAGCCAAAGACTGTAGTAAGTCACAAACATACCTTCAGCTACACAAGTTGAATTTAAGGGAATAGAAAAGCTAATTATATCTTTCTTTATTCCTTTTAACCTCAGGATTTCAGAAGTGGTCAGGAAGAATATGTTTATTGAAAGCCTCTAGGAAAATGTGATGTTAGAAAAAGCTGGAAATAGAAAGAGGCAGAAAAGTTGGCACTTTTATTTTGATTACAAACTACATTGTCTTTATGTACTATAATAAAATCAATAATGAAATCCATACCTGTCAAGTGTCAAAGATACGGGTTTTTCATGTTTATGTCACTAGGCATCATAACACAGAGGGCATTTTAAAATTCAAAATTTTGTCTTCTCTCTTCAGGCTAAAATTAGAAAATAAAGGATATTTTTGCTTTTTATTTGACAACCACTTTAACATTTTTTAGATTTTCTTCTGATATGTTTGCTTAATTGTCCTCTTATTTTTCTGCCAACAGTAGGCTTAAGTTAGCGAGAAAAATTAAGAGTTGTTCTAAGTACATGCGTTGCAAGTTCAAATATTGAATTTGTTTCTGGAAAATTTCAGTCCCCCTGATGACTTCTAGGAGTTTTGTGGTTGAGTCTCTGGGTGTTTTCTAAGTATAATATCATATCATCAGCAAAAAGGGTGAATTTGGATGGATCAAATGGATCTGCCCCCATTTGGATGATCTTTATAGCTTTCTCTTGCCTGATTGCATTGGTTAGAACTTCCAGAACTATGTTGAATAAGTGGAGATAGTGGACATCCTTGACTGGTTCCAGTTCTAAGTGGAAAAGCTTTCCATTTTACACCATTTAGCATGATGGTAGCTGTGGATTCATTATAGTTTGCCTTCAATCAGCTTGAGAAATGTGCCACCTATGCCTATTTTCTGAAGTGTTCTAGTTAGAAGAGGATGCTAAGCTTTGTCAATGCTTTTTCTGCCATCTATTGAGAGGATCACGTGGTGTTTGTTTTTGCTTCTATTGATGTGGTGTGTCACATTCATGGATTAGAGTGTAGTAAACCAGCCTTGCATCCCTTGGATGAAGCCTACTTCGTTGTGATTTCTTTATGTGCAGCTTCTTTACACATCATTTCTTTAACATGTATCTTCTGCACAGCTAAGGGCACAACCAGGAAAGCAAAAAGACAACCTTCAGAGTGGGGAAAGATATTTGCAGGGTTTCAATCTGACAAAGGGTTGATAACTAGAAACTACACAGAACTCAAATTCATCAACAGAAAAAGAGTAAACAATCCGCTTATAAGTGGGCAAGAAATATGAACAGAACCTTTTCTAAAGAAAACAGATAAATGGCCAACAAACACTTGTAAAAATTCTCACCATCCCTAATCATCAGAGAAATGCAAATCAAAACCAACCTGATGGTTGAGAATGGCCACATCACAAAGTCTCAAAGGTGCAGATGCTGGCGTGGATGTGGAGACAAGGGAACACTTTTACACTGCTGGTGGGACTGCAAACTAATATAACCGTTTTGGAAGGAAGTATGGAGAACCCTCAAAGAACTCAAATTAGATCTCCCATTTGATCCTGCAATCCTATTACTAAGTATCTACCCAGAAGAAAAAAACAGTCATTTTATCATAAGGACATTTGCTCCAGACTGTTTATCACAGCTCAATTTACAATCACCAAAACGTGGAAACAACCTAAACGCCCACCAACACAGGAATGGATTAACCAGTTGGTATATGTATATGGAATACTACTCAGCCATCAGAGATGGAAACTTCACATGCTTTGTATTAACCTGAATGGAGGTGGAACACATTCTACTTAGTAATCCATCACAAGAATGGAGAAGCAAGAATCCAATGTACTCTATTCTAATATGAAGGCAGTAGGTGAGCTACTACAAGGGGTAGGGTAGAGGAATCAGGGAGGGAGGAAAGGGTGGGCGGAAGGGATGGGGGTCCCAGTGTATGGCACACTTCTTAGGGGTGGGACACAATTATAAGAGGGACTTTACCTCACAACTGCAATTAGCGTAACTTAATTCTTTGTACCTTCAATGAATCCCAAATAATAAAAAATAAATTAAAAAATACCAAAAAAGAAAATTCAAGTGTCTATAAAACCTCAAAGATACAAGCTTAACAGCAGTGTTGAATTTACAATCATAGATCATGGGAAATGGATCTGAGGTCCAGAGAGGTGTTTCAAAAGATCTACAAACATAATATTCATTTAAAAATCACGAAAAATTAACTCCTGATGAAACTCCATTATTATGTGACCTGCTTGATCTCTGGGCATTTTAAGTAAAATTTTATTTTTAAAAGGATTTCATCAGTATAATTAGTTTCAAGACCACCAAATAGTCTAAGTCCTGCCGCAGCACTTACCTGTATCAACCGCACTTCTCTAACAAAGATATAAACTACAACATTTCAAAATGTGGAAAGAAAATGTGTCTTATGTATTAAATTTTTCTTAACAATTTTTTACTTAATAAAAAATACATCTTCTTAATGCATGCATCCTTTTCGTTTTGCTTTTGATCTGACATTATAATACAACTCTGCACATCCTTTTCATCTTTTCTAAAGAGCTAAATTGAAAAATATAAAGTTGGTATTTCAGGCAGTGTAATTCATAGCAGGGTTTCAAAATATAAAATTACATTTCTTCATTCTATATGGTATTTTATTACTGTTAGCATGAGAATGTTAGGGTTATCAATGCTTATTGCCTTAAACAGAAAAATACTGGAAGATGACAAAATATTATATAATATGCCAATAGTTTAGTGAAACCTTACTTATATTAACCTGCCCTGGATGTGAAAAATGATTATAAGTAGCTTATAGATGTGCATAGAATGTGAACAATAACACAAAGGAGATGCCACTGCTCATGGTGATAGTAATGGCTGAGCTCTATGCACCGGGCATTCTTCTAAGTACTTTATAGGTAATTATAGTAAGTGGTTGAGCTGTGTCTAACAAGACTCAGAGTCATAGTATATCACAATACATTTTGTCAAAATCCTTCACTTAACTTAGCAAGGTGTCAAAAATATTCAATAATCTTACTCTTTGACTCAGCAATTAAACATTTAATGTACTTTCATGCACATCCAACTTCTTTATATGTCCATAAAGATATGTAAACAAGAATGCTCATCTCAGCATTCATATAAAAGCCAAAAATGGAAACAATATGAATAAATGTCTAACAATGGAGAATTAGTCTAATTATGTACATATTGTAGATTAAAATTAATGCTGTAAATATATCACTATGTATAGGTATAGAAAGCCTCCGTTACAGTTTTAAAGGCGGAAAGGGTAAGCTAAAAAACAGCATATATAATACTTTTTATGTTCCTGAAAAATGTGTTATGTGTATATATGCATATTTCAAAACCTAGAAAGTTTTCCTAAAAAATGGCTATCTCTGTATGAGTGATCTATTGGTAATTTTTAGTTTCATATTTTTTTAATTTAAAAAATATTTATTTATCATTAACATCTAATACATGTAAAGCAACAATAAAAAGCTATGTTTACTTGGGCAAAGTATGGATAGAGAAAAATCAGAACAAAGATAAATTGAGGACTGGGAATGGTGGCTCATGCCTGTAATCCCAGCACTCTGGGAGGCTAAAGCGGGCAGATTGCTTGAGGCCAGGAGTTAAGAGATCAGCCTGAGTAAGAGTGATACCCTGACTCTACTAAAAATAGAAATTTTAGCCAGGCATTGTGTCAGACAACTGTGACTGTAGTTATAGCTATTTAGGAGGCTGATGCAGGAGGATAGCTCGAGCCTAAGAGTTTGAGGGTTGCAGTGAGCTAAAGCACAACTGCATTCTATCTAGGTCTAAAGAGCAAGACTTTGTGTCAGAAAAAAAAAACAAAAAATAGAAAAAACTGGCCAAGCATCATGGAAGCTCCTATAGTCTCAGCTGCTAGAGAGGCTGAGGCAAGAGGACCGTCTGAGCCCAAGAGACTGAAGTTGTGAGCTATGGTGCCAGGGCACTCTACCCAGGACAACAGAGTGAGAATCTGTCTAAAAAATGAAATAAATTTTAGAAAGATAAAACAAGACTTAAAAAACATGAAGACAAAAGGGAGGTCAGTTCAAAAAAATTTAAAAAAGAAACATCCAATCGAGCCCTTTACCCATAATTTGTCTCACTTCTCTACTTTTGCTTTCAGTTGTTCATTCATTTATGCAAATTTCATTAGGTATTTGCTGATTTCCAGAAATAGACTTAGTTGTTGGCCCCAAAGTATAGACATCCATTTATCCAAACCTTATAATTTTAGCAACTATTAGATACCCACAGACATGTCCGAGATAGTCCTAGGAACTGAAGTATCTTTGCCATATACTAGTTCACCGTGAGAAGAGCTTGATGGAAGTGTACTGAGGGAACTATGGAACCACATAGGTTCCAGCCAGATTAGCCAGCTAATCTGGAGTGCAGAGTTCAGGGCAGCATTGAAGAATGTGCTGCCTGGGCAGAGCTGCAAAAGAGTAAGAGTCCGCTAGGGAAAAAGAGGTAAAGAAGCTCTGGGTATATGAATGTGTGTGTGTGCATGTGCATCCACATGTGTGTGAGTATACATTTTCATCTCCAATGTGTTCTTATAGTTAGGGGTAGAAGACTTCCTAACATAAATGAAGAAAGGCTAATTCTTTATAGAGTGTTCAATGTATTAACCCATTAAAACCTGCTAAGTGACTAATGGTTCAGTAAAGGCTGAGACTAAAGTGAATTATTTCTTAGCTACTCATAGATTTATTACCACGAATGCATTTAACATGAGTTAGGAAAAACAATATGCGTCCATTAGAAAAATGATATATTGATTTCATATTCTAAGCAACCAACTGCATGATCTGACTTTCAGAGTTTTAAAGAGTGAATAAGTAGGCTCATAAGAACCACAAAATTATGTGTAACCAAAAGAGAAGACCATGTCATTAGAACACCAAATTCATGCCATATGTAGACAAAGGATGAAGCAAATTTCACTGCAACACTGTAAGATGATCATAAATTATTTATAATTATGTAGCATAGTTAAAAAGTTTATAGCATGTGCAATCTTATTATTTATTTATTTATTTATTTGTAGAGACAGAGTCTCAGTTTGTCCCCCTTGGTAGAGTACGCTGGCATCACATGGCTCACAGCAACTCCAGCTCATGGGCTTAGGAGATTCTCTTGCCTCAGCCTCCGGAGTAGCTGGGACTACAGGCACCCGCCACAACACCCAACTAACACGCTCAATCTTACATATGCACTGAATATTTTACCATTAAACCTGAAGATTTAGCGGCCAGATAAGCTGTGTTTGAGGGAAAGTTAAGGAGTACTTAAGATTTATTAGGCAAATGGAAAAAGAAGTATCAGAGATCCATAAATAACAGAGACCTGCAAGTGTACATTTGATCAACATATACCACTGGTCTGAAATTTGCTAGTTTCCTTAATCTCTTCCTACCCTACTACAACCATATTGATGACAGAAGAAAGAAAGATGGAAAAAGGAGATAGGACTATTAGATTCATGATAGAGCAACTGAAGGTTGATACACTGTGTATCAGCTGAAGGTACTGACATATTATATATGTATGTACAGAAAGTCTGTCTCTCACAGACTGTAAGATTTAGGAGGGCAGATTTTTATACATATCTTGCTTTTCCAAGAATTAAAGACTGACACAAAGTAAACATTCAGAAAATACCTGTTAAATGAAGTAATTATATTTAGTTCAATCCATTTCTTAGGAACCAAAATATGAATTCCAATAAGAAATTGTTACTGAGGGAAAAGGGCTTGCTGCCCAGTGTACTAGAAGCCAATACAATGGTATTGGGTGTTCAGGAAGTGAGATGCTTTATTGTAAATGGACCAACAAGGGGACAGGAGCCCATCTCAAATCTGTCTTTCTGTTGTAGCTTTAAGACAGTACATTTATCAGAAAAGGCTTACAGGGTGGATTCTGGATGATTCGTTAAAGGAAAGGGGATGTCTGGGAAGTCCAAGGGCATGTCCAGTTACCTCTTCATGAATCCTTACGGGTCACATATGCAGATTTGGATGGAGTTAATATGAAACATGTGGTGGAAATTCTGGCTGTGATGTCAGCAAGCTCATTTGCAGATTCCAGTTGACCATATTGATTCCAACAGATTTCAGCTAGTTTTGTTATCTTCCAAGCAGAGAAACTTTCAGCATTTCAGCAAGTTGTTTCTTTTCCTATCAGCCATCCTATAAGCCCAAGAATTTCTGTTAATGACTGGTTTCTTTAACTTGTGGGGGGATGGTTACAAAATTATTAAGTAATGTTGGAGTTAAATTATAACATTGGGTTTCCTAAGATGTGACCCTTTTCATTATAAAATATGATATTCGGGTAGGATTGTCCCACTTATTTAAAAGCATATATCTTCAATCCAAATGAATTTTCATCACTATGCCACATTAAAAGCCAAACAGTGCCTGATTACTTGAATGATATTTATAGCATGATTTCTGGGTTCTGTGCAGATGTTTGATATCTTCAAGAAGGAAGCCAGGTTAATAGTTGGCAGTTGATTTATCGAAGTACTCAGGTTCTAAGTTTTCTTTCTCCTTTCATTTAACTACCTTTATTGTTTTTAATATTTTAGAAAACAATCTCTCCCCAACTAAGAAGCAACCTTTTGGCCTAGCACACAAAATACAAGGCAAATCCTTGAAACAAAGTACAACCAGTGAATCCTATCACAAGCCTTCAGTGGCCATCCTCAGGAATTCCCGCTTCAGGCACAAAATTGCTCAGCTCTTCCTAGCGTGGGCTGATTTTGGAGTCCACCTAAAATGTCTGTGGGCCACTTTCAAAACTCATCTAAGGAGCACTTCTTAGATAAATAAATTTTCATCCTACTGCTCTGTTGTGTCCACATCTGTACATGCATTGATTTTTTTTCGAAAATTATGAATAATGCAATCTGATATCCTATTGACATATTCATTTATTCTTTGGAGACAAAGAAACGACTCTTCTCTCATTAGCCTGGAAGCTCTTGTAATGAAGTTACTACGTTTCGAATCATCTTTCTTTATAATCAGTTTATTTAAAATGCTGGTTGAATAAATCCAAAGTAAATTAATAAGGTGCAAGAGAAAATAGAAGACTTCACTGAAGCAGAAGGACAAACCCTTCGCACTTTTCTTTAAAACTCTCAGCCACAGTCCCACCTTCCAGCCGGACCTGGCAGGGGCGGCAGCGCGGTGGGCGGTCCTAGAGGGAACGAGGGCGTGGCCTCACCGCTTCGCCCCGCCCTCTACGCTGGGCTCTCGTTGCCAGCCCCGCCCCCTCAACCCTGCCCACCTCGGCCCCGCCGCGCAAAAAAAAAAAAAACCGGGCGAAGGGGCGGGTCTTGTCGCCTCCTCCAACCTAGAGTCTAGACTAGAGGATGTTCCCTGCTCAGGAGGAGGCCGACAGGACCGTGTTTGTGGGGAATTTAGAGGCCCGAGTGCGAGAAGAAATTCTTTACGAGCTGTTCCTTCAGGTACCGTCAGTTGGAAGGGGGCGGTGGGCGGAACGGAGCGTGTGGGGTCGGAAGCTCGGCCAGACCCGCGGGGCGCACCTGGACCGCAGGCAACCCGGCCCCCTTCCCGCCCCATCCTTTGCTTTGTTTTGAATTTAGATTCTCCTTGGGGCGCCTGTCTCCTGGTGAGCTGCTGGGGAGTGAAGTGACAGGATGCGTGCCCCATCCTCATCCCAATTGTAGAGTCCTAGCGGTGGGCTGTGACAAGGTTTCTCCCCACCCCCAGCCCTGAGTAAGGGTTTCCCAGAGGCTGCCCGGGCCTTGGGGATGCAGGGACCAACAGAAAACAGCTCTGTCACTGTCTCCCTGCAGGTAGTAGACCCCTTCACGGTTTACATCCGCGAAATGACAAGTAGAGCCTTCAAGATATTTTCTTTTAACGTTACTCATTACTTCAAGTCCTTTCATCCAGAGAGTATTTCGATTCTAGCATGACAAATGAAATTTCAGAAGATTTGGCAGTCAGTTTACCCTGACTGTAACCAACTGGTTCCTGGCTAAGCATTTTTATTTCATACCAAGGGGACCTGCGGAAACTTGGAGACCTGGTACCTCCGGAATTAATCCTTTTTAGTCCTATAAACACACTCACATATTGTATGTATCTGGGTCTCACTTGCTAAAGAAATATTTTCATTCAGCTATTTACCCAACCATTTAGTGACCCAGAATAACAAGGCAAAGACAAAAGAAGGTGCTGGGCATAAAAATTTAAGAGAAAACGTTCGATCTTTCTCAAAGGAGAAATTTAAAACAAATTATAATGATTTCGTTTTAGGATAATTTACCAAAGAGAAGGATACGCAGTGTAGAAAAGTGGTTCCGATTTCTAAGGTCAGCAATGTGACTTTGGGCCGGTAAATGAATATCTCAGGGCCTCAGTTTCCTAAATGTCAAATCAGAGTTAATAGTGATGTGGTTGTAAGGAATAATGACCTAATCTAGATAAACCGGAGCTGAGCCTGACCCTGAGTGTTTGCTGCTACAACTACTACTAATAGTACTATTTTTTTTTTTCTTTTTCTTTTTTTTTTTTTTGGCTGGGGGCTGGGTTTCAACCTGCCACCTCTGGTATATGAGGCCAGCACCCTACCCCTTTGAGCCACAGGAGCTACCCCTAATGGTACTATTCTTGGGGATAATATTAACATCAAGAGAAATTGAGTTACTTCTCCCTATCAGAGTAAGAGAAACTGCCAAGGGAGACAATAGCATAACAGAATGTTCTGGATTGAGTGTGACTGAGAGGTGAAAGGGGATCTTCATTTGGGGTTGTGAAAAAACTTACCTTTGTCCCTAAACTTAATTAAAACAACCTTCTGATAATTATAGATACACGCAATTAGGTCAAGAGGATTCCAGGAAATATAGTTTTCTTTCATGGACATAATTTTTTCCTGAATTTGGAAAACGTAGTTGATTTTAAGACTTTTATGTTTGTCTTTCTAATTTACCATCTTTTTAAATGTGCCCTTTTTAGCAACTCTAATCTACATCTGTTTTTTCACCTAATATCATTTGAAGTTTAACCATCTCTACTGAAAAAAAAAAAAGTGAATCAGGTAAAGTCACTTGCGGTTACTTCTCTCCAGAAGGCTTCTTTCACATCGAACCCCCAATACAGGAAGGGGGAGAGATGGCATTGGCATTTAGTTTGAGGGGTTGTGATGTTCCATACAAACCATTATTCCAGTCAGTTAGGGCTGGCTTATTATCAGTTGTGTGGATACACATTAGCCTTCTCATTTTGAATAATTTCCTTATTTGACCAATGCAAAATATAAATCTCACTTAATAGATCAGGGAGAGAAAGGGTTTGCTAAAGTGGGATATCTTTTAGAAAGCCTCCAAATCAGCAAACCCAGCAAAACTTCAGAATTGCCACACTATTTCATTCTGGTTTTAAAGACTCTAGGATTCTATAGTGAATGTCACTATAAACAAAGCTTCTTGCTGAATTTTATATTTAAAAGTACTTTTGCGTATCTAAATTCATTTTTGTCAAAACTCAAATCCTTCAGTGTATTCTTTCGCTCTGTGATTCCATATGTTTAATATCAGCATTTATTACTGTATATTTTATTCTTTTATTAGTTTCATTCAAATCACGATTATACTTTGAAGTGAAAAAATCAGGTTTATTATCATTGTACTTTTAAATAAGGTATTGAAGTCATATTTAGGGAGAAAAAGTAATGAATTTAATTCTAAATATGATGAGCTTGAAGTACAATCACATAGAGGTTTCTAGGAGGCAGTTCCCATGAAAGAGACACAAGTGGGAAAAATAGATTTGTTGATGAGGTGGCCCTTGCAACCAGAAGGGAAGATGAGCAAGTTACTAGGAGAACACAGAGAGTGAAAGGAGAATCTTAAGATACTATTTTTCTTTAGGTTAAAAGCATTTTTTTGTGTATTTATCATAACTCTACAAAGAAAAATAATCAATTATCAAAGTATGAGCCATTTCCCATTATATCAGCATTTGTGAATCTTTGTAAGTGCTTCCTCTGATCCTTATCATGGCTGTGATTTCTTAGTTATAATTAACACTTTACTATAATATTTGGCTGTGCTTTTTTCTTTATACTCCATGCCAGAGTATAGGTTTTTCTGTCAATACAATCTGCATATTTATAATTTATGGTATTTTATTCCAATTTAATAGTATATCGTGGAGTAATATCTCCAGTTGTTAGATCTGCAGCCTTCCTAATTTTTCACTCTTGTGAATAATGTACTTATTTAAAAGTCTTGAACATTTTCCTTTGGGAAATCAAAAGTACATGATAATTTTAGTTTCTCTTGTAAACATTTTTAATTTTCTTAACAGAAAAAATATAAGCTGTGACCTAATATTGTCACAGCCTTGAATTAGCCTTTTGAGGATAACTTAACCAACAGTGAGTATGTCATTTCACTTTATTTTTTTAAATTCAGCACTGCTAATGTATGTGAAGACAGAGTAGTCTTTTAATCTTAGGTTTAAAGGCTTTCTAAATTGGTTTGTAATGCCGAACCGAAGGGTAGTCTACTATTTCTTTTAAGATTTGGATTCTTAACACCACATGTGTTTCTTTGATGAGACAGAAAATACAAATTAAATGTGAGAAAGTATTATATTTATTATTATGAAGCTGTATTTTTAGCAGGGGGTATATAGAGCTATTGATAACTTTTTAAAATATAACATTGAATGTATTCGATTTATTTGAATGTGGAGAAATATTTGGATTTATGAGAAAATAATTTTTTAAGTTTCTTGCAGGCTGGGCCGCTAACCAAAGTGACTATATGTAAAGACAGAGAAGGAAAGCCGAAGTCTTTTGGATTTGTCTGCTTTAAACACGCAGAATCAGTGTCATATTCCATAGCGTTGCTGAATGGCATTCGTTTGTATGGAAGACCAATTAATGTACAGTATCGATTTGGTAGGTCATGTCACTGATGAATCTTCAAAGTGTTCTATGGTTGCTGCTATTCTCAGAGGTGTAAACACCTTGTTTTCTGTATGGTATAACACAAGGAAAAAAATGTTCCTCTCTGGTCACTGTTAAATTGTCTTAAAACATATCTAATTCATAATGTTCTATAATTAATTATTACTGCCAATTAATTTCCAAGTCTCTAGCATCTTTTATATATTAAAATTTGAAATAGTCTGTTTTAGTATCATCTAATTAGTAGCTGTGGTGGTTGCTATTAGCTCTTATAAATTGGGCAAATCTAAATGAATTAGGGACACTCAACTCTAGCACTTATATAACAAGGATATCTGCTGATGTTCTTGTTGCCACTAATGGAAGGTATCAAATACCTACTATTTGGAAGGCAGAGTGTGTATACTAGTCCTTCTGAGGAAACCATTCTATGCATTTTGCACTGGGTGTGAGTCTCTAGCAGTCAAAATGGCCAAATACATCTACAGAGTTACCGTTACTAGTGCTGAAACACTCCCTGACAGTAAGTGGCCTCAGTTATCTTTCAGAACAGATGTCTGGAACGACCATCTATGATTAAATGTCCAGAGAATGTTATACTGTTATGACTGTAGCCCTTTCGTGTTTCAGGGGCCTGAGAGAGGCCATCTAATAATTCTTGCAGTTCTTATTATGTTGCCTCCCATAAATGGTTCAGGCTGGCTGATCTATCACTTCTTTGTTTTCTATCCCTAACAAATAAAATAACAAAACTATGCCTTCTTGTGAAGGAAAAGTTCATTTTCTTTGTGTTTCATTTTTTTATTGACCAGTTAAACCACACAGGCTGGTGGAATAGGCCAGATGTATTATTTTTGACACATCCTGTGTAAGTTTGAATTGGCTTTTCTCCATGCAGGTTAGAGACTCCTGCCTACTACACTGGAGAAAAATAACACTGATTACTTGCCATTTTTAGTTTATAGGTTTATAAAATAGCATGTGTGATATGTAGTCCCGTGTCAATGTAATTCTTATATATGGTCATTGCTTTGGACAAAGCTTGATTGTAATTCATTCATTTATAGTATTGCAAACAATCTGTAAATACATCTTGAGAAGCCAAACATATTTGCATATATTTTATAGGAGTATGGAATTTTAAATCCTAAAATATTTGGGATCATTTTATGGTTTGATGTTAGAACTCGAAAAAATTGTGCCATGAAGTAATGTTACTCTGTTTCTTTTAAAGGGAGTTCTCGCTCTTCTGAACCAGCTACCCAAAGTTTTGAGAGCTGTGTTAAGATAAATTCACATAGCTACAGGTAATTAAAAATATTTTTTTCATAAAGGTAAAGCAAATAAATATGATCTTGTTCTAAGAAGAGTTTTTATAGGGAGGTGAGTAGGGCACCAGCCTCATATACTGAGGGTGGCAAGTTCCAACCTGGCCCCAGCCAAACTGCAACAACAACAAAAAAAGATAGCCAGGTGTTTGTGGCAGGCACCTGTGGTCCCAGCTACTCAGCAAGCTGAGGCAAGAGAATCATCTAAGCCCAAGAGCTGGAGGTTGCTGTGAGCTGTGATGCCACAGCACCTTACCAAGGGCAACAAATTGAGACTCTGTCTCTAAAAAAAAAAAAAAGGAAGAGTTTTTATATATTCTGGGCTATTATAAAACCTTACTCTGTAGACATAGGATAAAATTAAGGAAATAATTTTTATCTAAGCCCATGAAAAGTGAAAGAAAATATTTTCAGTTAAAATTTAGTCTTAATATATTTATAGAATTATTTATAGATTCCCTTATGTTTTCATAGCTATTAAATCATTTAAGCATACAAGATCTCATGATATGTTATAGAAATGCTGTTATTTATATTTTATGTTTGAATAAATGGAGATGCAAAAGTTAACAAGTTCTCAAAATCACAAGGATGATAAAGTGCTAGCCTCGAAACTAAGTCTTCTATTATTGATTCAATTATTTATTTTACTATTTTTTAGAACTTTTTTATTACTTTTCAAAATATTCTAGAATTTTGTATAATCTGCTTTTTGGAATTGATGCTTTGGTAGCCTTCAAGTACACTATCTATCAAACTATCTCAGAGGTCACGGAATAAAAAGTGTCAAATCACGTCCTTTATTGAATCAATTTACAAGACAGTGAAAAGCAAGAAGAAAGCTTTGGCTAGGTCAGCACATTTAGGATAGAGTGCAGGGGAGTAGAAGGACCCATAGCTGATTTGTGGTTGCTCTAACAGTCACGTGCCCTGTTTCTCCATCCCCTCTATCAGCCTTTACTGCTGACAGTGTGGTTATGGGGACTAGAGTTGCAGCTTAGGTAAGGTTATACATTCAGACAGAAACTTCCTAGAGCTAAGGTCACTCACTTCCTCACTACCTATCCACAGAAGTAGCTTACTGGTTTGTCTATCAGGTGCCTGTGGGTTTCTCTGGGTTTCTTGGGCAGAATGAAGACAAGAAGAGAAGCGTAACTGTTGGCCCAGAGGTCGCATCACAAGGACGTGTTATTTCCTTCCTGTTCTATCTATTAGTAGCAGCCTTCTGTTTCATCGTATTTTCTACTAAATCAGTATATCTTTAACATGTCTTATAAGATAGTAATTATTTACTGCACATATTTAATATATTATCATTAATTTTGCCTATGTATCACAAGTTATTTTCTTACTCTATCCCTAATATTTCATTACTATCTCCTAGATTACTAGCTTACTTTCAGTCTATGATAAACATTTGTTATGAGTTTCATACATTCAATTTATTATTTCCTGTAACAGAACTGAATATTCTCAATTAAAGTAATAGTAGCTGAACTTCCTGTCCCTTTTGATTATATCAGAGCTCTGAGGCATAGAAGAATGGCCTCTTTGGACATTCAAATACCTAGGCTTATCTATATAAGTAGCGTACCCAAATAAACATAGGGTGCTCTGTATCCTCATTCTCTAAGGCATGTATATATCAGTGAAACCAGGAGAGGGTAAGAAAGTAGGTGGTTAAGTCAGATTGCCTGAATTTTAATCTCACCTCTTCTATTTTATTAATGATGTGACCCTGGATAAAGTTATTTTAATACTTTCATTCCCATCTCCTAAAAATGAGGATAATACCTGAAGGGATTACTATGAGAATTGAATTTTATGATTAATTTAAGATACTTGAAATACTGGGCACTTAGGAGGATGTGGATAAAGGAAACCCACATGTACTGCTGGTGGGACTGTAAATTACTGCAACCTCCGCAGTGAATATCTGCAGCAGTGAGACCACGTCTTGCCTATTAACACCCTCAGGGACCTTATTTCCAAATAAGTTCTCATTTTTAGGTGCTAGGAATTAGAACTTCAACAGCTGGGTTCTGGGGGCACATATCAACCGATAACAATTCCCAAGTGATTCCTCTATGCAGACCCTGAGGTTCACATAGGAAAGATAGCAGATTCAGGGAATCTGCGGCTGTCTGCCTAGCAGCCAACCACCTCTGCTCTGAGTCCTGTCTTCCCCAGGTGGTGACCTCACTCCCCCTTTCATCTTGTTTCTTTGCTGTCACTTCATCCCCACACGGTATTCTGATCGCCCTGAAGCCTGTCTCCTAATTAGGCAGTTATTTTTCTCCTTCCTTCCTCACACTGAAGAATCTTTCGTCCTGCACCCCCTTGCTTCCCATTCATTTCTCAAACGTGTTGTCACATAGAATCTGCTCTTTTAAAAAATGCAGTCAGGAACTTTCAACAATTTGGTGACCTTGACGCTTACCCAGTTTACTCCTCTGTAAGAACTGACACCTAATTTCTTTCTTAAGGGAATTCATGCTTCAGCTGGCTTCTGAGATCACGCTTTCTCTGCTTATAAGTGGGGTCCCTGCATGTCCACCTGACCACTCCCTTCCTCCTTCCCTCATCTTTGCCTCTTCCTGCCTGTGTTGATTTCACGGAACACTTCCTATCCTAAGGCTTAGTAGTGTTAGCGCTAAATTGCGTGTACTCTGGAGCAAGTACACTATTGAGGAGTGGCTATAGAATCTAGTCAGTATTGTAACAGAATCAAATATTATAGGTATAAGTGAAACTTTGGAATACTACGGTTCATAAATTAGGGATTTTTGTTTTATTACTATTTTGAAGACATTAGCAAATGTGTTCATTTTAACATCGCAGTCTATTTAAAAAGAGAATCACTTTTATTTTTAAAATAAACATTTTATTTTTAAAAATAAAATGCATGAATCATTATACTTTTTTGAACTTTTTATATCTATAGAAAATTGAAGTGTAGCCTTAGTGATTATTGATGACATTTGCTCTGTTAATATCTAAGTGCTCTTTGCTTTTATACAGATTATAGCATTGTCCAACATCTTCCTATCAGAAAGCCAAATAGGACTCTAAATTTTGAGGTTCAATATTTAGTAATTAAACAATTAGTATGTTGCTGTGCCACTCCATCCATTATCAGCACTGATAACTGATTATTTGTGTGTGTGTTTAAGGTAATTAATTAATCTTAATTGCATGTTATCAGAGAAGCTTACTTTCTCTTTTTAATTGTGAACAGCTTTGATTTTCTCTCAAGAGAAAGGGACATGTGTACATAGGAATTTAAAAATTTTACTCCTGCTTCTTTTATCTCCTCAAAGGAATGAAGAAATGGTGGGCAGATCTTCCTTTCCCATGCCGTTTTTTCCAATTAATAATACTGCTTCACCACATGAAGAGTTTTTCTTTCAGAAGATGGTAAGTTTGTTAAGCATTTGATTCAGTATATAATGTGAGGCAGACTATAGAGACCATGAAAATTATTTGTAAAATTCGGTGTTAAAATCCAAACCTGAGACAAAGGCACAAGGTGCCCCAGCACTGTCCCCCAGTGGTGTTCTCCTCTGATAGGGTCATCTTAAATCTCATGCCTAATGCCTCAGCTAACAGCTGGGGCTTCCACAGAAAAGGAGCAGATGGCAGTGGTACGATACCCTAGAATTGAAATTTGAGTAGAGAGTTCATTTATGCAACTATTTTTGAAAACGTTTTTACAGTTGAGTAATTTCACTTGGTAAATCATTTTTATGTAATATAAACAATCCCAAATAGATTGCTTTTGAACATGGATTTTTTTTTTTTTAACATGGATTTTTTTTAAATAAATTTCTCTTTTTAACTAAAGGCAAACTTCATGAAAGTTCTCTATTGGAGAGTAAACTGCATTATTTCCAAAAACTCTCAAACATTGGTTCTGGCCTAGAAATCTTAATTATGGTCTTGATTAGGGAACTTCGTTTTTTTTCTTTTAGCTCCTTATTTTATAAGAACACTGAAGCAGGGGTGGTAATTAACAAATCCATGATTAGGTAGCTTGTTAGTATAGAATCTTCTGATACTATGGAAGTTAGAATCTTCTGATTCGGATGGTCTTTTCACAGACAAACACACACAAAAAAACAACAGATGTGTAAAGTTTAGACTTTTCAAACATCCATTTTCAATTTGTAAACAATAAGAAATGTTCTCATAAATTATACTTTTAACTTTTGGAAAATATCTTTTCTTAATTATGGTAAAATATTCATAAACAATCATTTCCCATCTGAAACCATAAATGCCTTCTTCCCAGTATTTTTTATTTCTTCGTAGAGATTGGAGAGGGGCAAAGACACAAGTTCAAGGTATCTCAGTCTTTAATCTGCTTTGAATAGTTAGAAATTTGAGTTAAAAAACTTGTTCTTAAAAAGGAAGCATCTGTCTACCTGAAGAGTTAGTAACTGTGCTGTGCAACAGAGGGGCCATTAGCCACAGACGCACCTCAGGAGCTGGGTTTTAGTTTTATTTAATTTTAGTTAATTTAAATTAAAATACAAAATAGATATATTGTTCATTTATTGGAAAAAAATGTAATTATATTTGAAACAATTTTGGCATATGAATATATTTTTCACCTAGAAATTTTATGTAATCTAAATTCTAGTATAAAACACATACCATATTTTAAAGACATATGAAATAATATAATATTTAAAGAATTATTATATATTACATATTAAAATGATAATATTTTGGATATATTGAGAGCAATAAAATACATTATTTAATTATACCTATTTTTTTTTTACTTATATATTTTGGCTACTAGAAGACTTAAAACTACATGGGTGGATTGCATATGTTTCAGTTGTACAGCACTAATCTATACTGTAGGAAGCTGCTTACTGCCTTGACTCTCTATGTTGACCATGTAAGGAAACTCCTACATCCCTGCAGTCACAGAAGTCGCTGTCTTCCTAAACCAAAACACAGTTTCTTTCACTCATGTCTGCTTGTATAATTAGACAAACTGTTCAATTTTACCATTAACTTTTGGATCTGTTTTGGTGGATGAATGTTTGTTTGTTTGTTTGTTTGTTTCCATGTAGTGGCATGCATATAATCCAGTGCTCCAGCTTCCTTACTATGAGATGACAGCTCCCCTGCCTAATAGTGCAGCCGTGCCTTCCCCACTAAATCATGTTCCAGACGCAGAAGCTGGACCCAGCTCATACGAATGGACTCATCAGCAGCCAAGTGACTCGGACCTTTATCAGGTGAATAAACGAAAAAAGCAAAAGCAAACCAGTGATAGTGATAGTAGCACGGAAAACAATAGAGGAAATGAATATAGTCACAAGTTCCAAAAATGTAAGAAGAGAAAAAGATATTAATATTACCTTCAAGTGACGTTTACCTGCACTCTTCTTAATTCTCTTCAAAGAAAAAAAAAACTATCTGTATTCTACCAAATGACCAATTTCATGCCTATCTTGTCATTGTTGGAATATATAACAATATGATTTATTTGATCTGCTATTCAGTTTTTGCCTTGAATGACAAAAGCTTTTTAAAAAGAACAGAGTGTACTACTTTTGTATATGTCATAGTTTTGACCCATTGACGATAAGAAATGCACTTTAGGTCATTTTGTTTTAGTACCTATGATGAGCTTTCAATAAACTATTAATCATAAGTCACTTACTGAGCCCTTACGGGTAAAGCACCATGCTTTCCCTGTACTGTCACCTGTCCCCCAAACTAAAAATAAGCTGGGATTAGAAACGGTGTGGTAGATTTTCTCAAAAACTAGTGCAAATAAAGATTCCGTGTCTTTCCTAATGAAGATGTAATAAACAGACTTTAGTTTCCTTCCCGAATAATATTTTCATGTCTAAGTATATTTTTTCTGAGCCATATTCTCCTTCCGTTTTATTTTATAAAGTGAGTATATATGGCAGTGATACCAAAGGAAAGATAATTATCATGAGACCAGCTTTTGGATCATTCCCGTTTTATACATTTGTATATAAATAGTGATACGTCCCTCTTTGCTTCTCCCTTAATAATTGTACATTGTGAAAATTAGTTGTTTCTATCAATATTTATTCACTTCTTCTGACAGCAGGGTTTGAGAGGATATATTTAACATATTTAAAGCTTAAAAATTAACAAGTAAATAAAATGATATTTTATTAATGTATAATTTGTAATACTGACTGTCCAAATCAAGTTTTCTCTTACTGGTTCATTTATTTTAGAAAATAAATAGACTACATGTAAAATTAATGGCTTATTTAGACAACTTTATGGCTTATCATAAACTGGAATGGTGAAAATCACATATTTAACCTAAAGCTAATTGAAAGAATCATGTAACTCCATTGGGAGTTAACCACCCAGTCCAACAGTAAAAGCCATGCTTGAATGTTCCTTTTGCATCTTACCTAGCACTTTATAGATATTTATTATTTAAAAAAATAAAATGCGTTTTTAACAAAAGCAGTAACTGAATTTAAATCTTGGTTATATATACTTAGAGTAGTGGGGTTTAAAACATAAATACTAGCCTATCTCCATCTGATCAATATGAAAAACTAAATTTTGCTTTATGATGTTTTATCTATAGTTACACATTTTTGTGTATTCAGACAAGAGAGGTGAAATTTCTTATTTTCAAATTCACATTTTTGCCAGTTAGAATCATGCCAAAGGTAAAATACTTTACATATAATTAGAAAATAATACGTCTTTAAACACATTAATTTCACTTCAGCCTTTTCTTTAGTTCTTCTAAAGTTTAACTTAGTTCTAAATTACTTGGTAGATACTCTAAGGAATGTCTCTTAGCAATTAAGACTAATGTGTTTGAAAATTATCCTGAAATATTATAACATGAACTAAAACAGACTTAAAAAGAATTGTCACTCCTTTTAACACAGACAGGACATACCTCAATATCAGTTTTAACAAATCAACCAAGTTGAACCGAGCAGAAAGCTAGGCAATTTACCTATTTGACATTGTGTCTTCTATTGTTAAAAAATATAAACCTTCCATAAATTGTTAATATCTGCTACAATCTATATAATTTTAAGTTATCAATTTTCTCAATGTTACATATTTTATTTGAGAATCATTTAAATTATTTGCCTTAGAAGGTTTTATGTTCTGATTTTAATTCCCTAATTCCTATTTCCTCTCAATAGCTGTTTTTTTACTGATGTACATATTCTACTTTAAATGCTAGAAGAATCTTGGAATTTGAGAACAAATCAGACATTTCATAAACTCTCCTATTAATTCATATGAAGACTAATAGTGACTAATATGAATATTATAAATATGCATACTAAAAGTGAGTCTGTAATGCATCAAGCAGTGGAAAAACAACAGAAACATTACAATAAAAGTAGTGAAAAAAATATGAGTGGCAAACACACTCTTGAAATCTGCTGAAGTGACCCACCTTGTGCTATTGTTCCAATGTGTAGCTATTTAGACACGGGCATCACCTTTGAAATCTCAGCTTTCAATACAATTGTTATGAGATAAGCAACTAATTTATTGTAATATTATTTTCATAAAATTCTGATGTAATAATGTTACAGTTAGACATTATTGCTTGCTTACAGTTTAATGACAAAAAAGAGTGAAGAATCATTCTTTCTTTAGCACTATCTAGGTGTGAAAACATTATACCCTGACGTGGAGTCAAGCACTTCATTGTGTTTCTAATACTAATAAACTAGTGGGTGATCAGAAAGTCAAATTTCTCTGTCTTGCCAATATTTCTAACACTATATCTCAAAATCTTTTTCTCCATTGTGTATGGAACATACCATTTGTCCGTCTAGAAATTAGCTCTAGAAATTCAACATTTCCCATCGTATCCTAATTTTTCTCCCCACATTTTCTTCTTTGCTCAGTTCTGGCTAATGTTCTACTATTGACCATTTGCTCAAGGGTTGTGATACTGACCTTGCTTCAGTGACTTACAGAGAACTGTTTCAGTCCCTTTTAAGCCACTTGCATGCTTCTGGTGTTGTAATACAGAAATGGATTTGCTATCATGATGCTTACCCATGTCAGTCATCAGAGAGGTCCATCCTCTTTCTCAGGCTAAATGCTGATCTAAATTCTGATCTCTTCCAGAAATGCTCTAATAGACACTCCCACAAATGATATTTTGCTAGTAATCTTGGCATCCTTTAGCCAGTTGATCTGACACACAAAATTAACCATCACGTAACGTTTCCCTGAGAATTTCATTTTCAATGATTATCACAAAATAGAATTAAGCCTGGATTGTCTAATGAGGTATCTAATAAGACCTTTTTCCAGGTTTGAGATCATTTCTACAGTTTTATAGTTTGAGACCAGTTCAATAGTCATGTGTTTCTATTTCTGCAAATAATTTAGTGCTATATTTTTTAAATGAAATTTTTGTTATTGATATAATTTTAGAATACTTAACCTGCATATATTATGAGATAAGACATTTGTGTTCAACTAACATATGCTGCTGTGTATAACCAGGCATGTATGAAACTCTATTTCATTGTTCAAATGCCTGTACAAATACTTTGATCTGAAAAATTGATGTGTTTCTTTTGAACCAGATAGTCTTAAATTAGTAATTCTGTTGCTTTAAGATTCAATTCAAATCTTCTGGCTTCAATTCAAATCTCCAGAGGATTTGCCTCTGGAGACCTAAAGTTCAAAGTTTGAAATAAATAAATATTTATTCTTAAAAAAAATAAATAAAATCCTTAGGTGATGGCAAAGCTCATGTCATGAGATTTGGGATACAAATCAGACCAACCATGTATCTCAACTTCTACCGTCTAAATATGTGCACACAAGTAAAATCTGGTTCAATTAAATATCATATTTAATCATAAGAAGCTTCAAAAGGTCAGCCTGTGGGTTGTGCATGAAAATTGAAAAGAGGCAGTTATAGCCATCACTTTGATGAAAATCTCAAACCTGTCTAACAAACTGGTACCACCTCCACCTTCTACCCACAGACCATCCAGCTGCCTGGGCATCAGTTAATTTTGCCTTCCAATGCCTATCAAAGTATAACTTAGACAATCATTCTTATTCACTGTACTCCAGGAGTAATTGGGAACCAAATGAAAGAATTCGTGTAGGAAACCACAATGTACTTTTCTGAGGAACACTGGAGATAAATTCACTGAACTGCTTCAAAGAACTAAATTTTTAGGTAATTGCAGAAAAAGAACATGAATCAAACTTTCTTTTCTTACTTCTAGACGTGGTCATTACTCAATTTAGGGAATAGAAATGAATAAATGAAAGAATGAAAGAATGGACGAATGAGGGATTAAAACTGTAAGAAGTTAACAATCACAATAGTGATTTATTCAGGGTACTTAATGCTGGGCATTAATCTTGAGAATAACACTATAGAGATAAAGAACCTGAAGTTCACTTGCCCAAAATTACAAACAAAAGCTACAATATGACTCTCATGGAACTTGTTCCTGTGCCCTTAGTATATTACCACACTGGTATTACTACAGATTTATGTACAGGACATTAACTAGACAATGCTTTTGAATGGAAATTTGTTTAACATATATGAGGAGGTCTTGCTAGAATTGATTTAATTGTCACTTCTAGATATAAACCTATGCCTACTAGTCAATGTGACTGAGAATGAATGAAGCTCTTGTTTAAAGGCTCTGCCTTAGCATAGTGTAAATTTCAAATCTATTAAACTTACTTGGGGTAAATTAAATGGAGGTGTTCCTACAATACTTTCTGCAAAAGAACCATTTTAAGACTGATTTTTTTGTTCTTTGATCACTTGATCATCCTATTTGTTCCATACAAACACAGAAAATTTTAAAAGAACTGGCTGTGTGTGTATATTTTTAAGGAGAGAGGCTTCAGAAGCAAAATCAAAGCAAAACAAACAAAACAGAACTTAAATGAATTCTAAGTGCACAAAAACTACCACTTGCAATGATGAGTGATAATGAAAGGCTACATTCTTAATTTTTAAACATTTCGCTTTTTAAATTTTTGCTTGATTAAATTTGTGTCTCTTGCTCAAAGAAATAGAAAATTGAGGCATGATTGTACTGAAATTTGAAATAAAGGCAGGGCTGTTGCCCAGACTACATAGCCAGCTGCTTACAAGAGGCCTTATGAGGTAGAATTGTTGAATTCAGTATGGTTCAGCAAGAAGTCCTCAACGTTGAACTTCAGAAACATGATTATATCTCCCAATTTATTATGAATACCCTCATACAAAACAATCTCATTTAAAGACCAATCCTCATCTCACCATGATCTGTATATATAACAACTATTTTGATTAAAGGTTACAGCGTCCTTAGCTCACAGGTGTTTGAGGCAGCTAAATACACATGACCCAAGCTGAGCCAATCTTCCTTGACATTTTCCACTTTTGGCCAGAAGTGATTAGTCAGGAATGGCACCCAAGCCAAGGTGGGCCAATCTATTGCAAAATATAAAAGGGGAAGAGAATGAATGGCTGTATTCATAAAATGTAAATTCAGGAACTTTCTGTAGTTATGTTTTCATATTATGACTACCTGAAACAAATGGAATCCTTTACAGAATAGATTAACATAGATGTGCAAGGAAAGCAGAAATGAAAGAATGTAATAAAGGCACTTACGATCCAGGTTCACAATCTTCCTAAGACCCAGAAATTTCATGATAAATTCTCCCTTTTTGCTTAGGACTATCCATTTAAATGGATAGTCTATTAGAATTAACATTATTGTATGGCATAAGTTAAGGATTTATCCTTATTTATTCTTCAAAAATTTAGTTAAAATGACTCTTCTATAATAAAATAATTACTTGTATGTATTCTGTACTTTTTATTCTATTCCATTAACCTATCTGGCTTTACAGCAATTCTATATGATTTCAATTACTGTGGACCCACATTATAATGTATTATTCTCACAGTCTTTTGCATCTCCATAGAACATTTAAAATAATACAACTTTATTACAATTAAAATGTGTTTTTCTACTTGTTTTATTTTATTCATGCAAAATATTTTAAATTCAAGACATTCATACCAATAATTTTTAAAAGAGCCTAGCAAAATAATCACCTTTAAGGGTAAATTTTGTTTTGAATTCATTTCCCCTCTTTTCTAATCTAACCTAAAAGATCTATAGAGTAGTTTTAAGTATTGGCAACTTATTTTAAAAATATGTAAAAGGCTGCCCTCTTGTGACAATATACTTTAAACTTCGTGATCATCTAATTTATAATTAAGTAGTTTTAAGTAGTCTTCATTTGGGGGTAAAAAGGATAAAACAGGATAAATTCTTTTGAAAATTCATGTGAATGTATCATTAGAAATAAATAATAAAAGAAGATGAACAAACTAATTGCTTTGTTTTCTTCTTCCCTCACTTTGTCTTCTTTTTCTCACTTTGTTCAAATGACAGCTCTTGTAACATGGAAACATTTTTTTCTGAAAATTATTTCCCAATAATAAGTCTCAATCCTATTTTCAGTGGCATTGACACATAATGCTCACAGAAGGACTAAAGTTAGTGTCTGTGTTGGAGAAGTGTTTCATTGTGAAGACATGAAGACATCTTCATTGCAGTAGAAATTAGGTATCCAGAAACCAAGAAGAGGCTGCTCTGAAATTCATATGGCATGACCTTTGGCTAAAAAGTGGAAATGTTAAGTGTTAGTGCAGAGAGTCAAGGTAGCATAGTTATGGCAGGTGTATACACATATAGCAATTAGGTCTTAAGTGAGCATGTGCATGAAAGCTCTGGAATTTGAAAGAGGAGAAGAACCTGTCGTGAGAGCATATGGTAGAGGTGTCAGTTCTCTCTAGGCTGCTGGGTTCATGACCCTCAGAATCATCAATAGCAGCCTCACATGAGAAATGTGCTGAGGAGTTTGTCCCCTGAAGCTTTGTCCAGTCAGGAGCATTTAGTGGGTCTGCTGTGGGCTGAATGTTTATGCCCCTCAAAGTCATTCACTGAAACCTAATCTCCAACATGATGGTATTCAGAGGTGAGGCTTTGGGAAGTAATTAGGTCATGAAGATGGAACCCTTCATCCCTCATGAAGGGATTAGCGTCCTTATAAGAAAAGATACGAGCAGAGTTTGTTTCCTCTCTCTTTGCTCTCTGGCAAGGGAGAATACAAAAACACTGCAAACCAGGAAGGAGGCTCTCACGAGATAGCAGATCTAACAGCCCCTTGATCTCAGATTTCACAGCATTTGGCATGCTAAGAAATAAACATTTATTATTTAAGCTACCCAGACTGTGGTATATTTGTTATAGCAGCCTGAACTAAGATAGTGTCTGCCAGGGGTGTCCAACCTTTTTCTTTCCTGCTACCCATTGGAAGAATAAGAGCTGTCTTGGGCCATGCAGTAAATACACAAACACTAATGAAAGCTGATGAGCAAAAGAAAAGGTCCGTGTATACTTTTGGTGATATCCAACATCACAGATAAACAAAACAGTCCTCAAATAATCCCATGGGCTGAACGCTAGACACCCCTAAAACAATGCTACAACAAAAGGTAGAAAAAAACAGAGGTAAAAATGCCTCCCCACGTATGGAGCCCACATTACTTGACAAATATCCCCATTAGTGCAGCAATGAAGTTCCAGAAAGTGAAAATCAAAAGAATATTTCAGATGCATAAATAGGCTTCCACCTTTATGAACGTCCACACTTTGTGAGATGTTAGCAATGTTCCAACGGCCACTCTTTCAAAGAGGAGAGAACACATTTTGGTGGATTTTCTGCAGAAATATGGTAAATAGTGTCTTAAGTGAACATGTGCATGAAAGCTCATCAAAAAATAATTATTCTATCAGGAGACATCTCTAAATAGTGCAAAGTTATAATTTATATGTCAATACCATGAGCATTGAGCCTGACATTAAAAAATACTGCTAACATTCCATCACAGTTGAAACAAGCACACTTTCCGTCTACTTCTCTTCCCTCATTCCAACTGACTCTCTTGTGATACACATGGCAATGCTAGCATTGGGTTCTGAATAACAGCACTCATGAATAGGAATTGCTGTTCTTTACTAAATTTTCTTAAGCTGACCCAGCACTATAATATTCATGAACATCCTATGATCTCCGAACTTCAAAACAAAATTGTAGATATAATATGGAATGAACTTACATGCCCATAAGTGGATTGATGGATAAATATATACACAATAGAATGCTGTTCTGCCTTGACATTAAGTCATTTAGAACAACAGGGGTAAACCCACAAGAAATGACAAATGAATTAAATAAGCCAGGCACAGAAATAAAAGTATTATGTGATCTCACTTCTACCTGGAATCTAAAAGTTTAACACAGAGTTGTAGAGAGTAACTGGTTGGATACCAGACGTTGGGGTATGGGGGTGGGGGAGAGAGGAGAAATGGGGAGATGTTGGTCAAAGTGTACAAAGTGTCAAATGGACAGGAGGAGGACTTCTGGAGATGTACGGTATAGTATGCTAACTATAGTTAATAATAATATACACTTGAAAATTGGTAGATAGTAAATTTTAAATGCTCTTACCACCAACAAATAGGTACATGAGGTAAGGTATACATTACCTGCCTTAATTTAGTCATTCCATAATGTATATATTAAAACATCACACTGCACCCCATAAATAAATACAATTAAAAAAGAAAATAGAAGAAATTGAGACTTGGTGTGAGTTAACCCACTTCTAAGGAATGATACTCATTTTTGATGATTTTGTAGTGGTAAACTTAGCTAAGCTGAAACTAAATTTTCCAGAATTCTCTTCCCTGTCACCAACATGGGAAACAATATCAGGAAGGCAGCCAAAGCAGCTGCCATGGGACTGTAAACTTCTAAGTAGGACATCAGACACTGTTGCACTTCACATAGTTTGCTACTGGTGTGCTGGTCTTGTGGTATTGGCATAGGCCAGCAGCCAAGCCCAGCAGCCAAGTCCTGAGGTAGGCACATGCACAGGTCTGTAGTGAGGACAGCACCTATGTGCTCAAGTAACCAACACTATCATGGTTGGACATATTAAGAAGTGGATATGGATTCCACTTTGTCCTAGGTCACTCCACTTCACACTCTTCGTTCTTTTTCCTACTTGGCCCTCTTGAGCTATAGCAGCCTCAAGTTCACTACCAACTGTAGTGGTAACATTGTTCTATAGACTACCTGGACCCATAATTGTGGACGTCTATCCTATAATAAATTCTGATTCTTTCGCAGTCATGGTAGTTCTTTCCTGGTTGTATCCCATAAAGTTCAGTGTCTAGAAGTGAGGTGCCACAACAAATGAAAACCTGAAACAGTAACAATGTCTCTAGGAGAAGATGGTAGGAAGGAAGCAGAAGGGGCTTGATGAGACGGGATGTATAAAACAGTGAAGAAATTGTTACTGGGAAGTTTGGTCACACCTCTTGCTTCCTACTGTAATGTGGAAATGGAGTAGAATATCTGGAAAACTCAGGATGGGGAACATGCCACCAGGCTTCTTCCAGTTTCCTGTACTTAAATATAAGATAGTTGGCAGGAGAGAGGCTAAGGAAAGGAGAAACTAAAGAAGAAATGGTTCCTTTTTTATTCAGATTTTAGGAATTAGACAAAGGATCTAGGGATTGGTGGATTTGAAAAGAAAATTACTTTTCATCCCCAATTATCCCAAGCAAAGGATTCTTAAAGAAAGAAATAGCTTCAGCAAATACAAGATCTAGCACACTAAAAAGCTCAGGGTAAAGATCACGGGGTGCAGCTGCTGTAAATCTCCTTTCTGAGGCCTCAAAAAATGTATGGACATGAATTCTGGGGTTTTGAAGAATCTTATGAATACACTCACACAACATCCTTACTCTTGACCCATGGTAGAGAAGGACCATGTCAGTAAAGACAAGTGTATAGTTTATGCTAATGATGTGGATTTTTAAAGAACAAACTGAATGGGAAGAACTCTATGATCCAAACCCTCTCTCATTACTAGGGAACCCAGTGGGGTGGGAAGCAGGGTAAGGCAGCTACATGGTTACAGAAATTGGCCATTCCCTGTGGGTAAGGACCCAGTGGGCAGAACCAACAGCACAAAAGGGACTCACAGGAGACAAGGACAGCTGACCCTGGGAGCAGAATGGTTTCCAGTCCTGGATTGCAGAACTGCTGACACCCAGGAGCTGCTGGGCCTCTTATCGCTTCCTCTTTGGTTCTGGAGTTCCTGCTGCATGGCTCTTTTCTCTCACCATTGTGTGAAAGTAGAAAAAGTTGTCTCTTTCATTCATAGCTCATCATAGACAGAGGAACCACAGACAGGAGGGAAGCCAGAGAGCCCATCTGTGCCTGTGCCTGTCTTAGACGACTTGAAAGCTGGCCTAAGCTGATGCTGTAAACCCATGGGGACTCTGTAGGGGTCTTGCGAGGGGTTGAATATTGTATTTTGTGTGTGTGCAGAGGGCAGACTATGGCCCAATAAAGACAGCCATGAACTCTTTGATATTCCTTTCATGTAGGGGTTTATTTCTCCCCCCCCCCCCACTCCTTGAATCTGAATGGGTTCTTTGAGAGTTTCAGCAAATAAAATATGACCAATGTGATGGGATGCCAGTCCCTGGTCACAGACCTAAAGAAACTAACATTTGCATTTCTAGTACTTTGGAGTAGTTTGGAATCTTGAGCCTTACGTCTTCATGAAAGAAATCAATTACCTTGCTAGAAGAACCATGTGGAGAGGTCTTGAGTCTACATGGAGAGAGAGAAGAGGCGGGATGAGTTGAGCCTTCCAACAATCCCTGATAGGACCAAGCACGTGAGTGAGTCCTGTGACTCAGCCCAACAGCTGAATGTCACCCCACAACCCCAGTCAACACCAGAAGGAACAGATTCATGAGATGAGAGAGAATGTTTATTTGCGGGTTATTTAATACACCACAATAGACGACTGAAACAACATTTCAGTGTGACACAACCCGGGCTCTAGCTGCTAGAATACAGAAAACGTATCCTTATCATTTTACTCTGGAAAAGGAGAAACAGTTCCCTGTTCTTGGCCTTCCTGGGGGTAAGCTGGCCTGAATCTGAAGGTATTCTCTGTACCCCAAACCATAAATCTTAGCAGCACCATCCTGACTGAGTTAGTAAGATTTCTTCAGGTTTGAAGTCTAGTAAATAGATGTCATCTGGATCTCATACTCAACTACATCTTCCTCCCAAGCTTTATTGGTAATAAAGCTATGTTTGGCTTTCATCCACCACTCTTTTGTGTTATTTCTTTCTCTTTTTTAAAAGCAAGTGTGAAAAAAGGTTATTGAGACAGAGAAAAGGAGACTTACAGAGTAAGAAAGTTTACAAAACAAGATACATTTGCCATGGCCATGGAAAGCAGGCAAAGAGGCCTATTTCTGTTATCTTCAGAAATGGAGGAGATACGGGAATGGAGGAAGGAGTATTTTGTCATCCCCTCATTGATGTGTAGTATTTCTGCCAAGCCCACCTTTCAGAATTGTAATGCAATCAGATTGGTTTTATTTGCTTTTGAAGACCAGCAAGATGGAAAGGAAAGAACCGATTTGTTTGCCATGTTTGATTAATGAACTCAGATAAATTTCCAAATGCCTCCTAAACAATTTAAGTGCACTTCTACAAATTGGCCTGCCTTTAATCTTTCTGAAACTTATCTGCTACTTAGGAGGCTTAGATCTATGCATATATCCCCCCTCCTTAGGGTTAGAGAGGGAGTGAAATTACAGAGCATTAATACTTAGAGTTATTCTGTAAAATGTTTACTTCTCATTTGATTTGAAACATAAAAGACCCAATTTAACAACATGCTAAATCTATAAACAGATTATGTTTAAAACTTGCTCTAAAAAGGTCATAGGACATAATTTACATTACAGCTGCTCTGAGAATCTGCATATTCTGCGTGTCGTTGGCTTTCGGCCTCCTCTCTGAGTTGGCGTTTGTGTGCCCGCTCTCTCTTGGACTTCTGCCCTCACACCTAAACTCCAGCTACCAAAAGCTGCATAACCTAGACAGCTTCAAACCTAGTTTAATCTGCTCAAGTGAGAATACAAAAGCACTGCTTATCTCAATAAATACTTTTTTTTATTTAATTTAACATTTCAGACAGACAAAATGGCTTTGTTTCCCCTCTCCATGTTCCTTCTAAATACCCCCTGTTTATTCACAGTGACTGTCACACACATCCAGACTTGTATTCTCAGACTTTCTAACTCCAAATGTCTAAGTGACATCAGGCTCTCCGTTATTTCCTAAAATTATTAAATAAGAATCTAGGTGGATGCCTGGAACCTTTAACTGTTACGTGGTTAAATCCAAGTACTAAATTTTTTCAAGACTGCCTTATCTGGGGGTTTCACCAAAGGAACAGGTGTATATGACAAAACAACCCTTCCTCTCTGGCCTCCATGGTCTCTTTAACAGGAGTGAAGAACCTCCCTATCTCTGTGCCTGGCAAAAGACTCATCACTCTTCCCTGTAACTCCAAGCCTTGTACTCAAAGCCTCGTCTGTGTTGTTTCCCTTAAGACCATTAAGATCAATCTTGTTCTGGAATTTATCTTTATTCACTTTAGTTATTGCTAAAAATACATTAGGTCATCCCCCATTTCCTAGAACATGGACAGCATAAGACTTGGGGGATCCCCACTCTAATTTACTGATTCAGTGTAGAAAGAAATGAGTTGGGATGTAGGTGTTGACATGGCCAAGTAACATCTAGGAAATAGAGGAATGGCCGTCAAGTTTTCTATCTGATTAAGATCTTCAGATTCTGAAACAGGAAGAAAACAGCAATGGATTCAGAGGAGGACCTGCCACTTTCCACAGCGAGCCCAGTGGCCTCTCACGTCCCTCCGCCTGCCAGTTTGTGACACATTTTTCCGGATTCAGACAAATTTACTGGCATGGCTCTTTTCAGTTTTATTTTCTTCTGTTTCTACTACTGGTTATCTTAGACGTTAAGTGAGGCTGATTAACTAGAGTTAGTTTCTTCAAAAGACACGAGGCCATTAAATAACACTTTTTTATTCATGAGATGTAAAAAAGGAAACCAAAGCAAGCAGGTGGAGGGAAAAATACCACATAAAAGATTTATTTTGTTTTCAAAATACTGCAAAAGAAAATCTAAACATCTTGTAAAGATCACATTAGTGATGTAATGGCCACGTTATATTCTGAAATAAACTCATCTGTTCAATCACCATAATTTCTGGGGGTATATAGTACGTTCCAATCAAGTAGACTTGATATTGATTCTTCTTAACACTCACCTGAAGATATAAATGTTTATTAATATGTAATACCTAAGTCAAATGTATAATGATAAATCATTTGACTGTAAGGATTCAATTTGACTTATATTGTTACTTAAAATATTTTCAGAAATTACCAATACGCTAGCTCTCCTACAGTCTCTATATAATAGATCCTTTAACATTTTTCCTGTGAAACTAAGTGTCTAAAATCTACATTCAATCCATATTAAATATGGGCTCATGGACCAGTGAAACTTGTACAATTTCATATGTAATGTGGGAAACCACGATCTGTCTCACATTAGAAGGTTTAGGTACTGAGATTTTTCTCGACACTTTGTAAATGCTCGATAAATATTATTTTCCCTCTGGACTGCAAAAACGTCTGACATGCCACATTCATTGCAAGAGTTCTAGTTATAATTATGAAAGTATACGTAGAAACAGACTGACATTCAGTAAGTACAAACACTTAAGGCAAATCTCTGTTCCTCAAGAATGAGAAAACATTCAACACAGCAGCACAGTTTAACAGTTCTTGATGTTAAAGCAAAGATATGCTATAGCTATGTTCATTGTTTCATATCTCTGTGCCTGTGTTTGCCCATGGGGCCAGACTATTGATATACATGTAATTCTCCAGTTCAGGATATCTGTGTAAGGATGAGTTTTAATATATTTTACCTTGTAGAAAAGATGATTAAGAGAAAAGAAATATACATCATTTTCTTAAACTGCTTATCCATTATCAAACCAGCATATTCAGATTGTGAGGGCTAGATGTTTATTATAGCAATATATTCCTCACAGTCTTCAGGGATAGTTGGCCACAGGGATAATGAGTTAAAATCCTTCTTAGAAAATCCAAAAGAACTATCTTCATATCACAGTGTGCAGCCATGATGGAGGGATATGTGCTCGAGTGTTCGATGGACTTTGTTACTTTATTCTACAGTTTTCTTTATGCAAAAACAACGTCAATGCTTTGATTTGCCATCCCCTTTGCTACCATGAATATGACAATGTTTAAAATAGCTCCCCAAATTCATTTTTATAATGACAAATAGAAAAGGCAAATTCATATTTTGCATGTGTCTGACGGTTGTAGCATTGCAATCCTAAAGCTTTCCAAGAAGAAAAATGGTGGAAGTGAGTCCAGAATGGTTATGTAGAACTATCAATCCTTCCTAGAAGACTTCCAAAGAAGGCTAAGGAAATCATCCCAGTCCTACAGTCCTAAGAACTATAAAGACAAACTAAAAACTGCTTCCAAAAAGCACGACTTTTCATAACCATTGGCTTTCCTTTAGGATTTTATTTAAAAAAAAAAAAAACCTTAAAAATAAAATTTGGCTATTAATCCGTCTAATTCTTGTGTGGAAAATTTCTTTTTATTCTAAATTATCAAATCCTGTGTAGAGTAACAAGCAGTTAACTATTAAGCAAAATCAAACTGCACTCTGACAACCTTAATCAAGAAGCTGGGAACATCAAGCTTGTGGTAAAGGGCCCAGAGTCAAGGGCACTCTGTATATGTTAAGACTGTCCTAGTTCTCTTCTCTCCCCATGCTCTATGTCGAAAGTAAAGTCACGCTTCACTTAACAGTGAGATACGTGCTGAGAAATGTGAATTAACTGTTGCATAAACATCATAGATTGAGTTTACACAGACCTAAATATTAATGGCGTAGCACAGCCCTGCACTAAATGTTCCCTGGCTACCTACTGCACGTTGCTCAACTGAATATTATAGGCAATGTAACCCAGTACTGTTTGTATATCTAAACATAGAAAAAAACATTAACAGTATAGTATGATGATCTTAAAGGATTACCACCGCATATAGAGCCCCTTACTGATGGAAACATCATTAGGTCGAGGCTGCCTGTCATCTCACCGGTCATCTCTGTGAATCACACCTGTGTCTCTACTCCATCCCTGAGCTTACCCTGAATACTGTTTCCTTATTCGCAAGTGCCTACCTGTGCTTTTCTGTGCGCATTTTGTGTTTTTGATTGTAATAGAAGCAGCATCTAAGGCCCACAGAATTTTATGGATGGCTTGTAAATGTCAGTTGCTAGTACTGTTACACAAACAAAACAAATGAAAACCACAGAAACCTCAGTACAGCTCCTTTAAAACTTCTAATAATGATTATTTCACAAAATAGGATGAATCACGAAGAAAGATGACAAGGGCAATCAACCTATCGGAGGACATTTTTATCTGATATTCTTCATTGACAGAGAATGTCTTTTTAGAAAAGCTGTTTTTCAAAAATATAAAAAACATACTTAACATCTTTTATAAGTAAAAAAAATACGTAACATCATTCTAATTCCTCAAGAATTTACATAAATTTCTAAATTAAGTTATCTAAAAATTGTGCTGAAAACTAACTAACTAGTGAAAAGCTTAAAAAAGAATTTAAAACATTAATCTTAAAACTATCACTTGAATTTCCATTAGGTAGGGGTCTTTGTTTAGAAAAATAGGAGAAGCCACTAGAGGGCACTAATTAGCAGGAAACTAGGGAAGGTAAAATGCCTTAATAACCGAACTGCGGAGAAATAAATAGAATGAAAAAGCGAGGGAAATGGAGAGAAGAGCAAGAGAGAAGATACTTAGCAACGTGGTGGGACAAGACTGGACTCTTGGTTGGCAGTAAGCACCGCGGGGCAGTGTTTAATACTTGGAGATGTGTGTACTGGATCAATGACCTATTTATTCATCCACATTTCCTAACTTATTTATCAAAAAAAAATTGAAGTCCTAGGGATTCAGCTTGCATCATTTTCCCCACCCCATCTTCCCTGCACTTATGTAACACTACAGTCCTAGGAAAGGGTGTCTTCTCCCCAGAACTTTTTTCTGCTTTACTGTGCCAAGATCTGCCCTTGCAGGGAAGCAATGCTCACAAATCTATCTAGCTTTCCATGTTCTTTTAAGGGTCTCCCCTACAACCTCTGCTAGCCGTTTCCTGTTGCGTTTCATAATGAGAGATTCCTTGGTATTTCTTTTCACCTTGGGGTTTTAAGCTCTGTCCTTCATTTGGGTTCAAGGAATTGGAACAGGAATTTACAATTGCAGGTCCTGACTTCATATTCCCCTTACCCCCAGCTATGATAGCTAATATGAACCAACAAGGGGCAATGTGATGACATCAAACCACATTAAAATACTGCAACAATAAAAGTCACAAATGCTTCAGTAACAAAAATCCAGTAAAAGATTCCCCAGCTTTAATATATTCCCTTATGATGTTTCTAGGGAGAAACTGGCTAACCACATTATCCCCTTACAAATAAATTAATGGAAATTAAAGTCCCACAGATGAAAATAAAATAATCTTATCCTTGCAAGTTAACAGTTCACAAACTCAGTGGTTTCTATGTGAAGTTTTGAAAGAGAAATACTCATGGTAGGCAGTGTAGTGACATCTAGATTCCAGCTTCTACCCAGTAGATGCTAATAGCAGACCTCTGCCCCACTGCATTGTGACAACAAAAAATGTCTTCAGACGTTGCCATGTCCTCTTGGGGAGAGGCAAAACTGCATTTGATTGAAAACCATTACATTAGCCCAATACAATCTTAATATTAGCCCAATACAACCTTAATATCTGTATTTTTACATCTTAGTATGTAGCAGTAGAAGTCTACTTTCATTAATCTTCTTTTTGGTTGACTAGGCTCATCCTTTTAGTGTACTGGATGAATTATTCTTATAAATTTTCTTATTTGTAATTTAATTTGAACGTATATATAGTAAAAATACTTGGGGAGTCAAATATGCGACCTTGTACATCTTATCAGAAACGTAACATATATCTCCATTTATTTAAGCTTAATTTTTGTGGCCCCGAATATTTTATTTTGTTGTTGTTATTTGGTAACATACTTTTCAGTTATATTTTAACTTTTCATATTATAGAGGGAAAATCTTGGTTTTCACCCATTTATATTTTTCCATCCATTTTAATTACCTCACTCTTTCTAACATATTTATGATATAGTCTTGAGATTTTTTTATTTAGTAGACTATCATACTATTTGCAAATATCATTCATCTCCACCTCTTCAAAACGTAATAGATGAATCATTATTGCAGACATCCTGTCTTGTTACTGATGTTAGGTAAAAAATGTCTTGAATTTAATCCTTAAGCACAGACTTGTTGCTGATTTCACAATAATAACTGTTACAGTGAAGGGAGTATTTTTCTGAAGACAAGGTCTTGCTGTGCTACTCCTGAGCATGGGTAATCCGCCTGCCTCAGTGTCTTGAAGTGTTGGTACTCATGTAGGGCACGAGTCACCATACCCAGACAGACGATACTAACTTTAGAATTAGAAATTATCATTTTGTGCTTTTTGATATCTACCAAATTATAATTTTTTAGTCTTTTGTTATATCTGTGTAGGAGACGCTAAGAGCCAGATGACATCCAAGCAAGATGATCTGCAGCTGAGGTGTGGACCTCGGACTATTCCTCTACAGGAGCTCCTTGTGGAAGAAGAGCTCCTGCCCTCAGCACATGGTCATTGTTAATTACTCCCCTCACCTGTATCCTTCCCTTTCAATAAAAGGCTGGTGTGGAGGTTGCTCGGGGCTACCCAAAAAGTAAGGGCTATAGCTCACTTTCCACAAGCTTGTACTTCTAATTCGCCTCTCACCTGGTTCCTTCCTGCGGTAACCGAGACCAGGGCCCTAGGAGGCCAACGGGTCATGACATTTTGGCATAGTCGACAGGATATAGCAGGACACCAGGGACGTGGATCAAAGGAGACGATACCCAGATGTAGGTGAGGCCTTTGGTAGACAATGGAAGGAAGTCTGAAGGGAAACGCCACTCAGAGAAAGTGGGACCTTTGGCCAGTTTAGAAATTAAGAAACCTCACTCAGAATAAGTAAGGTATCTGATAAACTAAGCAAAGACATGGGTAACTTTCTGTTTGGGAAGTCGCGGGGAGTAGAAACTGAGGAAGAAAGTGATGTTCAATCAGTATCTGAAAGCGAGGATAGTGAGGCTCAGTGGGAAACCGGACCTAAGGAAAACTGGGAAGCGAGAGCATATGATACAGACATGAGCAAGTAGTCACCACTATGACCACTATGGCTGAACAAAGTAAACAATTGGGAGATCAGATAGATAGTCTCACTGTCAGAAATGCTAACTCAGAGCACCCCGTTTTGCCCTCAGCACCTCCCTATGTAAATGAACCACCTGTAACTTCTGTTATGCAGGCTGTATTAGAAGGGCGTAATACTGGTGACTTTGAGTGGGAAAACGCTTTGGGGCTTTTTCCGGTTACAGTCACTGGTATTCCTCCTGATCCGCAACACCCTCAAGGGGGCCAGTGTTCTGACCACCATATGATCACCTTTTCAGTTCTGAAAGATTTGAAATAGGCCGTAGCACAATAGGGTATGCAGTCCCCATTTTCCAGAGGTCTGTTGCAGGGGCTAGCACAGGAACAGCGGCTCACTCCCTATGACTGGGATATGATAGCCAGAACTGTTCTTGAATCTGGACAGTATTTACAGTTTAAAACCTGGTGGAAGGAGGAGGTTGACCTAATGAGTCGCCAAAACCATCAGAGAGGCATCCCAATAACATCTGAACAGCTCACTGGGTCTGGGCAGTGGCTGGGGATTTCCAATCAGCTTCAACACAATGAAATGTCTCTAGAGAGAAGGTATCCTCCCCTTAAATAACAGTCCTAGGTTTCTGCTCACTAAAGCTCTTTTCACATTTAATTTTCTCAATCTCAGCAATGATGATAAGACAGCTGCAGAACGCCATTGGACATCTCTCATTCACGCACCATCCTCTCCAGTACCACAACCTATCTTTTATACAAAACCTGACATGACAGAGTAGAAGCCAGGCTATGTGCTGCATTGGGGTCGAGCCTTTGCCCATATTATTACAGAACATCAAGAAAAGCAGTGGCTACCAGCCCGCTGGATTAAGCCTCAACATGAGCAGGAAAGTTTACTAGCACCTTAAACAAGTTTGTTTTCACTAACCTTTCTTCTACAGGACCTTAGCTTAGGCGATTTCATAGTAGAGAAATCCTGGATCAATCTCCTCTGTGGGAACTCGAGCTGCCTCTCCCATGTCGCTGCCCAGTCTCAGCAGGAAGCAGTTAGGAGCGGTCAGCGCCCCTTTTCCCTGAAGAGGCAGCAGGAGCTTCTATGCAGAGTGGGAGGATTGATAGAGGATTTCATTATTTGGGGCTGTATATTAAGCCCCAGGCAAGCTTAGGATGCATCATCTAAACCTTGGAAAATTAGGACAATAAAGACCTTGAACAACAGGCTTTAAGGTAAAGGTTATTCTGGCAAGGTAAGAGAATTTCACTTGTTGGATTCCTTTCTATTTCATTGGGCACCTGATCTTTCTTAAAGTTATACACTGCTTTTTGGAAAGGGTCTGAGTTCGCAGCCCTTTCTCCACCTAAGCTTTGGGCGATGCTTAATACTTCCCATGGAAGCGTCATGAGCCCTATGGGTCAGCCCATAGCACATAGTTGAGTGGTGATTAGCACATAAGGAACAAGATTTCTCCCATGCCTAGTTTGGCTAAAATAAGTTTCCTTTATAACTGGAGCTCCGTTGGTGTATTTTTGTTATGCTTATATGCCCTTTTGTTTCTTTTACTCAGCAGAAAGCTCCTCAGTAAGAGGGCAGAAACAACCAACAGCAGACCTTCTCCATCCAGAAATGTCTTTAATTCACTAGAGGGGGAAATGTAGGAGACGCCAAGAGCCAGATGACAGTCGAGCAAGATGATCTGCAGCTGAGGCGTGGACCTCGGGCCATTCCTCCACAGGAGTTCCTTGTGGAAGAAGAGCCCGTGCCCTCAGCACATGGTCATTGTTAATTACTCCCCTCACCTGGATCATTCCCTTTCAATAAAAGGTTGGTGTGGAGGTTGCTCGGGGCTACCCGGAAAGTAAGGGCTAGCTCGCCTTCCACAAGCTTGTACTTCTAATCCGCCTGTTGCCTGGTTCCTTCCTGCGCTAACCGAGACCAGGGCCGTAGGAGCCCGAGGGGTCGCGACATATCTGTATGACCAGTTGCACTAATAGTTATGATCTTAGATTCCTGAAATAAGCATTATTGAGGTTTTAGTCAATGTTTCCGTTTTCATGATTTAGAATCTATAAATGCCTTCCTTGATACAAATCGATACCACAGTTGTTATGGGAAGTATGAGTAGCCATACGTAGAAACATATATCCAACAATATGTCGCCAAACAGAAAAAGCAGCTCTTTGCAGTTAAAATACAGCCAGAAATAATCCTACTAAAGTCTCTTGAGAATGTGTTATTGTGAGGAAGAATCATGTGTACCAGGCATAGAAAGTAGCAATGTTTTATACAGTTAATTAGAAAGATTTACAACTTTTTTAATGCTATGAATGTGTTGATATAAATCAGTTTTCTAATATATTTTTATATTTAGATTGGGAGAGTAAGTTTTTGAGAACTTTTTGCATCTTTTACAGTTATTGATGGATACTGGCATTCTTTTTCCTCAGTGTTACTGGGTTTAACTGATATTTATCTGTTGTAGAAACTTTTTTCTTTCCTATGGCATTAATTATTGATTCAAATAGAAATCACTTAAAATTAAAATGAATTGCATTATATTTGCCTAAATATACACTATTCCTGCACATTTTTTGTCATAATTACAATGATATAAATAAACTTGAAAAGTTCATGTGAAATTACTATAAAATTAACATAAAAGGCCAAAATTGATATAAAAATAAGTGGTATAAGACTTTAAAGGCCTAATTACTAAGGTCTCACTAAATGATGTAACTGCCTAAATGCCACACAAGATTTTAACACTGATTGTGCTGGTGTTTTAAAATCAATTATGGAAAAATAGAAATAAAAAATTGTCATACAAGATTAACGTTACTCAAGTTAAAATCTCTTTTTCCTAAAAGGAGTTTCAGCTTTTAATTCTTTATTTGTATGTAACAAATACTTCTGCTTGGAAGAAGACAGTGGGAAATATTTGTTGCAGGTTAAGACAATTTAGACAGGCAAAAGTGGTGACCAGAATCCTCAATACCGCAACTTAACTTAACAGGGTAGAGATTTTTGGTTGGCCTGAGAAAGCCTACTTTTACAGTATAATTTCAGAGATTTGTAGAAGGATCTTAGACTAGGACTTTGTGGATCAAAGAGTGAAAGAATAACCTACTACCCCTCCTCCCCCAGGTAGCAGGAAAGCACTTTCTTCAAATTCCTAAAGTTTCTCTCAAAGAAATTTCATGTAATGTTTACATTAAGCTCATTATAACATTGATGCTATTCTTCTGTTTATTCATTCAACAAATGATCCTTGATATAAATTTCCACATATCAATAAAAAGGAAGAACTAAGAAGTGATTGATATATGGTTAAACAGCCATTAACCATATGTCTTGCTAAGAATAAAAAGATATAATTTTATATATGACAACATAACATATAGGTCAGGAAGGGAAATAATCCCTAGTTTTCTTATATTGTCCAAGAGGATAATAAAGATGTCAATTAACTTTGGACTTTGCTTAGTTAAGTATCAATTTGTAATTTCCAAAGTGCATACGAAGAAAATAGAAACAGAGTTTATAATTTCCAGAAGGTAAAGTGGGAAGGGATGAATCCCAAAAGAGGTCAAGTCAGTCGAAAAGAATTCAAGAAAGGAGAAAAAAAAGAAGCATGTAACAGACAGAAAAAATGGCATACAAGGATACATTTGAACTCAAATACATCATTAATAACTTGAAATATAGAAGTTCTAAATAAAATTCCACACTGTAGTATTTTAAGTCCAACTATAGGCTCTTTACAGAAAACTACCTAGTGGGAAAGGACACTGAAATGTTGAAAGCAATAGAATGGAAAAATGGCAGTATAAAAACACAAACCAGGTAAACCAACTATCCGCTGTAACATTATTAATACCAGTAAACAGATTTTATTTATTTAAACTTTTTTATTTCAGGTTAATATGAGGATACAATTAGGTTATAACATTCGCATTCATTCCCACAATTCTGTAGGAAATATTTTAAAGCAAACATTATTACATGAGATAAAGAGGTACTTAAAAATAACGCAAATTTCAATTTACTAGTTTGATGAAATCTAATGTAGGCATTATCATATCCTCAAGACACATGTGGCAAAAAAAAAAAAAAAAAAAAAATTGCCAGGGCGGCACCTGTGGCTCAGGGAGTAGGGCGCCAGCCCCATATACTTGCGGTGGTGGGTTCGAACCCAGCCCCGGTCAAAACTGCAAAAAAACAAAAAAAATTGCCAAAGAAACAAAGAGGAACAGAAAAATTTACAATTATAAGGAGCAATTTCACATACCTTTATGTTATAATAGAATAAGCAGAAACACACAATCAGTAATTAGACTAATCACACAATGCAATTATCAAATGTAACGATCTTTCTCAGTTTATCCCTGTATATGTCCGTCTATCTACTATCACACAAACAAGAGCATTTAACAGAGAGCTGAACTTATATTACACCATAAAGCAGGTTATTAACAACTGCAAAGTTTTAAGTCATGTATTTATCAGGGGCCCATAAACTATGAACCATAGGCCACCTCCAGCCTTCAGTCTATTGTTTAAGTAAACTTATACCATAATCATACAGCCACATTCATTGCGTTACTGTCATCTATGGTTGCTTTCACACTACAATGGCAGAGAATTCATGGCACCCAGGATTTTGGGTCCCGTTAATTTAGGCATCCTGGTTCCCAAAGGAGTGTTGCTTATACCAAGGACATAGTACTACTGTTCCATCAAACGGAGAATTGAGCCCACACCTGGCCACGTGCGAGCAAATCAACAGGCAAAGAAGGGGGAGAATGTGCTAGTTGGGCGATTACTTCTGATTAGGAAGAAAAAAGGGATTTCTACTACTTGAAGGCCTTAACAAGAAGTAAATCTGAATTGCAGGGGTTCTCTGGAATATCTCTTATAATTCACAAATCAACATTGAGTTGCTTGTTATTTCCAGTAGATGGTGTCCAAGGAACACGTACAGTTAACTTGATGGCTCCTGGAGGCGCCCCCAAATGAAGATTTGTTTCCACTGCCAACCATCCTTCCTCACCTTGGAAAGGTTAAGTCTGTGTTCACAATTGCGAAAGCTAGCTGGACAGCCTCTTGCCTATGCAGTGAGTTGAAAATTATTCCTTGTTTTACTTTCGGTTTTGAAAGAATAAAGGTCAAGCCATTATCTTATAGCCTATATAGACCTTTACTGATACAGTTTTTATAGAATCATAAAATAAACACATTCTTAAAACTAAATCTAAAAGTGTTGCAGTCAATGTTTCTTGCAGCACAATTAAAAAAAGTTTTGTGAACAGGAGGGCAATAATGTATAATCATGTATAGCACTTTGAATTGAAAAGTGAAATTTGAAAGGTGTGCTGTATTTTTAATTCATACTGCACACACTGTTTCTCGGGTTACCTTTGAATTGTAAATAAGAAAACTTACCAAGTCTTGTTCATCTTTTATAGGGAATCCTTCATTAGCTGAAATAGTCAAGATGCTATAAAGTGTTTCAACTTAAATTTACAGAGCAATAGATAAACAAAATATTTGCTAAACAAAACTGATGAAAGGTTATGATATTAAAAGTTTTAATTGTTTTCTGTAAAATGACTGAGAACAGAGACTCTGAGATAACCAAGGTCCAAATACTTGCTTTACATAACTTGCTCCAAAGTTCTTAGATTTCTTTCCGAACCTTTGTATCCTCAGCTGTAGATGGAAATGATAATAGTTTCAGCCTCATAGGTTGGCTTTGATATAAGATGAGCACAAATAAAATATTTGGCACCTGTCTAGCATATAGGAAGGGCTAAATGTTAAAAATATTCATTACCATTATTATTTAACGAACGTTAAACACAGGTTAAAATTTTCCTGTGTAATCTGGACCATTAATTTAAGGTAAATTTGTTCGTTTTTCCTTACTTAAATATTTATATAAACCATCTTTTTTTTTACAGAATGAAACATTATCTGCCACTTAAATATCATGACACTCAGGGTATATTTAATTAAATCCCAGTTTAATTGAAATCAATTCAATTAGTTAGTCTTATAATTTACCCATTCTTTTTTATGAATGACACATTCTGGTTCCATAGACGAATATTTATATTACTGATAATTAAAGTACAGTTGCACATTTTATGTTGAAATGTAACAAATCTTTTAGAACTCACATCTTATGTACTTCAAATAAGGTCTTGGAATTAATAGTTTACTTGACTTTGCAGCTACGATCAGACACATGTTTTGTTCTCGCTACAAAGGTTTGTTTAAGCCAACCCAAGTGGAAAGCCTGAAAAGTAATCCTCTCTTCCTAACTTCCTAACACTCTCTTTTATGAAGACGAAGGTTGCCGTATCTCTGTTATACTGGCAAAATGTTACGTCCAAAGAGTTAATAATTCCACTCTACTGAAAGGCATCAATACTCTTGAAATTAACAAAGTCCAGCACTGTACACTTAATTTGCAATTCAACAAAGTAACTCTAAAATTTTCTGGCAAAAATTAATCATCAAGACTGTAGAATAATATAGCAAAATAAAGACACATAAAAATATAAATTCAGGAAGGAAAGTATAATCTACCAAAGAAAGAGACATAATTTAATGCAATAATGATTTATTGTATAGTAATAAAAATGCAACAATGAAAAAGAATAGAGTTCAGAATTAGATATAATTGACTATTATTTAAACTATAAGAAAGCACATATCACTACATATGGGTGAGAAGGTTAATATTCAGTAAGTAATGTTGTATAGAAAAGCACACAATTTAACATGCTAAAAAACTGGCTAAGGCGCCAGCCACATACACCTAAGGTGGCAGGTTCGAATCCCCAGCCCGGACCCGCCAAAACAACAATGACGGCTGCAACCAAAAAATAGCCGGGCGTTGTGGCAGGTGCCTGTGGTCCCAGCTACTTGGGAGGCGGAGGCAGGAGACTCGCTTGAGCCCAGGAGTTGGAGGTTGCTGTGAGCTGTGATGCCATTGGACTCTACCCAGGGGGACAGCTTGAGGCTCTGTCTCAAAAAAAAAAAAAAAAAAAGGATAGAAATATTAAAGGGGAAAATATTTTTTTTAAATGGAATTGCTAAGGAAATCAATCCTCTCAAAAATCCTGCAAGATTTGTAGCCCTATTTGCATAGTATGATTGGAAAAGTTTATCTGAAAGAGGTTAAGGAATATGGGCAAGGTCTCAGTGTTAATTAGTACTAGAGCAAGGAATCAAATACAAGTTCATTTGAATACAAAGTCTATAATTATCCATTTAAATTCTATATAAATTGCTTAGAATTATGCCTTGTATGTATTGGACTAGGTAAGTTTATTATCATTGATGGTGGTATAATCATGACTATCATTATCCACAGAGCAGGAAGAAGGTTGCAGGATTAGTCAAAATAAAATCAATTTACAAATAAATACAATTTAAAAACCAAATAAATGACAATGTAAATATATAGTATACTTTGGGTAATGTCGCCAAAAGTTAGTTGGAATCTTTAAAATGTTTAAACCTCCTGAAATAACAATTCTTTGTAATTCATTTGAGTGTAATAGAAAGAAGGGGGTAAAAGACATTTTTGCACAAAGACATTTAAGGGACAGTAAAAATTTGGAAATAATAAAATGTGGAAAAATCACGATTAATTAATTAAATTATACTATAATAGCACAATAGGTATCTTTTTGAAAATGACAATTATGGAAGTAATGCAGCCAAGGAAACCATTTATGAAATCTAACGAAGGATGAAATAAAGGTAATCATAATCAAATTGTGAGTATGATGACGGGGCTCCTAGGAAAACCAGAGCAAAGAAAATCCCACGTAGCGTTGCCATGGGGTGAGTCTAGGGGTGGAATTTAGGTAGCTCTTTTCTCTTTTAAAAAATCATTTTTATGTTTTTAAATGTATGAAATAAGAGACAATACATATAAATTGCTTAATTATGAATATAACTATTATTTCTAAATAGGAACATAAATACATTTGATTATTTAAAGTTAAAGAATATGAGCTTTCATTAGATGGTTTTAGCTATTACAAAGAGAGAAGTTTAACATGTTAAATAGTATTCACATTCCTCTGCCTTTTTGTCCAAATTTGGAAAGATCTGTTCCTTTTTAATCTTTAAATTAGTTCCAAATTAATAGCAATGGGGGGGAGGGGGGAACCACGTCTTATTTTTATAGGAATCTACTGTGATTATGGCCAATCACTTTAGTGAAGAATCTAAAGGCTTTTCTGACTTTTCCCTGTTCATTCATGTGCCATTTTAAAAGCCAAATTTATGAAACTCTTCCTTGTGTAGTTCTTCCTTTTTGCATAAATTCATCTTCCTTAATGCTAATGAGAAGATAATGACTATACTCTTGTGTCATAACCGCCATCCTTATTTTAACACATGAAGATTGATGGTGATTCTAAGGATAAGAATATTGGCCAAAAAGGGTGCCAGGAATGAAATGGAAATCATGCACCAACTTGCTAGAACCTTTGTGTAAAGCTTTAAAGTCCACATAATTTTATTTTGTCTACTTCTAGGTACTTAAATTACATAAGCCTTATTTTGAACTGATTTCTTAATGAGAAGACTCTTTTGTAAATCTTTATCCTTGACTGAATTCCACCATCTGCTGTCCCTAATACTATAATCCATTGCATCTAAGATGTCAATGATTGTAGACCTTAGCATTATTTAATAGACCACTAAGAAAAAATACAGTACAAATTGAACTATGAAAAATGTTTGCTTGTATACACATTATTTATACTTGTTAAGAGTGCTTATTTAGACTGTAGACAGAATCATTCTGAAGTCTAAATAGGCACTGTTGTCCTGGGTTTCTTCCAAATTGCTAACACCTGTTCTGTAAGTTTTGATGCCAGAGTTTCCTCGAAAATTACCAAATAACCACATTTCTCAGCCCCTTTCTCTCTTTGTTATTTGCTGAAAGACCCTCAAGAAATGTAGAACATGAAAGAAAAAAAAGAAATTTAAAACATGCTGCCATAAAATACGCTTTTTTAGTATATTGATTATTTTGAGCTAAAGTCTCTTGATAAACATCAATTCAAAAAAAAAAAAATGTTTTGCTGAACTCCCCTGATCTGCCTAAAGACAAATACTGTAGGAGAACCTCAATTATCCTCAATCCCTTCTCTGGGAGTTTTATCAACCAGGGAAGTTTGACTCATCATGCAACAGAAGACTAGAAGTTGACATGGCAGGTAGATAAACTTCGTCACTAACTATTATATCTCCCACCTGTTCCTCTGAGAGTCCGCTCACCTTTGCTAAAAATCATTTACCCTTCCACAACTTGCCTATAAACTGCCTTCCCTTCCCTATAAACTCCTATATAGTATATTCCCCTAATATGATACAAAAGCCCTTATGTCTTACTGCTTTTTTTATATTCTTTTTTTCTTGAAATGCCCCTGTGCCAATAATGTTAAAAATTAATAAATGTCTATACCTTTTCTCCTGTTAATCTGCCTATTTCATAATCCCAGGGGTCACACCCAGGACAATAGAGGGAAAGTATTTTCTGCCTTCAACCCTCACAGTGGAGCCTTTCCTGACCACGATATATAAACTGTGGTGACATCACCCATTTACCTAGCCCTCTTCCCCTCATTAATTTTCTCCAGTGCACTGATTGGTCTGTGCCTTCAAAATACTTCATTATTGAAGTGCGTATATTCTGTTCCTCAAATACAATAGACAGTAAGTTTTATATGGGAAAGATTTTTCTTCCTGTTTTCTTTCTCCTCCCAGCACTTCCCACAGTGCCTATCCCATAATAGGAATAGAATAAATACTTGATGAATGAAAAAATGGCTTCCTAAACTACAGGAAATTCAGAAAACTATCCTAATTCACAGCCACTTCCCTCCCATCCAAAGGCAGGGTGTTCACACTGAGGACGTGTACTTTTCTCTCCCTGAACCCTGTCCTATGCTGACACTTTTAGTGGACTCTCTCTGCAGCTGTGTTAGTACTAACAGGCATGAAGCCTTCCACAGCTCCTAGGCTTAGAGTCACCATCTCCCTCCACTCTGAATGGCTCAACTGTAAAACTTCTTATAGTCAACCCTTGGATTATCACCCATATGACTCCTTTCAAGTTATTTAATTTCTCATGAATTCACTTGTGTGAATTCAATTAGATACTAATGTAAATAGCTTGGTATGCCATCTGACACTTACCAAATGCATTATAAGTATTATTGAGTTTTGACCTTGAAGTCCTTGGGGTCTGGTTCTAATGTCCCACATTAGTTTGATCACCAGGATTCAGATCTAATTGAAATGTATCGTGTAGAGAAAGGAGCACACACATATTCATGGGACATGGCTCCATCAGTGTTCTTTTAAATAGGATAAATGTGGACTTTATTTATGGATCCTTGGAAAGCACGTAACGATTCAAAAATGGATAGAGATAGACAGTCTGCTGCAGGGTTAGTAATATTTAGTCATGTACAGATCATACGTTTTCAAGTAATGTACATCACAAAAAGAATTTTAAAAAAGAAGAAGTCTTCAGGATTCTGCCCATATTATTCCTGTACCCGAACTGGTTTGCCTCTGAGTATTTTATGGCTAACTCTACTTTATTCCTCATGTTATAACCTTTCCAGTGAGCCCTCCCTAACTAATCTGGAAGGTTGAGGCTTGACAAATTCTTTTTCTAATATTACAACCTATGCATTTTCTTTAGAGCATTGTACATTTACTATTACTATTATTTTGGTTTACTTGTTTCTTCCAGCGAGGACAGGAACAAATCACATTTACAGCCCCTCCCAAAGAGACTTGGCACACAGAAGATAGTCAACTAATACTTCTTAGATACATCAGTTAAATAAAGAACTGGATTCCCCAAAATGGAGAGGTACTAATGTAAATAGCTTGGGATACCATCTAACACTTACCAAATGCATTATAACTAGATACTAATGTAAATAGCAGAAATTCTCTGAAAAATACTTGGAAATTTCCTTTTGCTAAATCATGTGAATACAACTCTGGGTTTACAACAAAAATGATCATAAATATATTGTTACTGTAAGCATGAGCAGATTGTATATCCTCTCTCACAATTGCAAATCGTTATTTATTCTCGACAAAAGGAAAGATTATTAGATTAGCAACAACCCCAAAGTAGCCTAGACTCAAGGAAACCTGATGTTTCTCTCTGGCCTTTCTTCTATCTATAATGTTGACAATCATAGAACTGTCTCAGTCTCCTCTACCCTGTGACATGGTAGGTTTGAAATAAATCTTGAGAATTCTGTAGTTTTTCCCCTATTGCTTTGATTTTTATTTCTCTAGTGCTCACTTATAATTTCTGTCATAGAGTCCAAAACTACAAACTTGCATTTGTTTTTTGTTTATTTGTTTCTTTTTGAGACAAAGCCTCAAGCTGTTGCCCTGGGTAGAGTGCTGTGGCATCACAGCTCACAGCAACCTCCAACTCCTGGGCTCAAGTCATTCTCCTGCCTCCGCCTCCCAAGAAGCTAGGACTACAGGCATGCGCCACTATGCCTGGCTACTTTTTAGTTGCAGCCATCATTGTTTCTGGCAGGCCCGGGCTGGATTTGGACACGCCAGCTCAGGAGTATGTGGCGGCACCTTAGCCACTTGAGCCACAGGCGCCTAAATGGAGCAAGCAGTGACTTTGCTATTTTTGCTAATATCCCTCTAACTCCATTTTACCATCACGGCTCATCTTTGGAGGCATAGAGATTTAAAAAGTTGGAGATTTTCCCAACACTGCCAGATTCTGAAACCTGGAGTAGCCTGTGCCTATGAAATAGAAATAAACCAAGAAAATCTAACTTAAAAAACGTGTTTGATTTTCCCTGTAGAATCAACACCTGCCCTTTTGCTACTAAATGCCATTATTATGATGAGGCTGGAAGTTCTGAAAAGAGTATATTATGCATGTCACTGGGGAAAAAATAGGCAGCTATGCTCCATAAAAGAGTCAGCTGTCAATGCCAAATGACAGACCTGAGTGTGGTTACCCATAAGGCTCTTTTTATGACCAGTAAAAGAAAGCTGAGTTCACCTTTACCCTGCCACATTCTGTTGGCAGAGACAGCAGAACATTGCCAGGCCTGTCACGCTAAGGGTATATTTGGAATTAGAATCTGTTGACTAATTGTGTAAACACAATTCATAAAGGTCTACCCTCCATGGGATGTTTAGTACTTTGACTCTGGTCTCCAGTTGCTATCAGTTTCTTAGCTTCAACTTTATCTCTATCCAAATTAAATGACCTCATAAACACTCTTCATTCCTGCATTTTTTTTGCCTTGTATAAAGTCTCTATGCTGAGTAAGTCCAATCATTCCTTTTCTTACTGATCTTCCCATGTTTACAAGCAGATCTGGGGTGACAGCCTCACATTGACGCCTACTAGGTGTGCTTCCATTTGTGCTTTCCAACCTCCACTGAAACTTAACCTTTAGACATTTTAAGAGATGGCTCTAAATGTAGTTATGTTTTCAGTATTTACCAAGTACCCACAATATGGCAAGGGCCATGCTCAGCATATCACATCCAATATCTAATTTAGGGACAGGCATGATGGCTCACCCCCGTAATCCTAGCACACTCTAGGAGAATGAGGTAGGAAGATGGCTCGAGCTCAGAAGTTTGAGACCAGGCTGAGGAAAAAGGAGACCATCTCCACTAAAAATAGGAAAATTAGCTGGGCATTCTGGCTGGCACCTGTAGTCCCAGCTACTTGGGAGGCTGAGGCAAGAGGATCACCTGAACCCAGGAGGTTGAGGTTGCTTCAAGCTATGATGACAGCATGGTACTCTAGCCTGGTATAGACCCTGTCTCAAAGGAAAAAAAAATCTAATTTAGTACTTTGGATGCCTGTGAAGTAAAAATGAGGAGAGGCTGAGGAAACGCAGGATCAGAAGCAAGAGGTTAGGTACTTTGGTTACATACAGATATCAAATGCCAAGAGAGATTTGATCTCCGGCCTCTCTCACACCCAAGCTCCTGCTTTCAACCAGGCCCTTGATCCGCTAAGATGCTTGGCAAAGTGGGGGTGTGAAGGTGCCAGCAAAGCAATTTCAACCATGTGTTGAAGAATTACATATGTATGTATTTTAAAACACATCAGTCTAATTCAGAAATGTCATTTTCCATTTATTTTTATCTACTTTTGAAACAAATATAGGTTAGCTATAGAAATTTTTGAAAATATACATAGAAGAAAATAAAAATTATTTATCATTTCACTACCTAAGGGGGACTATGATTAACATCTGATTATTTGCAAGGTTAAATAATTTAATGTCTTTAACATGACATGTTTTAATAAAAAATTATTATAATTTACATAATTTATATATCAAATATCAAGGCTACATCCTTTTAACAATCATATCATTATACTGTTAGCTTGGTCAGAGGTCATTAAATTTTATTGTAAATCAATTTTATTATAATATAATATCCCATCATTCAGATGTATATATAACCCACACAAAAGTTTTTTTTCTATTTTTAAAATTCAATTTATGATTCCAATTATTATAAATAATAACCCAATGAAAGTATCAATAAAAATAAGACTATTCACTTCCTTGGGGATAGATATGAGTGACTGGTTAACTGTTTTATTTAAATTTGTATTTTAAATTTACATGTAAACTTAATTTATAACCTCTTCAGAGGTGTCCTGGATAATGGTCTTATTATTTACTATGGGCAAACACCGAGTCTTCATACCTCAGCTTTTTTTACTTGTCTTTCACACTGTGTTAATATTTTCACTGATAGTACCAGAGTCATGATGTCTAAAACTACTGACTCCTTAGAATAAATGAATAGAGTACTCGAGGTACCAGTAATCATTGTATTCTTCACTACTGAATATACACAGTAAACCAAAATGTGTGTGCATGTGTGTGCTTACAAATATTAAATCTTGGCTCTTAAGTCTATGTTTTCACTGTTTTAATTATGGGACCACACACAAAGCCCTTCTGCTGCATAACAAAGTAGAAGAGTTGTCTTGAGGAAAAGCAATCGTAGAACTGAGTTGTGAGCTGAATTAGCTGATATTTCATATAATATCATTTTTACATGACTGAAAACAGAGTGTGATTGTTCAGACCTGGATATTGGGTAGGTGTTTCCTCAAAAGTAAGCAAGTAGCCTCAAGTAATACAACTGGGAGTTTTTGATTCCAATGAAAAATTTTAGCTTGTACAGAAAATTACAATTTGGGGGCAGCACCTGTGGCTCAAAGGAGTAGGCCACAGGTGCCAGGGGTGGTGGGTTCAAACCCAGCCTCGGCCAAAAACTTCAAAAAAAGAAAAAAAGAAAATTACAATTTTGGAATATTAGTGTCTACCATCATGAACCTGACAGCTTCTGTCTTATAATTGAGACCCATCCCCAAGAGGTGTGTCATACCCTGGGACCCCAAACCCCACTCTCTCCTTCCCTCTCCCTGAACCTCCTTTTCCACACCCCCACCATGTTCTAGGTCATCAATTATCCTCATATCAGAATTGAGGACATAGGATTCTTGCTTCTCTATTCCTGTGATGCTTTACTAAGAATAATGTGTTCCACTTCCATCCAGTTTAATATAAAAGATGTAAAGTCTCCATCATTTTTTTTTCCATTTTTGGCCAGGGCTGGGCTTGAACCCACCACCTCCAGCATATGGGGTCAGTGCCCTACTCCTTTGAGCCACAGGCACCGCCCAAGTCTCCATCTTTTTAATGGCTGAATAGTAGTATTCCATGGTATACATATACCACAACTTGTTAATCCATTCCTGGGTTGGATTTTTCCTAGGCTATTTCCACATTTTGGCGATTGTAAATTACCCGCAATAAAAAGTCTAGTGCGGATGTCCTTATGACAAAAGAATTTTTTTTCTTCTGGGTAGATGTCTGGTAATGGGATTGCAGGATCAAATGGGAGGTCTAATCTGAGTTCTTTGAGGATTCTCCATATTTCCTTGATATTCCATAAGAATACAAACATTTAAAATTATTCATAACTTAGGGAACCAATACTTTCCAAATAACCAATATGGGATGTTGCAAAATCTACGAGGATAAAAAAGCCTTTGAAATACAAGTTAGGTCAATGGATTTTAATGTAACAGAGCACAAAAAAAAAAAAAAAAAATTGGTTCTATGGTTTCAGATTCCATACTACAAATAAGAAACTACCAGAGTTTTAGTATTAGGTCAAAATATATATATACAGAATTACATGGAAAGTAGTAAACTCATCCACCTCTGAGATTTTTTATATATATAAACCCAGATTTTCTTCATCTCCTTCAATCAAAACAAAATATTTCAACAGACTGAATACAGAAACAGATATGGAATACAGCTCTCTTTTACTAAACCAGACATGAAAATACAAAATCATGCTTCTAAAAAAAAATTGATTTTGGAAAATACAGCTATTTTTTAATACATAATCTATCATTCATAAACACATATAATGGAATTATTATTATCTTTAAATAAATTAACAAATGAATATTTGAAATTTAAATTTCTAATACAGTAACTATAAATAGAGATAGAGCACATAAGCTAAAGTTATTTGGGTCCTTGACAATATTGAAGAACGCAGGCCTTAAAGCCAGGTGTTATGGCTCATGCCTGTAATCCTAGTACCTGGGGAGGATCCCTTCAGCTCAGGAGCTCAAGACCAGCCTGACCAGGAAGAAGACTCCATCCCTACTAAATTTGAAAAATTAGCCAGGTGCATGGTGGCAGTCACCTGTAGTCCCACCTACTTGGGAGGCTGAGCCAAGAGGATTGCTTGAACCCAGGAGTCTGAGGTTGCTGTGAGCTAGGCTGATGTCACTGTACTCGAGTCTGGATAACAGAGTGAGACGCTGTCTCAAAAAGAAAAAAAAAAAAGAAGAAGAAGGGGCAGCACCTGTGGCTCAAAGGAGTAAGGTGCTGATCGCATATGCCGGAGGTGGCAGGTTCAAACCCAGCCCTGGCCAAAAATTGCAAAAAAAAAAAAAAAACC
>NW_003852404.1:20446614-20607939 GCF_000181295.1 Otolemur garnettii | reverse complement strand
AAAAAAAAAAAAAAAAAAGAAGACGAACAAGAATGGAATGGGGATGACATGCAAAATATTTGAGGACACTTCATCTAAAATAAATACATATACACACACAGCACTAACTTTAAAGTTAGCCTATATATTGATCATGAGGTGACTAGATAAGTAATAATCGCAGTAATTTTGCAGCATTTACCATATGCCCTTGGTGTTCTAAGTGCTTCACTCATTACATGATTTAGTCCTGTCATCCTTACAGCAAATCTATGAGGAAGGCACTGCTATTCCTTTTATCTTATAAATGAGAAAGCAATGCCTGAGTTAATGACTTGTTGGTAAATAATGAAGCCCAAAACTTGAATCCACAATCTGACCTTAGAATCTATGTGCGATGGGAATTGCTATGGGATGCAGTATTAGCATAGAACAGAGCACCCTGCAGCAGTCAGGAACAATATAGGTGAGGACCATATAGCCTCTCATATAGGTAGATGCCTTACAAATAATGCTAAATTAAAAGAATGGGAAAAGGGAGGTGTTTTGCATGGTTGAAAAGAGGAGACCAAAGTAGGATATCAGGAATCATATGTTTGCCCCCTCCAAAGCCCAAGTTGAAATCTAATTTTCAGTGTACCAGTGTTAAGAGGTGGGATCTTTAAGAGATGATTAGGCTATGAGGACTTTCTCCTTGCTTGGTGGGATTAATGTGGTTATAAAAAGAAGTTCAGCCCCCTTTTCTCTCTTTGCCCTTCCACTTTGTGAGGACGTGATGGTATTTGTCCCCTCCAGGGGACACAAGGTTCAAAGTACCACCTTGGAATCAGAAATTGCCAAATTTGCTAGTACTGTCTTGATACTGGGTCCCTGTCTGTGGAACTGTGAGCCCCCAAATGTATGTTTCTATGTTACCCAGTCTGTGGTGTTCTGTTATCACAGCACAAAATATACTAAAACACCAAGGAGAATTGTTTGCCCTTAGGTTCAGAAAAAAGAGGAGAAGAATAAAAATAAATCCAACAAAGAATTCTCTTGTTAGGTGAGGGATATTAACAAGTAGTTCCAAAACGACTCAGGTCTGGTTGCTCAGTTAGGACGGAAGCAGGTCTCTAGAGAAAAGAGTCTAACTAACGTTTGAGGTGTACTTTTATAGAACTAGTTCTCGGGAGAGCCTGGCATGACTAGCAAGCACAGCTGTGAGATCTCAGTTCGCTAGAGCAGCGTGCTGGTGTTGGCAGGGCTTCAGGGATTATCTTGAAGACTGAGAGGGTGTGTCCCTGTTGAACTCTGAGTCTGTAGGAAAGCCCCGACATCACGGCTCTGTTGTAGCATGAGAAGAGATGGCTCCTAAAGTGTAGCCTGCCACAGCCTAGGCTCTCACGCTGTTTTTGTCAAAACTCCAGTGTACACATAGTTTAGAAGCCTAGTAGCTGAAATCAGTAACTCACAGATGGTCTCCGATAAGGTGTGATACATTCGCGAGGGCTGGGAGTTCATTCCAAATTCTCACATATGGGGTCTGATAAGATGTCACGTTTTCAAGGGAAGAAGGAACACACTCTATGTTCATTCTTATCTCAGCAAAACATGTACCACTCACATAGCAAGCCCTGTGTTTGGAATCATTTCAAAGACATATGACAGGAGGAAATGTATTGCCATGACTTTATAGCAAAAGGCTATTTGTATAAATTTTGAAAACACATAAAATAGCACTATATATTTTTCAAGGATAAACAAGTATCTCCATAAATGTATAGAAGTTAAATCGGAAAGATACTTACTAGTTGCTCCAGATAAATGACCTATGGTAGAAAAAAAAAATGTATTGGAAAATAAATATAAGTAAATAGTGCAAAATAAAATTTTAAAAGCCTCTACACAAAATTACAATGATAGTATGCCATGCATTTAATAATACTGTTAACTTAAATTTTTATACCAAAGTTAACAAGAACAATGAAAATAGCATCTGATCAATCTCCCACCACCCACAAAAATATAACCTATAATTGTGTTGATGAAAGGATCCTTCTTTCTCTACCATAGGGACAAGTATATGCCCAACTAACTGTGGAAAAAAGTCAGCTATTTCTTTCAGACTCAGAGATTCTGTCCCTGTTCATGAACAACTTCCAAATAAGAAAGTATGACCAGCTGCGGCAGGAGAACTTGGGAAGCACCACAGATTCTCTGGGAGGATATTGTGAATCTTTCCGACAAGTTGAAACATTGACCATTGAGGCTTCAAATATGCCCCACCCATTATCTAATCTATATACCTTTTTCTTTCACCCCTCCCATACCTGATGATTTTCTTTGTACTGGAAAATGAAAGTATTTTTTTCACAGTCCAGATCACATGAGGAATCAGTGAGTCAGAGTACAAACTCTGAGGTAAGGTTTTGCATATGTCAGGTATATAAGTCTGAAAGAAATAGCTGACATTTTTCCACAGTTAGTTGGGCATATACTTGTCCCTATGGTAGAGGAAGAAGGATCCTTTCATCAGCACAGTTATAGGTTATATTTTTGTGGGTGGTGGGAGATTGATAAAAAAAAAAAAAAAGTATATATATATATATACTTTCTATTTCCCTGGAAAATCTGAATATTTTACCCCGTTTTCCTTAAGTGAGCATTTTTGAGCATTTTGAACTTAGGTTTTTCTTACAAACCTTTGTACTTTCCCTCTCATCTGCACGATCTTATTTATTAGCTTCCCTCTCATGTGTCCCTACTACAAAATGGAAAACTCGACAGTAAAATCTAATTTGTATTATGTTTTGTGAGCTTTCCAGAGATTTTTTTCCCCCAATCCCTTTGGGTGGGGCCCCATCACTCCAAGTCCCCAACTCACATATCAGGGCCCCAACTTCTACCCAAGCCTTAGACATTCCTCCCTCTTCCTGCCAGCCAAAGAGTCGGGTATCTCTGTAGAGTTGAGTAACTGTAGAGATAGTGCTGCTGTCAGTTCTAGAACCAGCCTTTCCTAAGGCACCTGATTCCCGGACGTGGAAGGAAGACAAATGTGAGTTTTAGAGCCTGAACTATTTTTTGGCTTTCTGTTTTTCATGGCTTCCATCTCTATGGGACAGATTCAAAGATCTTGTCATTCCTAGTCTATGTAAAGTCCATAGAGTGAATAGCCTGAAAGTATAGATTCGGAGACGGTCACTCAGGCTGAGGTTGCTGACTATGAGATGTTCCCAAACTGCTACGTGGACTAGAAAGTTATGATAAGATCTGAGACTATTTCTCAACTCCTCACACACACACATTTATTTTAAAATTAAATCTACAGGTTCATCCTTGCGTAGGGCCAAAAAACTATGATCTAAGTAGACAAAGACAAATAAATTATATTCTAAGCATTCTGCAGGACTTCAGTTCCATGAAGTATCATTTGGTCTAATTCTTATGCAGAAATTATCTGATTCCCCACAGTTTGACCCATTTATTGGTGTACCCCAAACTTACCCAGGTTTCATCTTTGGGCCTGTTTCTCCAGGGACTTGTTTTAAATCTCTCATCTACCTGTGACATCAACCCCAAGAGGCAGAAGGATGTTCCTTGGTCCTGAAACGTAATACTTATTCTTGCAAAATATTACATTGCTTTATCTCTGTCCCCACTATTAGGAAATCCTAAGATTTCTTCCTTTTCTGTTGCTTCAGGTTCTAAGTGAAATAAAATGCTGCATCAGACCAACGTCCCTGCATGTATCAAATATCTGCCTTAGAGTAACTTGCTGCATATCCCTGAACTTCTTTATATAAGACTCACAGTTTCTTAATATTGGATTTCCTTTAAAAAATCAAAATGTCATCCTTAGTTCTCATATCCCCCTCTAGGCATCATGTCATGTTAGTTCTTTGCTAATCCCAGTTACTATGAAGTTTTTCATGTATTACTTGCTTTATAAATAACTCGAAGAGTAACATTTAGATGTGGTATACTGTTAGGATTTTCTACTGCTAAGGGGAACATTTCATTTGTTTTACTGTTAAGGCCATTGCAATTAATTTGCACCCTCAAATTCCACAACTTTCTGTAACGTTGTGTTTGCAATGTCATCACGGGAAGGAGCAAGTTTTTTGCTTGTCATAAAAGGGGTACAGGTTTTCTACAGAGCACCCTACCCAGGGAGATGAAGAAGCTGAGAGCTACTGAGTCAAGGGCATCCCCTCGCCTCCTTCGGGGCAGTGATCTCTGACTCAGGAGAAGGTCCCTCCTCCTCTCCCGCCACACCTTCCTTCAGCCGGCTCCACCCTCTTTCACCCCACCCCGCCCTCAGGCGCACACCCAGTGAGAGCTGGCTGCCAACTAGCTACCAGCTGATTTGGCCGGCTGAGGGCAGGTCCTCCTTCCCATCTTCCCGAACTGAACTGTCACACACCTGCTGGGGGAGTCACAGCCGCAGCACCTCTTTCCCTGTGGAGGGGCGATCCCCTACCATGTTTCCCAGCCTGCGGAGGTGGGGCGCCCACGACTCTTATGAGCAGGTCCCGGGGAGGCTGGATGCGCAGGTAAAGCTCCCTGGTCCTGGGGGGAAGAGGCGTGGCAAGTCTTTGGGCCACTCTGGGTGGGGAAGTGGTAGTGGGGAGAGCTGAGTCCTGGGACCCTGCACGTAGGCTGATGTCTCAGAACTTTGTTAGTAGGAATCACCTCCAGGGACAGATGCACACTCAATCTTGAGAGTCAGATCAATCTCCAGGATGGTGTGAAATCTGAGCCAGGGCGATCTCAGTCTTGGTGGTGCCGGAGCAGAGAAGGGGCATCTTTGTTGAAAGAGATCAGTAATTCCACTGTAACCAGAAATGCGCCCTGGAGAGACTGAGGGGGGCTGTCTTCATCACTGAAGGGGTACAAGGTGGGGCGCAATTCTACAACCAGTGGGTGATCCCCCGCAGGTGCGTCTCAGGATAAAGGGTACCCAGTGCGTTAACCGCCGGGTTTGGGGAAGTTGCGGTCTGAGGCAAACTCCGAAACTGCGGAGACTTAACTCTGCCCCTTGATTCCTCCTGGTTTCTCCACAATTGGAGTCACTTGCTGAGGCAGGAGTCAATGAAACGAACCCCACAGTTGCGCCTTAGGAGCAATTTTCCGAACAAAAGCTCCACGTGTTTCACTTATCATTTTTATACAAGACAGGAGTTTAGAAACAGCCCTTCATGCAAGTGATTCTGTAGTCCTAACAAAAAGAAGGGGGAAAAAAAAAGATTTCAGATGCAGGGAAGGTGTTCTAATCCTTGCTTTTTTAGTAACTCCCAAAAGTCAAATAAATACTACAGCTATTCTTCTGATCACATATAAAACAAAGCTATACATTTCTTTTAAAGTAAAATACTCTTTTAAAAGTCTTTTAAATAGAGGGGCTAAATAAGCTACTTGAAAATGTGAAAAACCCCATCAGGACAATAGCCTCCCCCCCCTTTTCTTTTTTGCAGTTTTTGGCGGGGGCTGGGTTTGAACCCACCACCTCCTACATATGGGGCTGGTGCCCTACTCCTTTGAGCCACAGGTGCCACTAGACAATAGCCTGTTCTTACCATACGGTAGAGATGACACGCTTAATCAGTAAAACTGGTTTAATATTAGTGTAACAACACAGGTGACAAAAGGCAGTGACTCTCAAACTTGTAGATTGAAAAATTACAAAACTCTATTTTGTCACCCCAAATTCTAGTCAGTTCTTCTAGTATTCGAACAATTATTTAATTTTTGACTATTTTTCAACTGGAATCTGCTCAGGTTGCATTCTCTATTTGCTTTGATGTCAAAAATTTATTTAAAAGTTTATCATTTCAAAGTGTATCAAAAACATCATGTGATTACATTTTATAGTTAACACTTTATATTTTCACTAGAATAGACCTCAGGGAAAAATCCCTACCTAACCAATCAGCTAAGAATATACTTTTCTGATTGAGTTTCTAGGGCTGGCATGGTGACCTAAGAATAGATGCTTATCAGTATTTTTTGGTAGTCATTTGCATCCACCCATAAATTCAGTTATTCATGCAAACATGGTTGTTGTAAGCTAGGACTAGGGCCAAAACAGGAAATACGGAGATAAATAAAATATAGTTCCTGTCCTCCAGATACACTAAGTTTAACAGAAGAGAAGATGTCACAAAATCATGAGATAGTTGGGGAAGGTGAGGGTAAATTCAGTGACTGTAGATCGGGGGGAGCCCTTAAACTCCCTGAGGAGTTTGCTGAAAGTTCTACAGTGATAACAACCTGTATTTGAGCCTTGGAGGCCACAGTGGGAGGGAAAGAACTACCACAGGCAATAAATCCTGAGAAAGATTGAAGAGCCAAAACCAGGAGAAGTGAAGTATAAGAAAGTCGACAAGAGAAAAGTTCTTTCTAAGTTGTGGGAAACAGTCTTGAACAGGTATCAAGCTGAGAGTATGGGATTGTGGTTGGAAGATGGAATGAACTAACTGGATTAGATTTAGTCCCTTATACTTCTTAGTTGGAAGATCTTAGGTGTTTTTTAAACGCTAGGCCTTGGGATGACAGAAATGGTTTCGTCCTAAAGGTATGTTATTTTATACACCTATTTGGTGAGATCATATACGTAGTACAAAATGTGGCACATTTGAAACGATTAGAAAACAAAAGTTCTTTTCGATATCTGAAAGTTTTTCCTTCTTCATGAGCATGTACTTTCGCTTTCTCATAACTTAAGTATTCCCAAACTCCTTCACAAAGGAAGCACCTGAAATTGGATTATGAGATATTAACATAATGATCACTCGTGCAAACACTATCTCCACGAGGCCACAACTCAGGCTGGGCCCAAGGGAAATTGAAAGCAACACACTTCTCTAAGTCACGAACCCTGGCTGTGTGGTGTTCTGGTAATTTAAACACTTCTCCTGCTCTGAGATAATCTAGAAGTAACAGGACCTCTATACTATTGAAAATTGCTCTTAAGTCGTCTATGTTAATGTATGATTGCATAATTCATACTATAAACCCAATGGTAGAAAAGTTTAGTAGATGATAAAATAGTTTGGAGAAGGAAGACTGTAATAGATCTGGAGAGGCAGAGAAATGAGTAACTCACGTGAGGTCACAGAACAAGAACGAGTAAGTTAGAAAGATGAGAAATATTGAATGAGGAAGATAAGAGTAAAGTATAACATTGAAAGATAATCTCAGATTGTCAATTTTTACATAGAAATTACTATGCATCAACACATAAATGATAAACTCAGTGAAATCCATAATACGAGTTCAGTAATTACCAATTCATTGAGAAGTCATTTTTACATTCCTGGTGCTTGGTAAAGGATTAGTTACCTTCACCAGATTTATTTATTTTTTTAAACCTGGCTTCTATCCTTCTGGGAGATAAAATATTCTTTGGCTTTACTGTGATATATTCATTATAAGATGCCTGGCCCCCATCTAAGGAAGCTATTGACCAGAGAATGCATAGGGCTTTATATAAGATGTTTTCAAGTGGATAATTCTAGAGGGAGTGTCAAATCAAATACTGAATTGTAAGTCTACTGAATTAGCCATCTGTAGAAGCTTTGCAAGACTTAGGTGCTTAAAACAACAGCCATTGTATTTAATTCATGACTCTGTGGATTAACTGGACTGTAACCTGTTGGGGTAGGTTTGCTTGATGATACCTACTGAGCTCTTTTATGAATCTACAATTATCTGGCAGGTGGGCCAGGAGCTGGATAACCTAGAGCCACCTCACTCACACCTCTGGCAGTTTTTAAGTTCTTGGCCACCCCGACAGACTGTCAGATGAGTGCCTAACTTCTCCTCCACGGCATCTGCCACCCCCAGCAGCCTGGCTGGGGCCCTCAGTCACATGGCCCACTCTGGGTTCCAAGCACAGGAAGAATGGAAGTACTATTGGGGTTCTTTCAATGCTACTCCTGTTGCACTGTTGCATATCCGTGATCACTTTCTACTTTCAAGGGGTCAGAAATAGATTGTATCTCCTGATGGGAAAAGCTGCAAAGAATTTGTAGCCATTTGCAGTCTGCCACAGAAATATATGTGTTTTGAGTATGAATAAGGTCCTTTCCTTGATGGCAAATTATCAAATTGGCAATTCCCTATATAATTGGAACATATGTAGTAAAATACAACCTCCATGTTAATTATAGGATTTTAGAATGTTTTCCCAAATCATTTGTGTACTTGTTTTTCAAATGATACGTTCAGTAACAATCGAGGTGATGACATTATTGCTCACATATTTGAGTTGTGGTTTTGAGCTCACGATTTGATAAATTTTTTAATTTGTTTTTAATTTCAAAATATTCTGGGGGCACAATTGTTTTGGTTACATGTATCAATTCTGTTATGCTTGAGACAAGGTTGCAGGTGTGCCCATCATCCAAATAGTGTTCATTGCACCCCGTGGGTAGGTTTCTCCCATCCCCTCCGCCTAACTCCCCATCCTTGATTTCCACTGAGATTTACTTCCCTTTGCGCACATGTGCGCTCATCAGTTAGTTCCACTTTAATAGAGAGTACAGGTGGAGATGTTTTCCCCATTCTTTAGATACTTTACTTAGGATGATAATCTCTAGTTTCATCCACATTGTTGCAAAGGGTTTAATTTATCCTTCTTCATGACTGAGTAGGACATATTCTGTAATATACATGGACTACATTTTGTTAATCCACTCATGAATTGATGGGCAATTGGGGTGATTCCGCACCTTTCCAATTCTGAATTCTGCTGCAGTAAACACTGAGTGCAGGTGTCATCTGTCACTGTGTTTAGTTCTTGCCACAATCTGGCAAGGGTAAGTTTGTCTGTGTAAATTACATGTATCTTAAATGATTTATATTATACCATTTGCTATACACTGCAGAAAACAGATTTGGAGTCAATACCGTACTTTTTTCTTCTATACTTTGGACACTTGGCAGCATAGTTTGAGAAATTTTAACATGTAGTAAACACTTTTTGAGTGTGGAATCAGAACTGAGTTAGAGAAGCCCAGTGCAAAAGTTGTTAAATGTAGGAGAGTTTCTAAAAATCAAATTTGACTCGGCCAGTTTGACGTTTTAAAATACAAAGGGAGTGATACTGATTTTAAAAAGGTAAAATGATAATTTTTGAGGCCTTCTCTTTTAAAACTCTTATTTTCTTGGTTGAACCCACCAAGAAATAGGAAGAGTTTATGAAAATATTATAATTTACCTCCGAGTAATATGTAATTATGAAAATATATATTTGGGAAATTATGTAGACACATAGACATACACCAAATACCTCTGCTGGTTTCTTGTATTTTTCAGAAAAAAAGGCAAAACTATCTTTTATTTAGCAATTAAAACATTTTAAATTTGGCTTACACACATGAATACCTACACACACACACACACACACACACACACACACACTCATACACACACAGAGGAAAAAAAGAAATAGGAACATCAGGAATGATTTTCCTTTCCAACATGATTTATGCCCATGCTTTGTGCCCAGTTGTAATATTGGGAGAAATCTTAAAATTCCTCTCATTCACCATCCAAGAATATCTACTTATGTTTCTTAAAGATTATAGTATCAACATATCTGTAACTATTAGTAGAAAAAATTATTTTTTTCTACTGACAAAAGCATTCCAAATGTAAATTAAAGACATTTTCTTTATATGCTGCTTGGTATATGTTTTCTTTTCCAGAAATATAGTTCAGAAAAAAATGCTCCATTCTTCAGTAAGATGACATATTCCTGGTTCAGCAGGTAAGAATTTTGCCAATTTATTTGTAGCATACTATACAGAGGAAGACTTCAAGGGAAATAACTTCTGAATGATATTCTTTTGAAACGAACTTCTGAATGAATATTTTTGCAAAGTGACATGGTAAAGGTTTGTTATATTATTTCTTACACAGAAATCATAGGTAATAATGTACTAAATGGTTTCCACAGAAAAGGGTAAATACCTTCAGAAACGTACTAAATATCTTACAGAAAGTGTACTAAGCACTAGGGAGGGACAGAAAAATGACCTTTTTTCAGCATCAAGTATATGTTACCCACATTATGTCTATTATTTTATTTAATTCTCCCCAAAGCACTACGACATAGGCATTTACAGATAAGCAAATTGAGTCTAAGGGAGAGAAGGAATCTGTCCATTGATACCCAGGTAGAAAAAAATAAATGTTATAAACCAGTTTCTGATGAAACTGTATCTCATGATTTTCTTTTTTTCTTTCTTCCTTCCTTCCTTCCTTTTTTTTTTTCTATTTTATTCTACTCTTTACAAAGAAAGCTCTTATATATATTTCAATATGCTAGTATTAAAGCATATACATATCCACACATACACACAACTAATCATTTTATAAGATATATTATGGTTTATCTCATAGAATCACTCATCTATGATGTACAGTGAAAGCTCAGATGTTCTCCTAAAAAAGATGCCGATGTGACCTCTGACTTTAATGTAGGAATTAAATCATAGTAAATGGGAAGAGCTGACTTTTTCTCATTTTATAGATTCAGAAGCTTTCTTTGGAAATGTATTTCGTGATAATGGCAATTAAGTCTGTCTTCCTACCTTTATGATTTTTCTTCTATAGTTGGTAGAAGCAAAATTCTCTAATTTGACCTACAGGTATGCTCTTAGGCGTAGATGAAACACTTTTAAAAAATGGTTTGCAACCCTACTAGCCGTGTAGGAGTGTTCCCTTTTCTCCACATCCAGGAATTAAGGAATTAAGAATTACTGAGCAACAGAAAAAGTCATTTATCTCCACATTTTTAAAGGTTATCAAAATTTAGAGTATTTAGTATCCATTTTTAAGCAGATTTTTTAAAAATTTAATTTCTTATTAAATCACTACTATATACATTAAATCATTACTATATAGGGTACAATGTAATATGTGGAATGCTTAAATCTAACTGATTAGCATAACCATAAATTCACTTGTTTTTTGTGCTAGGACATTTATAATTTACTCATAGTTATATTGAAGTGTACCCTTACACTATGCACATTAGGTGAGAGCCTTCCAAATGCCCTCCTTCCTCCTGCTGGACTAGAATTGTGACATATCATTCATATGAATGTGTATGTGACTATATATTGGTTTCATAATAGTATTGAGTACATTGGTTACTTTTCCCCAATCTTGAGATGCTTTACTAAGAAGAATGTGTTCCAACTCCATCCAGGTAAACATAAAAGATGTAAAGTCTCCATCATTTTTGTGGCTGCATAGTATTCCATGGTTATATCACAATTTTTTTATCCATTCATGGGTCAATGGGCATTTAGGCTGCTTCCACTACTTGGCTATTGTGAATTGGGCTGCAATAAAAATTCTGGTGCAAATGTCTTTGTTGTAAAATGATTTTTGTTCAATTGAGTAGATACCTAGTAATGATACTGCAGAATCAAATGGTAGGACAACTTTTACTTCCTTGAGAATTCTCATACTTCTTTCCAAAAAGGCTGTATTAATTTACAGTCCCACCAGCAGTTTAGAAGTGTCCCTTTCTCTCCACATCCACCCCAACATCTGCAGTTTTGCTCTTTTGTTATGTGGGCTAATCTCACTGGTGTCAGGTGATAGTTCAAAGTGGCTTTGATTTGTATTTCTCTGATAACTAAAGAAGATGAGCATTGTTTCATGAGTTCATAGGCCATGTGCCTGTCATCTTCAGAGAAGTTTCTGTTCAAATCTCTTCCCCACAAAGAAATGGTGTTGGTCATTTGTGCTTTTCTTACTGATTAAGTTTTCTGTAGATTCTTGTTGTCTGACCTTTGTAGGAAACATAACCTGCAAAAATCTTCTCCCATTATGAAGGCTGTCTGTTTGCTTTGGTTGTAGTTCCCTTAGCTGCACAGAAGCTTTTTAGCTTGATCAGATCCCAGCAGTATTTTTTTGGTGTTGCTTCAATTGCCAGGGGGGTTCTCCTTATAAAATATCTTCTCAGGCCAATATCTTCAAGCATTTTCCCTGCACTTTTGTCTAATATTTTTATAGTTTCATCTCTTAAATTTACATCTTTTATCTAGTGAGAATCAATATTTGTTAGTGGTAAAAGGTGTGCATACAGTTTCCATCTTCTACATCTTGATACCTTGTTCTCCCAAATGCCCATCAACCCATGAATGCATTAACAAATTATGGTATGTGTATACCACAGAATACTATGCAGCCATGAAAACAATGGAGACTTTACATCTTTTATGTTTACCTGAATGGAGTTGGAACATACTCTTCTTAGTAAAGTGTCTCAAGATTGGGGGGAAAAAAGTATCTAATATACTCCATACTATTAGGAAACCTACATAATCACATACACATTCATACAAATGATAAATCACAATTATAGTCCAGCGGGAGGAGGGAGGGCATTTGGAGGGATCTCTCCTACTGTGCACAATGCAAGGGTACACTTCAAAACAACTAAGAGTAAATAATGAATGTCCCAGCACAAACAATAAGTAGGTGAGTTGGTGGTTATGTCAATCAGTTTGATTTAAGCATTCCACATTGTATATCAAATCATCACATTGTACCCCATAAATATATACAGTTTGGTTTAATAAAAAATTAAATTAAAAAAAGTCCCAGCTTATGGGCAGTGCCTGTGGCTTAAAGGAGTAGGAAACTGGCCATATATTGGAGGTGATGGGTTCAAACATGGCCCTGGCAAAAAAAAATTAAAAAATAAAAAAAAAACAAAAAAAAAGTTCCAGCTTAAAAAAAAAGATACTAAATGCTCAAAAATTTGATAACCTTCAAAAATGTGGAGATAAATGACTTCCTTTCTGTTGTTCAGGAATTCAAAATTAAATTATAAAGATTAAAAAGTAGACCATCAATTATCAAAAAAGACCAAAGGCAATGTAAACATGATTCACAATTTTTCATGAGTTTGCACAATTAGGAAAGATTTAACAGATACAAATGCTTTCATCCAATTTTTAAGGGAGTGTAGGAATGAGTCACCTGGTACTTCAAGTTTAGCAAATACCATGTGTAAACCACAGAGGTGAGAGAGAATGAGTGAAGTGACAGATTAAGCCAGAGGGAAAGATCATAAAGATTTCTCTAGGGCATCCTGAAGTCCATAAGAAGCTTCTTAAAAATAGAGGAGTGACATAATCATATTTGCATTTTAGAAAATCACCTTTGCAATTATGTGGCTATGGTTTATAAGATATGGAAATGGAAATCTCACCATTCCACCTTGTATATCAAGTCATCACTTCGTATCCCATAAATATATAAAGTTATGATTTAATAAAAGGTTAAATTTTAAAAAGATATGGAAATAGAGATGAGGAGAGTGAAACTCTGTGTGATAAATTGCATCATTATTACAGAATTGTCAAGTCTACACTGCTCCTGTATCAAAGTCCAACCACAGGTCTTTTTCCTACTAAGACATGAGGTGATGAGGCCAAGATCTGGGATAGCTTGCACTGTGCTGCTGGGGCCTGGGCTTTGGCTCTTGCTTAGAGGCATAGTGATGATGACAAGGGAAGAACCCATGAGCCGGAGCACTTGGCTATAAAATTCATGAGATGAAATCGCTACTGCTGTTTGTGGCAGACAGATAAAGTCCAGCATTTTAAGCAGGACCTGTGCCCAGCAACATCTCTTCATTCTGTTTTCAATGTGCACCCAGGAGTGAGTTGCTCTCCTCTGAGGGGTATGGTCATCTTCAGATAAATGCAGTGTCACAGTGTCTTCTTTACCTTGTGGAGAGGTGTTCCTCAGGACTCCAGATTATCTAAAACACCAATGAGATCGCTTTTATTCAAATCCTTGTATTTGGCATAGAAAGGGTTTACCATGTTTCTGACTTGGGTATCTGGGAAAGAGGAAGCAAATATAACAATGGCAGCACAGAACTACTTTCAAGCTCTGTCGGCTTGGCAAAAGTAACGGATAAGGCGAGGCTACCCATTATTTTACTTAAAAGACTAGAAACCATTAATGGATTTGACCTCTTTGGCGACAAGGGCTGTTCTTGGTCAGTTATATTTGTGGATCTCAATGCTCACAATTGCAACATGCAAACTTTGTGCTCGCATGTTACCCAGAAAGTCAAGATCACACAACACAGACGCTGCCCTCCTTCCCTACATCTGCCCTGGATGATGAAGTTCTGTTTAGCCAGACACTTCACAAAGTGATTAGAAAATTAAAAGGAAAATATGATTTAGGCATTTCTTGAGAGATAGGTATAGAGCATCATTGGAAGATTCCAATAAATGCCACTACAAACCAGCTAAGATTAAGCTAATTGATGGCATTGAATGTGAATTTTCTATATTTTTCCTTTACATGATGATCGATGGAGTTTTTAGAGAGAATCCCAACAAGTAAAGGAATTTCAGGATCTTTTGATTCCAGTGCTACATCAGACCACAGAAGGCTAGCCTATTCTACCAAAGTACTATTATGTGCCAGCTGATTTTTCAGAATATGAAAAAAAAAAAGGTAGTCAAAAGAAATTTCCTAGCAACTGTGGCTATGATGGAAAACTATTTATTTGGAGTCAAGCCCTTTATATCACTGCAAAACTCTCAGCTGATGAACTAAGCAGTCCTAAAGATGTTAATGCTGTCCAGCTATGCTCCACTAAAGAGTCAGCATTAGTGAGCATGAGGTTTTCCAATCAGGCCTGCTGGAAAACGATCTGGTAGTTCACATACACTTGTAGCAGAAAGCCAGTACCTTTAAATTTTGCTCAATACATATAGTGTCTAGACACAAACTCCTCATCAAGTAGAGCCCATTCAGATATGGGTTCAGCAGGAGCTTTTGAAAGTGTATTTTCATCTGGGTAATCAGTGAAAAGTTAGGACTCTCTAAAAGACCAGATAGGCCCATTGGCTGCCTCAGTACATCAAAGATTCATTGCATTCTAGGAAAGACTGGTTTGTTACCTTATTATTTTTAACCTTAGTGATTTCTACATCTCTTAAGACATTTTGCTGCTGACAGATAACATAAAGAACTCACTACAGTTCACTATGCAATACTGGAAAATGCCTGGATGTCCACTTTTCTTTGTTATCATTCAGAAATATAATTAAAGAGGGAGACAGTTCAACCCCATATTAGATATGCTGGCAGTCTTTAAAAAAGGAATGATTGGAGGAGTCAAAGTTCATGTTGATTGTCTATAGACACTAATATCTGGAGCGGTAGTAGAACAACTGGACTTCCTACAAATCAGTGACCAGAAGACTTTCCACAATTTAAGAGTTTTGAGGAAGTAGAACTTCCCAAACATTCAAAAGTCAAATGTCAAAGCAGCACCTCTGATGTTCCTAAGCTGGAACAGCAACCAGATGTCAACATGACTGAATGGAAAAACAAACCTACCTGTGACCTTCTTCAAAAGCTGAATGACTGCAGGTGTCTTGTGAGGCAAGCCGTCCTCTGGGTATACAACTCAAAAGAGAAGGCCCCAACTTCATCACAAAGGAAGGTACCATTTCTGATCACATTGAGAGATCAGAGATCTTCTCTGTAGAAGAGCTGGCAGCAAAACTTTGGTCAGTTGTGTACCAAGCAGTGAGTTATTTAAGTAAAGTAGTGGACAGCCTGGCAGGGCAAATGGTAAATCTGAGTGCCTTTGGCCAAGAAGATGTTATCTCTAATCCTTTGTCTTGAAGCATGATTAAGAACTTCATCTATTACAAATATAATATTCATGATGAGAGGGAGGTGGTCCTCCAGCAAGAATTGGTCATCCACATTGGCTGGATCATCTCCAATAACCCTGAATTATTCAGGGTCATGATGAAAATATGAATTGGATGGATCATTCATGCTATAGCATCTGAGCTATAGATTCATAGGGGAGACAAGCTAGCAATGGACTTATACCCGCTGTTACCCAGTGAAGTTAAAACAACTCTGTTGGATATTCTCCAGCCTCAAGAGTATGACAGATCCTGGAGAACACACCCAGGGGCATCATGGTGGCTGGGAAGCTTCTTCCCCAGCAACCAACTCTGTCAGATGTGACCGTGTATGAGATGAATTTCTCTCTCCTTGTTGAAGGCGCATGAAAAATATTGACCAGCTGAAGTACAGACAGATTGTTGTGGAGTTGTATCCATCATACTGGAAATAAACCCTGAGCTAGAATTTCAAGACAAAGTAGATCTAGACAGACTGGTGAAAAATGCTTTTCATGAATTTCAAGGAAATGAGAGTCGGCTCTTCAGTCGACTGAAAAGCAAGATGACGTGACTTCCTTTTACAACGCTCCTCTGCTGAGAAAACCTGCTGTCAGAAGAAGTCAGGCTAGGCAGTGATAGACACCCTGTGTCTGGTGAGCAAGTGAAGAAGGTGAGAGGCTCTGTGGAGATATGTTTTCTAGAAGTGTGTGATGTTTCGTGTTGAAGCTTAATCACGGCAGCCAGTCATAGATGAACCAATCATACTGGTGAGGTTATTGCCATACTCTTAGCAGAGTTACTGGACCTCTTGAATGCCAGAGCTGATCTAATGGTAATGGTAAATGCTTTTAATCAAGTGAATAAAGTTCTCATTATTATGCCAGATACAATAATAATCTTCACTGAATTATAAAAATAGTTTATTAATTGAAAGTTCATTGCTGCATGTTTTATGATAAAATAGCTCATGAAAAAGAATCCTTGCTCTTTGTATCCTGAATTCTTATTCTATCTGCCACTAAAATGAATTTGCCAACTGGTAAGCATGCTGGGAATCAAAGGTATTGGAAGAATGGTGAACATTTTGTTAGTGGCCTTGTCATGCTAGAAGTTAATATATATCATAAAAGCAAAATCAGCCAGCTGATATTTTGGTTCTCAGAAACTGCATTATTAGTAATATTTTAGTATGCAGAACTGTTATACAACTTTTACCTTTAATCATGACTATGCCTTTGTATTTGTGCAAACTGAAGGGTTGAATTAATCTGTACCATATCAAACATTTTCCATAAGCTTCTGCTAAAAATGGGACCTATGTATCATTGTCCAGAAGTATATTAAATTTAAAACTGTTAACCTAGTTTTTACTAGTAAAAACGAAATTAAGTCATTAAATTTTATTTCTGAAGTAAAAAAAAAATTGTGAGTTCACTTTGGAAAAGATTTATTATGCGATGCCTGTGAAGCATCACGTGAATGAGTGTTTAGCTATGTGGTTCTTAGGCTTAGGATGAATGACCAGCCTATGTATTTGGGACTCATTGACTATAGTCAATAGTTGAAGTCAGTAGTTGAAACCATGAGTATGAATAAAACTACCCAGAAGAAGAGTCCATTGACTCGGTTGAACAAGTGGAACAATGAGAATCAATATTTAAATGGCAAAAGTAGGAGTCTACAAAGACAGAAAGGTGTTCAGAATTTAAGAGGAAAGTGGTAATTGACAGCTAAGAAAAGAGAAACTGTCAAGAAAAAAGAAAAATAAAGTGGTTAATAGGATCAAATACTGAAAAGCAGTAAATTGAAATAAGAATTAATATTTTTCATTAAATTTGGTAATATGAAGACCATTAGTGGGTTTTATGAAAGCAGCTTAAATAGAAAATTTACATACTTATGAGCAAATTTTTGGACAGAGAGGCTGAGATAGGATAAGATTTCCTAGTTATACAAATCTAGTGATCACTTAAGGAGGACAACAAAAATTTTATGCTACCATGTAACCTTAAGCTTCACACTAGAAAAAAGAAAGCTTGAGTAGAAATTATGTAAATCTGAGCTATTTATAGTTAATTATTTTAATTTCTCAAATTTGTGTAGAAATATTTTCTTTTTATTTATTCATTTTTATGTATATATTTTAATTAATTATTTATTTATTTTTATCATCGTTTGGGATTCATTGAGGGTTTAAAGAATTACGTTACACTGATTGAATTTGTTAGGTAAATTCCTTTTGCGTCATACCCAAGTTGAGAAGGAAGTTTGCTCTGGCTTTAAAAAATTTTAGTGACATTTTAAAGTCATATAATTTAAATAATGTAAATGAAATTAATTTTAAATAAATGTCATTTTAAGGCTTTGATCATCAAACTATAAATACAACGTATATATGTATTAAATATTACAACCATCTTATTAGATGTCTTAACATAAGATGTTGAAATTAACTTTAATAAGCAAGATAAAGCATAGTGAATTTAAAAATATGACAATCTACCATCTTAAAATCTGTGTCTTAAGTCAATCAAACAAAATATCGAGCATTAATTGTTAAATATCATTTTTATTTTCTGTGTAAATATAACATCTCAGAACTAGATATAAAGGATTTCATAGCCTGCTGTTATCAGGCATCATCATTGGCATGAATCTAATTTGATTTCTTACGGGGTGGTTAAACAATTGCAGTTGAAACATAGCTATTGTTTAAGAGAATGTCCCTTTGAAGATAGTGGTTAATTGTATTCTCAGATCTATTTTTGGAGTTGCAGAGTAAAGTCAGAAATTATTTCCTAGGTCAAATTCAAGCAACCATAATTATATGAATAATTCAATTAAACATGTTCAGATGATAGAATAATTAGAAAATTGTATGCTTATGAAATTTAATTCCTAAGATAGTACCTATCTAGATTATTTTGATGATCAAAAATTACTGAGCCTTTATTAGAAAATAGAATCTCCCATCAGTGTATAATGATCATGGTCATAGAATGATTCCCTTGATATACATGAAGAAGTCTAGTTAAAATTTGTATAAATCACAGTTGAATCATTATTTTGATCAGGTATACACTTCTCATTATGTCCTAACTTTTCTCCCATATTAATAAAATTTATGCATTTTATCCACGATTTATTTACTTATGCATTTATCCACAAATTTTGGACACTGATTTCATCTTTTACTCTCTGTTGTTTTTTTTTTTTTTTACTTTTTTTATTCTACTCTCTTCACATCAGCTAGATGACATATTTTCCCTTATCAGTGCTAAATATATTCGAAATTCTAAGACAACAAAAACTAAAAACAAAGTGGAAGTATTTTATTTCAGGCATTATCTGATGTTTTTGCAGTACTTTACATCATAAATTTAAACAAGTGACCAGTCTCTGGAATTTTTGGTGTTTAACTACTTGTTACAATGAGAAAGTAATACTTCTTTCCCTTCTTTAGGGTGTTATCTGGATCAAATTAATTAAAGTGAATGTCCTTTGAAAAGAAATATCATTCTTAAAAAACGGAAATCACCTTATGATTGGTTTTGGAATAAGGTCCTTAATTTTATGGTTCCTGGTGTGTGTGATATATTTCATTTATTGAAAGGGTCAACTGTTGATCTTAGTTGTTTAAATCAACTTTTGATTTAGAGAAATACTATTTCCTTGCCTCCTCTTTTTTTAAACTTTTATGTGAGAAGGTAAGACCAGCCCCTATGATCAGAGTCTACCAGGAGAGAGCAAAGGTGGAGGGAGAGGGAGCTCACACCTGGGAAAAGAAAAGTCGAGGGAGGTAACCCACCAAGCCACGAGAATCACAATCAATTCAGCTTAAGTGTCACTTTCTGATGCTGCATTATTTGGACACTCAGCATGAAAGCCAGGGGTCACTTACCCTGAACCAAAACCGCTGAGTTTTGCACAGTTCTAACTCAAAATGCTGAGGTAGTAAATGGTATTAAAAATGCTTTTGTGAAAATCAATGCAGTCTTATTTGGAAAATGAGTAATTATTTTATTAAATGAAATGGAAAGACTTAATATGACACACATAAGTAGTTTATTGCTCAATATGTTTTTAAAAGTGCACTGCAGGAAAATATCCAACTTTTTTGAGCCAACAGAAACATGATTACTAAAGGTCTTTTCTTATTACCTTTAAGACATTCTTAAGTAGGAATTGTGTAAGATATCATTTATTATAATAAAAGTAAAATTTACCAAAGGGTTTAAAATTCACCCCATGGTCAAGCAATTGAGATTAGTCAGTAACAATAACAATAAAAGTGGTCCCCAAATTTGGAGTAGTGTAATACTCTGTTATCATCTCGTAGGCTAATACACTTCATAATGGAAAGAACTGAGACTATAGAGTCGGAAGACATGAGTTTAAATATGAATTTAATTTCCACTGAACAAATCATGTCAACAAGTTCACAGAATATACGATATATCTGAACTCTATCCCTTGGGAGTGTTTGGCTTCAAGTAAGAAAACAGAAAAATATTAGCTTAAACAAACATGTTTCTATTTTCTTAAGTTATTGGGAAAGAGGGATGAGAATATGGTAAGGAGTCAGAAATGTTATACAGAGCCTTTTTTCCTTCTATTTCCAAGAGACTCTAGAGACAGAGTCTCACTTTCTCGCCCTCGGTAGAAAGCGTGGCATCACAAAGCTCACAGCAACTTCCAACTCCTGGGCTTAGGTGATTCTCTTGCCTCAGCCTCCCTAGTAGCTGGGACTACAGGTGCCACCACAATGTCTGGCTATTTGTTTGTTGCCATTTGACCAGGGCCGGGTTTGAACCTGCCACCCTTGGAATATGGGGCCAGCGCCCTACCCATTGAGCCACAGGTGCTGCCCTATTCTTTGACTTTTCATCCATGGTGGGAAATGGCTTTTATCAGAGCATCCTGCCTTCAAGTGTATGCAGGAAGGAAGAGCAGAAAAAAGTTGGAAATCAAATGTTCTCACCTTTTGAAGTTTTGTGCTTTCATTTGAAAAAGAAAGTTCTTCTTAGCAGATTATTATTTAGGTATCATGAGCCATCTCTGAGTTGTGTGGTTGATCACAAACAAAGAATAATGAGATTACCAGGGCTGGTTCTGAACTGTCTCAATTCATAGCTCTGTGCTTGGGATAAGGGCTTACCTGAGCTTAAGAGAGTTTCAACTGAATAAATATCAGATTCTTATTAGAAAGAACATGATAGGCAGAGTGATAGTTGTGGGTAAATAAAATCCATTGTCTACCACAATAACTTTTGTGGTATAAGTAGACCATGCATATGAGTTTGCCTCTCTGTTTGGACCCATTGTTCTTGGCATAATTACTCACAGTGTCTCCTGTGTCAAGTTCTTTGAAAGGAGGAGGGTGGAAACAACAAAGAAGCTGGCAAAAACTTTCCATAGCTCTTAAGAAATCAACTCAGAAATGGCACTCTCATCTTATCTCATATTTTACTTCCTTTTGATGGTAATAGGTCATCTGACCAAAGCTAAAGTTGATGGACAGCTACTCTACATCTAGTTAGACCATCTCTAAAGTCAAGAGGCAAAGGGAAAAGCAGTATATAATGTCCTAGTGCAACAGAAGAGAAGTTGCAAATGCAAGGGGTGGATCTATTTCTCATCTGTTACAAGCCTAAAAGGGAAGATGGGTTTGGGGGTGGTTGAGTGAATATATTACTGTGAATTTTGCTATTTAAATTTCAGTAAGTGAGGTGAGATGATAATTTCAGTAAGTGAGGTGAGTGGTACTTTCTCCAAAGAGATGAGGAAATGAAGTTAATGTTTCACTGAATAATTAGATGTCTAAACAGCCTTTCTACAAATTATTATTATGTAATATTGAACTCCAGAGTTAAGTTTTATGATATTTCACACAATCTAGCCATTATATACTGATCAATAAAATAACTTATAAATTAAGAAGTGAAATAAATGCATATGCAATTCTTTTCAAGTTGATTATTTGTCGTGCCATTTTGTTTAACTTACTCTTTGATTTTTAGACTAATTACTTTAGGCTATAAGAAACCTTTGGAAAGAGAAGACCTTTTTGAACTGAGTGAAAGTGATTCCTCCTACACTGTATGTCCTATCTTTGAAAAACAATGGAGGAAAGAAATTTTAAGGAATCAAGAGAGGCAAAAAGTCAAGGTAATTGATTTTTAAATCCTAAAGTAGTTAATTACTACCTGTAACTCAATAAGACTTTTTCCAAATATAGGATATTATGTTTATTTTAATACAGAAAATCCCTAAGAAATGTGAAATGACAACCCATTTCTCTAAGTATATTTGATTGTTATTGGAACTCTTCCCATCCTCAAATTATTCAGTATTACTTCATCACTTCCTTCTAATGTTCAAGAGCAAATACGAAGCCAAAAAATGTACATACATTTTAAGAGATGTTATCTACATAATACTTTTCAAAGTTGAATTGAAGTTATTGTTATTGCTTAAGTGTACCTTCTTTTTGCACACTTTTGGGAAATGATCAGCAAGATCTCTTTAGTGCCTTAGTGTTGACATGTACATATATCCTTGGCTTCTCAATGAATGGTGACTGAGGTAACTTCTATATCTCAAAGCCTCCATTTACATAGTATTGGTCAAAGTTAATTTTATGGTGGCCAAGGCCAAAGTCTAAGAGAAGAGGGAGAGGTACTCCATATCCAGCATCATATATAAGGTGGCCATAAAGTGTGCACGCAATTTAAAATAGTGTGAAATTTAAAATTTCAAATGAACTTTATGGTCACCCTGTAAACACCTTTTCTAGAAACAAGAAATATAATTAGGAGATAAAAGGTATATTTATGTTAATGAAACTATTTCAAAACTCACAAAAGTTATAAAATATGATTATTACTCTTACCATTTATGCTATATGATATAAAAATCAGCAACTAGTCTGATTACATACATGCCAATAACATGGGTCATAATTTAAAGTTTAATTGAATTTATTCCTTTGTTATTCCTTGCTTTTTACTGTCTTTGGAGTACATTACCTTCATGATATATATACACATAATATGTATGCACATATATAGTATTTGTACTAATATCAATTCTATCCAATTTTAATAGTTTCTATTTTTTTTAATTATATAGGAGTCTTCTCACAAAGAGGCATCTACTGGGAAACCATCTCTCCTCTATGCATTGTGGAACACCTTTAAGACTCTCCTGGTTCAAGTCACTTTATTCAAAGTGTTGGCTGATGGTTTATTTTTCTTTAGCCCATTCATAATGAAGTAAGTTGGTTTTATTTGTGTGTTTGCTTTCCTTCCTATAGGTAAACAATAAGCAAATATTCTACCATAAAAGTCCTACTAAAAAAGAGTGGAGAATGTGTTTCTTGTGAATTTTATTTAGTGGATGGGATTCTATTAAGGTTGTCTGTAATACAAATGGGAATTATGGTAACATGGACAATATTTGACAGAGCCAACTATGGATTAACCACCGTTCTAAAATTGTATGATAATTATATAAAATCAGTGTTCTTCAGTCAAACAGAACCAATAGGATATACATAGATATATAGAGGGGATTTATTATGAATTGGCTCAGGTAATTATGGAGGCCAAGAAGTCCCACAATCATGTTGTCAGCAAGTCGGAGACCACAGTGGTATAATCCAGCCTGAATCTCACAACCAGAGAATGTGGAGCTCTGATGTCTAAAGGCAGGAGAAGATGGATATCCCAGCTCCAGAAGAGAATAGGATCACCCATTCTCCACTATTTTGTTCCTATCCAGGCCCTCAAAAGATTGGATAGGCCTCTATACCCTGGGATCTTCTTTACTCAGTCTACTAATTAAAATGCTAATCTCTTCTAGAAACACCCCCACAGACATACCCAGAAATTATGTTTTACCAGCTGACTGGGTATATGTTCACCCAGTTAATTTGACACATAAAATTAATCATCACATTAGTTACCTTATTTAATCTTGACAACATTGCTATGAAGTAGGAACATTATTACACTCATTACTACAATGCAGATACAGAGACAGAGAAGTTGAAGAAATTTGCCCAAGGTTACATGCTAGAAAGAATCAAGAGTCATGACTGAAATTTAGGATATCTTGCTCAAAGGTTATGTTTAGAAAAGGAAATGATAGATATATTCATTATGTTTATTAGCTGTGGTCTTTTGAGAATTAAACTTTATCAGCCAAGGTAACTAAATAAATAAATTACTATACATGACATATATTAAAATATGTTATAATTATGTATAGATGTCTGTAAAATACATACACATATATACATATAAATAAATATGTATATATATATATATTAAAGTGATTTGAAGCATTTTTGTAATATTTATCTGCGAGGGGGCTACAGGAAGACAATGAAATTGTGCCCTTGACTATGTGCTATGTTTTTCAAGGAGATGTTGCCTTACCTCTAACTCTCACATGAAGGAAATACAGAGAAGCATATTATTTTATTAACTTCTGATTAAATTTTTATTATTGAAAATATTTCCAAGTTGTTGGAGTGTTTGGGGGGTTTTGTTGTTGTTATTTTTCTTTTTTTGGAGAAATAGTCTGAAGCTTTCACCATGGGTAGAGTGCCATGGCATCATAGCTCACAGCAACCTCATCTTAGGCTCAAGTAATCCTCTTACCTCAGTTTTTCTATTTTTAGTAGCAATGGGGTCTCACTCTTGCTCAGGCTAGTCTCAAACCTGTGAGCTCAATTAATCCACCCACCTCAGCCTCCCAGAATGCTAGGATTACAGGAATGAGCCATCGTGCCCAACCTGTTGGAACGTTTTGGAGCCATTTAATTCATGAAAATACAGTTGACCCTGAGTCACCTGAACTACAGATAAAACTCAGGAATATTTCATTTAATTAAGTACCTACCATATGCCAGACATTCCTCTAGGTGAACTAAGGGGATAGAGCAAAAAGCAAAACTCTGATGACATTCAGAGAAGAGAGAAAAACAATAGACAATTGAATATATATAAATAATGATAAAAAGATAATCAGTGCTTAGGAGGGAACTAGAGCAGGTTAAAGGGATGTCAGTCTGAGGAGTTGGAAGCTGATGTTTTATGTTAGGTGACTAGGGAAGACGTCAATGGTAAGTGACATTTGATCAAAGTCTTAAAGGAAGTTAGAAAGAAAGCCAAGACAGTATCAATTGCAATTAGAGGGGACAGGAAGGGCAAAAACCAGGAGTATTCTTGGTGCATAGTATCTTTGAGGGCCTACAAGGAGGAGAGTAGGGTTGGAACAAAGAGGATGAGAGAAAAAGTGTTAAAATTGAGGTCAGAAATGTTTTGGAGTGAAAATGACCTTTGAAGGGCCTTATGAAACATGATGGGACTATTTTGAAGATTTGAGGAGATAATGGTCTAATTAGACTTAAGTTTTATGGGGATCACTCTGAATGCTATGTGGAAAGTAGCGTAAAGAAGAGCAAGAGTGGAAGAAGGAACACGAGTTAGGAGTTTATTTGGTAAGCGAGGCCAAAGTCAGTGGTGGCTTCAGTTGGGTTGTAACGAGGAAGATGGTAAGAAGTAGTCCGATTCTGGATCTCTTTTAAAGATGGAGTCAACAGAATCTACTGATGAACTGCATGTAGGTTAAGAGAGGAAGCAAGGAGTCAAAGACGCCTTCAGAGTTGTCTGTTGTTGTTCTATTTGTTGGTTTGTTTGTTTTTGTTTTACTCAAGTCGCAAGAAAATGAATCACCATATGCCAAGAAAACTCAGGAAAGACAAAAATAGGGAATAGGGCTTGCTTTGAGACTTGTTAAATTTGAAGTATCTATTAGCTATTGAAAAAGAATCAATGTTGCAGGCCTCACTAGGACTTTGGAAGACCTGCTTACAGGACACCTGAGACTTGAGTTTCAGGAGGGTTCTCGCTATCCTAACTGATGAGAGTGGCCTAGTACGTCTAAACTGTTTATATACAATCCATATGGTTCATGCTGAATACCCTGTCTCCTTTTGGGAGTCTGGAATTTTGGTGTGCATTAAGAAGAGGGTTTCTACTTGACCAGCCTCCTATTAAATCCCCAGACACTGAATTTCTCACAAGTTTGCCTGGGAGGCAATATTTTAAGTGTGTTGCCATAACTAGTTGCTGGGAGATTAAATATGCTGTCTGTGACTTCACAGGAAAAGGACTTTTGGTTATCTGTGCCTGTTGTCCCCCAGACTTTGTTCCATGCACCTTTTCTTTTATTTACTTTGCTTCGTAACCTTTCACCATAATAAATCATAGCCACCGGTATGACCATACTCTGAATCCTTTACATTCTTTTTATGAATCTTTGATCTGGGAGTGGTCTTGGGATGTCCCTGACACAACCTTCCAGACAAAAATGTCGACTAAGCAGTTATCTGTGTAAGTCTGGAATTGGGAAAGATAAAGCCTGAAGTGATAAATTGGAATTGTTCTAAATTGGCTTGAGCATGTCATTGCTCTGGATGAAACCACATAAGCTTTAAGTGAAGACAAGTAAATTTGTCAACAGCCAAAACCATCAGCATTCCAAAGCAGAGAGTTGGTGATGATGGGGAAGTCTGTCAAAGGATCTTGAGAAGGAATGAATAGTTCAGAAAGAAAAAAAAAAGAGAGAGAGAGAGAGAGAGAGAGAGAATGGTGTCAGGAAACCCAAGGCAAGAAGGTGTTTGTGTAAGGAAACTTCCTGCCGTTTTTCATCCCAAATTCTCTCTTGGGCTCTCTTGCCTTTTAGAGTTATAAACCAAATGTCTCCTGGATTAACTCCCATGCCCCAGATGAAATCTCAGAACCATCCCTCCCCTTGCCTCTGACCCCCAGCTCAGTATATTCTGATTATCTAATTCTGTAAAATTAACCATGTCAAAATTGATACAAATAAAACAATTCTATTACATTCACAATATGGAAGGACAGAACTTCACAGAGATTGCTTTTCTCTGCTGCACGATGCTTAGGACCTTAGCCGAGTATGTGGGAAAGCTGGAGACAGCTCCAGCTGGAGCCATCTCATGTGGCTGGTGTGAGATATGTGGCTGGGTTCTGGCTGTTAGCTGGTCACCTTGGTTCTTCTCCATGTGTGCTGGTGCTGCGTTGTCCAAGACAGCTTTTCAATTTATACATCTGATGCCTATAATGATGGATAAAATGCCTAGACCCATCTCTCTCTCTCTCTCTCTCTCTCTCTCTCACACACACACACACACACACACACACACCTCTTCTCTGAATAGTTCGTTTGAGCATACAGGTCTCAGATAGTTGCACTTTTTTTATAGCAGTTGTCTTTCCTCAGAGTGAACATTCCAAGAGTCTCAGAGAACTTGTTTTATGACCCGGGCTTGGAAATCTTAGAATGTCACTTGTGCCAAATTATTTTAGCCAAGCAAATCTCGAAGCCTAAATCCAAAAGAAAGGTATTAGGGGGAGGAGTTGAAGGGATGAATATACATTATCCTATTAGTCTGACTTGCATGTGGAATAAAGCATATAAAGTATTGTTTTTATTAATTTACTAGTAGGATAATAATTTGGATATGGACCAGATATGTCTCTTGTTGATTGTTGTTTGCCCTTTTCCTCCATTTATATATCTTATTGTAAAATCAAACAAATAAATGAATGTTTATATTAGATATTCTGCATATTATTTTACGGTCTTTACTACGCCTTGACTACAGATAATTTTTAGTAATTCTTGATTGATATGTGTAGAACCACTACAGCACCTGCTGATAGTCCACGTATGCATTACTCCACATTCCATACCTCGCATGTACATTTGGGCAATACAAATTGCTTTGAACTGTTCACATATTAGCTAAGCCATCAAGAAAATGGATCAAAGCCTAGAAATCTATGTTTCATTTACCACTTTAAAATTTAAATGTAGGCTCGGCGCCTGTGGCTCAAGTGGCTAAGGCACCAGCCACATACACTTCTAAGGTGGTGGGTTCGAATCCAGCCCGGGCCTGCCAAAACAACACCGGCTGCAGCCAAAGCCAGGCATTGTGACAGGCGCCTGTGGTCCCAGCTACCTGGGAGGCTGAGGCAGGAGACTCGCTTGAGCCCAGGAGTTGGAGGTTGCTGTGAGCCGTGATGCCACGGCACTCTACCCAGGGGGACAGCTTGAGGCTCTGTCTCAAAAAAAAAAAATTAAACATATGTTTAAATTTCAGATGGTAATCTCACCAAAAATTTACTGTTCTAGTTTAACTCCATCAGAAAAGTTGAAAAATGGAGACATATGAACCTTTTTTATTTTTTTTTTTCCTCTGGGCACAAAGTCCCAGCTACTTGGGAGCCTCAGGCAGGAGGGTTGCTTTAGCAGAGGAGCTGGAGGCTGCAGTGTGACGTGACTGCAACAGAATGAGTTTTTACATTCAGAATCCTTTGGAGAAAACGGTAGTGACATTGTCAGACCTAACTGCCTAGGATTTCTAACAACCAAGTTGACTCATAATGGCCGTTTATTATGCCATAGAACATTTTTGCATCTCTCGAGTTCACAATGAAAAAGGCCCATTTATAAAACCTCTATTACTATACCTGTCACCGATGAAATAGAAAAAAACTCCTTCAATAAGCCACATGCATGCAAAAATAAATGACATACAAATTTATAGTATCGCTGAGTATATGCTTATTTTTTTCATCCTTTTGCACCGTATATGTAGTTTTTTAAAAGTATGATTATTTCCGGTCACTGAGATGCGTTCTCTAAAAGGGTGAGATCACATGTAAATTGTTATTCACAGTGAACATCAGACGCTCTGAGTTTTAATCAAGGTTCAGAGACTATAAGCAGCCACGATGGTTAGTTTAGAACCACCTTCATGGTTGTTCTGTACCCCAGCGGTGGGTCCGTCGTCGTTATAACCGTGCTGACACCAGACAGAAGAGGAAATATGCAAAGGTAGAAAATGGAAGAAGTGCTTATGAATAAAAATGCAATAAAAAGATGAGATGTAAAGTAAGCCTGTAAAAATTGCATCAATGTGCCATCTTAAGAGACCCCCACTTCAGTTTTGATTGTTGTATTTCTTTATATTTGACAAAAGTGCATGATTTTGAGAAAAAAAGTTGTCATTTTTGTTTGTTTGTTTTAAAGAAATGAGGTCTCTCACTATGTGGCCCACGCCGCAGTGCAGTGGCTATTCACAGGTGCGACCAACCGTGTCACACTGCAGCCTCCAGCTCCTCAGCTAGAGCAATCGTCCTGCCTGAGGCTCCCAAGTAGCTGGGTCTTTGTGCCCAGAAGAAAAGAAGACAAAAAGGTTTTCTATGCCTCCGTGTCTCAACTGCTCTGATGAAGTTAAACTAGAACAGTTTATTTTTGATGAAATTTCCATCCGAAAACCAGAAAATAATTTCTTACCCACAAGTCTGTGAAAACAATTATTGGTTTATTTACTTTATCATCTAATGCTTAAGTTAAAATAAACGGGGTAGGGGTGTAAAGATATTAAATTGAACACGTACAGAAGACGAAGAGGTGGGTTATATGCGTGTGAGAACGCGGTGTACGTGTGTGTGTAACATTTCGGCAATACTCGACTCTCATAAGCATTTAACTACTTCCGATGTTTAACCTGTCTTCCCCTTTCTCAATTTTTATGATATTCAGGCACATTATCATTTTCTGTGAACACAGCTTAGATTCTGGCTGGATTGGCTGCGGTTATGCAGTGGCACTTTTTGTTGTAGTCCTTTTACAAACCCTGATCCTTCAGCAATATCAACGTTTTAACATGCTCACCTCAGCAAAAATTAAAACAGCTGTAATTGGACTGATCTACAAAAAGGTAAAAAAAAAAATTAATGTAAGTAATTCTCAATTTCTAAATGGTATGTTTCCTTATGTACTTTAAAATAAGGAGACTAGCTGGGCTTGGTGGCTCATGCCCATAATCCAGCACTTGGGAGGCCGAGACAGGTGGATTGCCTGAGCTCACAGGTTCAAGACTATCTTAAGCCAGAGCAAGACCCCATCCCCCACCCCCCAAAAAGCCAGCCAGATGTTGTGGTGGGCACCTGGAGTCCCAGCTATTTGGAAGGCTGAGGCAAAAGAATAGCTTGAGCCCAAGAGTTGGAGGTTGCTGTGAGTTATGAGGCAATGGCACTCTCCTGAGGGAGATAAAGTGAGACTCTGTCTCCAAAAAAAAAAAAAAAAAAAAGACGAAAAAGAAGGGGACTAGAAAGATAGGATAGTATACTAAAAAATTATTAAGATGTCCTTCATACGTATTCACTTTGCTTTAGAAGAACTTTGACTCCTATTGGCTACATTAATTTCTCCATAGTCCCTTCTGCCCTAACACATGAAATTAGATGATGATCCTTGTCTTATGATATGTCATTTATCTGACCTTCAGAAACTGAGTGGAGTTGAATGTCGAAATGATTGTCCATCTCAATGCATCCATAAAATTTCCTCTCTTCACCAGTCATTTTCATTCTACAGACTACCTTTTCTGTCTCCCTCTGCTCAAACTACCTTATTTTTTCTTGCAACAAAGCCATCCTTTTCTATTCAATCATTATGAGCTCTTCTTTCATTCTAAGCTTTGCACCCCAAACTGGACTAATTTTTACTCCTTATGTAACCTTAAAATTTACTTTGTCCTTTCCTTCAAATACAATTTTAAACAACACCTCTTTACCATCCACAGCCTTTTATTTACATCCTACTTATTAATAGTTAAAGAATTTCCTTCCTCCCTACTTATCAACTAGTTATTTAATGAACATGAGTATCAGGTTCTTACTTTGTGCTCCGCTGTGCATGGTAGGTTCTTTGATAAGTGTAACCCTAACATTTCAGGAGGCTGAGGCAGGTGGATTGATTGAGCTCAAGTGTTTGAGACCAGCCTGAGCAAGAGCAAGACCCATCTCTACCAAAAATAGATAAACTAGCCAGATGTGGTGGTCTAGTACCTGTACTCCTGGCTACTCAGAAGATTGAGGCAAGAGGATAGTTAATCCCAAGAGTTTCAGAGTTTCAGGTTGCTGTAAGCTATGACACCATGGTACTTTACCTAGGGCTACAGAGTGAGATTCTGTCTGGGGAAAAAAAAAAAGCAACAAAAACAAACAAAATAGGAACTTATTCCCTTACTCTATCCTCACCATTTAAGACAGTGACTTTTTAAAATTTTTGGTAACAGTTGGATGACTGAGCAAATGAGTGAATGAATGAATGAGTCCTTGCCTTTAAGAAATTAGGAAAGTGTTAGCATATGTAATAAACATGTGAAGACTAAATGCAGATTTAACAAATTTATTTAATCAAAGTTTTCCCTGATACAGGAGCCTTTAGAGATAAAGACCCCCAAACCCTAGGCAAACTGTCCATTTTTATGCTTAGGTTTGATGAAAAATGGAAAGCCTTATAGAAATGCGAATCCTGCAACACTTCCTGGCACACAAGAAGAAATTAAAGAACGTTTTTGTAAATGTTTTGTGACCCCACCTTCGGGCTCACCATATGCTGTCCTGCTGGCTGAGAATCATCAGGATAGGGAGTTTATGAGCCTTCCAGCTCTACATTAATGAAGTGCATGGCTTCCAGCTGAGCGGTCAGGAAAGTTTCATTGTTAATATTCCACAATGTGGGGCTGCTGTTGGAATAACGAGACAAAAAGTACAGAAATTACTACAAAGCCTGCTCAGAAAATAGTGAGTAGATTCTGTCTGACGAGAAACAAGATTTCACGTGCAGGATGGTGAGGAGTGATAGTAGAGACAGAAGAGATTGCGTCTTAATTTTTTTTTTTAAAGAACCTTGAAAGATATATTGTAAAAATACACTTTAGTTCTATAGGCAGTCGGGATCCAGTTGAGACAAAGGGTGGATGATCAGAACAAAAGGTTTGGAAACAAGCGAAGCTGGAAAGAAGGAGAAGCAGCTGTTGCAGTATTTTGGGGAATAAAGACATGAATTAGCATCAAGGCATGAATCTAGAAACAAACAAATACATGCAAGGGAGAATGTGAAGAGGCAAAACAAATATTATGATCAATAAAATGAAACAATAGTGCATTGAACTCAGGGATGCTGAAGGTGTTTCCGTCAGCAGGAGGAACTGAGGCTTGGCACTGTATCTGGTTCATCAGGATCTTCGTAGAGCCTGATACAGTAAGTGAAACGAATTAAGTTCCGAAAGAATAAATGAGTCACCCGGTGAAACTCTGTGCATGTGAGAAGACTAGGGCTTCTACGCAAATACTGTTGAAAGAAATCTCAAACTGGGATAGAACTTTATGTTTCTTAGAAAGACGATGAAGGTAACAATATACTTTAGCTAATTTTTATTTCAGCTAAAGAGTATTTAAAAACTCCCCAACTTCTTCCATCATTGAAGGTTTTAAAGATGGGTGTTTTCTTTTCATCCAAGTTTAGTTTCTCTTTTATCAGATTAAAACACTTCCTGTCAGACACTTGTGCAAGGTTGCGCCATCCGCTGTAATCAGGCCGCCTTTTGCAGTATTCTGTCAAATTGCTCCATATGACAAAGACAGTTTAGATTGTACAATTTAGCAATAAAGGGTAACCAAGTTACCCTTCACGGATTGTGAATTTTGTCTTTTACAAAAAAAAATGGCTTATTAGTCAGAAAAAAATAAAAACAAAAATCAGTTCTAATGTTAGAAATGCTGTGTACAATACATTCAATTATATGTGAATTTTAGTCTTTAATATTCTGAAGTAATTTTTTTCTTTTATCGTCAGGACACTTAACATGAGACCTATCATCTTAATTAAAAGGGTAAAACACATTATTGGTGACTGTAGGTAAAATATTATACAGCGGATCTCTAGACCTTACTCATCTTATGTGGTTAATTGAAACTTTGTACCTATTGATTAATAATTCCCCAATTTCCCTTCCTCTTCAGCCCCTGGTAACCACCATTCCAGCATTTCATTTTATCAATTTGACCATTTTAGATACCTTAATTAAGTAAACTCATGCAATATTTGTCTTTCTGTGTCTGGATTATTTCATCTACCTTAGTGTCACATACTGCAGAATGTCCTTCTTTTTTAAAGCTGGATACTTATTTCTCCAAAGAAGATATACCAATGGCTAAGAGGTATATATATTAAAAAAAAAAAAAAACATTATGACTAATCATCCTGGAAATTAAATCAAAGTTGTGAGCTATCACCTCACACCTGTCAAGATGGCTATGATCAAAGAAACAAAAGACAAGTCTTGGCAAGAACCTGGAGAAACCAGAATCCTTGCACACTGTTGGTAGGAAGGCTAAATACTACAGCCACTTGGAAAACAATATGGGGGTTCCTCAAAAATTAAAAATAGAACTACTGTAAGATCCAGAAACCCTGTTTCTGGGTATATGCACAAAAAGATTAATATCAGGATCTGGAAGAGATATCTACTCTATGCTTTGCACCCCTATCCATAATATCTAAGACGTAGAAACAACCTGATCAATCAGCAGATGAATGATAAAGAAAATATGCTATGTATACATACAGTGGAATATTATCTATTTCACTGGAAATTTTAAATGGATTTCTTTCAGCATAATTAGTAAGAATTTTCAATACATATTTTAGGGGTATTGGGTTGAAAATGTAAATATTAAATAGTGAGCACAAGTGAAAAGTGAGAATTAGGCCCTGGAGCAAAAGATCTATTTCTATCTGCTCCATGAGGCCTTTCCCGTACTCTTATCTAAGTTCCCATGGCCCTTATTAGTTGCTTCTGCACTTAGAATTGGCCTGTTTGTGTAGCTCCACAGGCAGACTGTAATCACCCCAAGAATGGAAACCATGTCCTTTTTTAATTTTCCATAAATTTTTTGCATAGTGCTGTTCATCAGCATGCCCTTGATATTTGTTGATTTGTTGATGTATTTTGTGCGGATAAAACTGAGACAATTAGGCATTATGGGGATAAAAGGGAGGAAAGCTTCAATCTAACTAGAAGAGATTTATTTTTGCAACTTTGTAATTAACAAGAGATGAAGTGTTAATTGCTTGGAAACTAAAACGTTAACTCTCTACCAATATGCAGGGAATTCCAAAACTGTGTACTTGGACGAATCATTATGTTTCTCATGTAAAATTTACCTCTCTTGATTGTTTATGATCCCAATACATAAATAACCTTGTATAGTTCCACAAACTAGTTAAAAGTTGACCTTAAAATATACTGTTATTTGATTAAAAGATGCCCCATAAGCTACGGAGTCCTAAATATTTTGCTTCTCTTTCTACAGTCCCTGCTTTTATCAAATGTCTCTCGAAAAAAGTTTTCTACTGGGAAAGTTATTAACTTGATGTCAGCAGATGCCCAGCAGCTCATGGACTTGACCGAAAACCTCAGTCTCCTCTGGTTAGGCCCTGTTCGAATCCTGGTGGCCATAGCCCTCCTTTGGAAAGAGCTAGGCTCAGCCGTACTAGCAGGGGTGGCAGTCCTTGTGTTTGTCATACCAATAAATACTTTAGCTGCAACAAAAATTAAAAAGCTGAAGGTAAGAAAATGACTGCCTCAGGCTACACATTTCAAACAGAAGCCGAGTTTTCTGACTTGTCAACAATAACATCTAGCTAATTCTCTATACATGGAAATCATCCAAATCTACCATTAGTGTACTCATTTAACCAGTGTAATGACTGGGCATCTATCCCGTGCAGTCATTGCTCTAGGCAGAGAAATACAGCAGTGAGGAGAACTCACAAATTCCACCTCTCTGGGGGGTAGGGGGGACACAGGCATCAAGTAAAAAGATACATAACATTATGCCTTGTGGCAATCTGTATCTGAAGAAAAATAAGTATGGATATGTTGATGGACAACCAAAGGGTGCCCTTTTACATACAAGGGAAAGAATGTCCTCCAAAAGGAAATGTATAGCAACAGGATAAAGGAGTAACCCACGTGGGTGTCTGAAAACAATGTATTTCAAGCAGAGGGAACAGTCCACCTGCAGCTGGAGGTAGGGGTGTGCTGGGATGTCTGCAGGGTGTTTGGACTGCAGGCAGCCAGTGGACAGTAGATGCCTCACGGAATGATTTTTAACATCCTTCCTTTACATTCAGTTATTCATCTTACCATCAATACTGTGGATGCGTTGTGACCTCTCACGTGTGTCAGTGTGCCCGATGCCGTGGTGTAGGGATGGAGAAACAGCATAGCTCAGGGTTCTGAAGATCAGCCCACTATGATGACACATGATTTCACACATTAAATCAATATACACAGACACAGATGCATTGTCTATGAAACTATGTTTCATTATTTTAAATGAATCAAATATTAACAATGTCAATGTACTCATCTGGAAATGTATTAATCAAATATTAGAGGAAACAGCATATATGTACCTCTATGTATATCATGCATATATGTATTTATATAATTGAACCAATTTTTAAAGTAGCTATACCTATGTACATGTGTATGATAGAGAGATAAATAATAAAAATATATAGCTACAAATGTATTCATAGACACATAGAAGTAATCTAGAGATCATAGTCTTTTAGGAATAGTTATCTATAGAGTGGAATTAGACAGAAGGCAGGGAGATTTTTACTCATTTGAATACAGTTAAGTGATAAAAATGACACTTTTGTTATTTTTTTTGAAATTTTCAAAGATGACTGATCTTCAAAGATGAAAACTAGAAAATAGCATATGACTGTGAAGGGGAAGTATTAAAGATGCTGGTGTTCAGAATATCAGTTTCGGTTATAACTATAAAGAATACTTTTTTCAAACCAGTTGTTAAGTATTCTGGGTTTTAAATAATGTCACTTAAAGTACGGTTATTAAAAATGGAAATACATTTTCTGAATTTTAATGAGTCCCACAACCTTCCTAGAGATTTCAAGATTATGTGCAAATATATGAAATAGAAAATATGCCTTTAAATTATGCAAATGATGTTGTGAGTGTTAACTCGTCACTGCGTTCTTCACAAGATACACAAACGCCTGACATATGATATTGATTGCCAATGTTGGTGGAAGATACGCTTAATAAGCAAGACCCAAACGATGGGAATATGATCATAGTTAAATATTTGAATAAACATAGAACAATTACATAGTATTTATAAGAAGAAAAGAGCTGGTATTTAAAAATATACATTTTAATTATTCTAATTCCAAATAACTAATCTGACTTATGGAGAGCTTCATTTTTATTCCTGTGACATGTCTGTTATAAATATATGTGTACATATATATGTATATGTATATACATATTCTTGTATATATAGATATAGAGATAACTGATAAAATTTTGGGAAATGTATTATGTTTTTTGTGGGGGGGGTTGTGGTTTTTGGCCAGGGCTGGGTTTGAACCCGCCACCTCCAACATATGTGGCCAGTGCCCTATTCCGTTGAGCCACAGGCACTGCCCTGTATTACATTTTAATAGTACATATGTGGATGGTGGTATTTTGTTATTCAATTTTAAACAAATTGGATTTAAATAAATATTTCCTACTATTTTCATACTGCTGTTGATTCCTGCTGGTTTCTTTGAAGTTACCTACTTAAAACTATTTTCCAGCATTATTTCCAATATGATACATGTTTTATAAGATGTTTTTCTCAACTACATCTTATATAAAATAGGGAAAATAGACTATACTTAAGAAGTGGCTGTGGCCATAGAAGTACTATCAATTTTGTCAACTGTGTTCTTATTTTCTTTCCATTGTATAGAAAAGCCAAAAAAAGAACAAAGATAAACAGATAAAACTACTCAAAGAAATCTTACATGGAATTAAGGTAATACATGTAAAAAGGATATGCTTTTGAATTGACTATTTAGAGTATAACAATAAATTAGTTACTAAATGAAGTTTGTCCCATCTTCAGTATCTCAAACTGATGATATATGTATAATTATTGGGAGGGCGTTTCAGATTCCAGATCTGTAGGCATCCTTATTGCTAAAATAGCATTTAAATATAAAGCCAAATAAAATGTAGACATGTTCTTTTTGTTTCTTGCCCAAGAACTAAAGGCAAATACTCTACAAGACACAAAATATTACTCATTTTAAGGAATAGTATGGAATGGATGGGACAGGCGAAAATGGCAATGATCTCGCCATGCATGTAAAGGTGGAATTATAAGGGAGAAGTGATATCAGGTAGCTCATTTATGTGGGATACCAATGATCATATAAATGCTACTCTATAAGTATGTTTTAAATTGTTATTTTCCATGGGAAAGTTACCTTATCCATGCCACTCATACTTTCTCTGTAGTAAAATGAATGAAACCTCATATACATGTTTGAATAAACTTTCATATACGTAATTTCAGATTCTACTGCACTTAGATTATGCTTTTCAGATTTTTGTAAGAGGTAAAGTTTACAAAGCCGATGTGCAATTTCTTTCTGGATTTGTCAGTAGCCGTTGTGTGTACCAATCATGTGTACACTTTGATTCACCTTAGAATCAACAAGGGCTCTTTCGTACGGTGTTATGTAGAGCTTTCACACAATTATAAATTACTGAAGTGAAAGAAATTTTTACCTTGAAGAAGCCTTAGAAGGGACTGATAGACACTGATTTATATGAAATTTCATAACATAGCTCTGAAATTTAACTTCAATTATTTAATGAGGTCACACACTCCAAAGTAATATAATTCAAATGCAACTCTCATTGGTTAGTTGATAGAGCTTGCATGGGAAAAGTACGAAAATGCAATGCTTATAGATTTTAAATATTCAGAAAACAAAATTAGCAGGGCATACATTGTCTGTAAAATAGCAGAACGTTTCTTCAAGATCTGAGTTAAGTCCAAGATTTGAAATAGTAGTAGTCTTATCGGGGAACAGACCAGGAAATTGGTAGAGGTCCAAATGGTGATTAGGATAGTTTAAAAGTGCAAACAGTTGGCATCCTTGGGGTTTGATAACATGTGTCATAATTATCTCTTGGGTAATACCGATAATTTCTATTATGTATCAAATTGTTTATGTTTGAAATGCTATACTTATCATTTTATAGCTATTTTTCATATAATTGCCAAGAAAAATATTTCTCATTCCCATAGGGTGGTGGCTGTGGCTCAAAGGAGTAGGGTGTTGGCCCCATATGACAGGTTCAAACCCAGCCCCAGCCAAAAACTGCAAAAAAAAAAAAAAAAAAAATTAGGAAACAGAGACACACAGCAGTTAAGCCTCAGGACTAAGTTTACAGAGACAGTGAGAGTATATTAAGATGTGGGAGAGAGATTTATTTTAAAGAATTGGCTCATCTGATTGAGGGGGCTGGCAAGTATGAAAGTAGCAGGATTCAGACTCTGTTCTTGCCAACGGGAGAGTCTGCAGGAATTGATTCTGCAGGAATTGATGCTGCAGCCTTGAGTCTAGAGGCAAAATTACTTCCTCCATAGGGGCCCTCCATCTTTCCTCTTAAGACCTTCGCCTGATCTGACAAAGCTCATCTGTATTACAGATGGTAAATCAGCTTAATTCAGAATTTGCTGGTTTAAATGTTAATTACATCAAAGAAATACCTCACAGCCACATCTAAACTATTACTTGACCAAACAACTGGCCACCATAGTCCAGTCAATAGAGCAGGAAGTTGAATAGAGTCTATATCTCATTCTAAACTACGTGTGGTAGCCAGCGGGTGACCCTGCTCGCTGAGGTTTTGTTTTGTCTTGTTTTGTTTTGCTCAAACAACAGTTCACAATCTCAAAACATCAAGCACCTTTCAGAAAATGGTTTGAAGTCCCAAAGCATCTGTCTGGAAGAAATTGGGAAGCCAGGGGGAAAGCTTAGCTAGGAAGAAATGGGAAGTAGATGGTGATGGGGGATTGGACTAGTAGGACCTGGGACAGAATTGGGCTAGGCAGAAACTGCTATGGAGCTGTGCCTGGAGCTAGAATGTTACCAGAGTCCAGCTCAGAAGTAAGTTACTGGGGGATTCGAAGGACATAAGGCTGGAGAAGGATGATTCCTTCCCCGTCCTAACCCCCAGCCCCCAAATCTGTAATTCAAGGAAATATTTTGACTTACAGTAGAAGCGGTTTACTCCTATTTATGAGGGCACCATCATTTTTTACCTTCCCGTGTGTGGGTGTGGTATATATTTATGTATTTTTTCTTCTACAGTATGGACTGCCAAATAATCATTGTCTGACTTTTTTACAGATTCTCAAGCTTTATGCTTGGGAACCCTTCTATCAAAATAAGATTATGGAAATTCGAGATCAGGAATTGGAATTTAAAAAATCAGCTGGGTATCTTACCATATTCTCTAGGATGGCGTTAACTTGCATTCCATTCTTGGTGAGTATCTATAATATTTCCTGTTTTGATTTTCAAATTTGATCTACAGATTCACTTCCCAGTGATCTGGGATTAAGGTATACAAAGTGAAGCTTTCTATATATGAATTGAAATTTTCATGAAATATATGTATTTATTTATGTAGATGAGAGAACAAAGTTTTAAAGGAGAGGAAATATGTATGTTTTTATTGCTGTGTATATTTTGTATATAATAAGATTTTTCTTCTTTGTAAATTTCTCACAGATTGAAAATATGCATATGTACTTCTTAAAAATATACTCTGCCTTTCAGAGTTTAATTCCAGCTCTAAAATTTAATAGCATAACTGTGTACATTAATGCAATCATGGAGTACAGTGTGCTGTTTTCATATACATTTTGAAATACTCTCATCAAACTGGTTAACATAACCTTCATGTCATTTTCTTAGTTATTGACTTAAAGCGTTCATACTCTGCTTTTAGAAAGATTCACTTGTACCCTTGTAAGATAAACCATAGAGGTGACCCCACCAATCACCCTCCCTCCCCTCATCCATCCCCCTCATCCCCCCTCCCACCCCCTTCCCATATTCTAAGGCTATAATTAGGTTATGACATCCTATGAAAGCTATGAATTAGTTTCAAAGTCAGGTTGTGTACATTGGATACTTTTTCTTCCATTCTTGAGATACTTTGCTAAGAAGAACATTTTCTAATTCCATCCATATAAACATGAAGGAGGTAAAGTCTCCATCTTTTTTTAGGGCTGCATAGTAATAAATTCCTTTTAAGCAGTGCTCAAGTCTGCCTTACGTTGAATTGGAAAGGGAAATAACATTTACTGAGTGTTTTCACTGCATATCAGACAAGTTATCTACATTGTCTCATTTCATTCTTACAATAATAAGGCATTATTTTTCTCATTTCACGAGGGACAAACTAGTTTGAAAATATCTTCAAAGTTAAAGAATTAGGATTTAGAGATAAATTGATATGAAATAAGCTTACTCTCTTTCTATTGCACCATGTGGACATCGGGAATCCCATGCTGTTTAGAGTATGAATTGCCTTAGAATATGAAGCAAGGGCAAAAGCTAAAGGATAGACCAGCCACATATAACTACAGTGTCATTTCTAATCAATATTGGCACTCCAGGAAATGATGAGATCACAGGAAATCGTCTATGTCTCCCTTTATAATTTAAAATGTTATTATTTTTTTCATCTAACCAAACTTTGAGTATTTTTGAAGAAAAATCAATATCTGCATTTGGAACACTTTGGTAAAAATGTCCAAGAAGCGTTTGCTTAAGCCAGTTACACGATAGTCAATATACTCCCATGCGTTTAAATGAAACTTATAAGACCAAGTATGACTCGTATAAGCCGGGATGTATTCCTATCTACTTCAGTTAATATGACACAAGGAAAGCATAATTATTATGTGTAAGTTAGAATGTCTGCACACACTACTTGAAAATAAGTGTACCTAAAACTTCTGCATTTTAAAGAAAAATGAACTGATACACAATTTAAATGGGAATACTAACTCCAGTAAAATTATGACGCATCTTACAGAAAAGAGTTGCACCACATATCTCAAGGATGTTATTGTCCACAATTTTATGGTCCATGCTGAACATATATTTTATGTCCTTCAATAAGAATACTGAATCTCAGTAACTAAAACAATAATATTAAGATTCTTTTCTAATGTGGAGGACTGTACCTCATTATTATCCGTCAATATTTGAAGTAAATACCATCTCTCTATTTTTTTAGGTGTCTCTGGTGACCTTTAGGGTTTATTTATTACTGGATGAAGAAAATATTTTAACCGCCACAAAAGTGTTTACATCTGTGTCTTTGTTTAATATTTTAAGGATTCCTCTGTTTGAATTGCCAGGGGTGATCTCAACAGTGGTCCAGGTACATACGAAGTTTCCTTAAACTAAGGATCGTTCCTTTGAGGAAATCTATCTGTGTTTCGGATCTTTCTTTGCCTTTGTTCTTTACTTATTTTACCTTCCGTGGTTACTTAATGCTGCCCTGAGTTAATGAGTAATAAAGAACATCACAGAATGGAAGGAATCCTGTCTTCCATGCTTATGCTTTTTTCCCATCCATGTATCTTTTAAATATTTCCATATATTCTGTCACTTTGCGTGTTAAGTTCTATTTTTTTCTTTTTACTTCGTTTTTTAAAAGTTGGTGATAGCAGCTATGCCATCACAGGATTCATTTTCTGTTTCCAGCTGAACATTTATAATTAGGCCATTTGTCCAGAACTGAATTGCATATTTCCCCAGACTTCAGCAGCATTTCATCTCTATTGAATAAATAAGCAGGGAGAACAGGGCCTTGATAAAATCAGACTACCAGCAAACCTCCTGTGACATGCCTGGTGCAGCCTGCTAAGAGCTGTAATCTCCAATCCCTGGAGATACTATATACAATGATCAGATGGCTGTGAAACCACAGGGAATCCAAAAAAGTTATTTCCTTGATGCTTTTGTCCTGAGACCTACCAAGTTAAATTTCCCCGATGGCAGGTTTTATAACAGTTGTCTGGGCATTCTCCATTGAGTCCTTTTCCTCAAGGATTCATAAGCAAAGTGAGTCTCTGCTTATGATTCAGCTTTTTGATCTAAGATCTTTGTCTTTGTTTTCTTATTATTATTTAAGGAGTAACATAATTGAACAATAAAAACAAATTAAGCCATTTTGTTACATCACTATCATTTTTTTTCTCTTTTTTTACTTATAATAACCAACAGAGGGCGTAGAAGAACTTTTGATGTGATGCTTTTAACACATGTTTTCACAGAGCACTTCTCCCAAAGATGTCAGTTACGAGAGTAATGGTTTGTGGGTTTTTTGTTTGTTTGTTTTAATTAGAATCCAGGTAAAGCTCTGGTTTCTCGAAGTGTTTTCCAACTCCTACTGATATACTGCTGCCTTCACTTAATAACTAACAAGGACAATTTTCCTAAACATAAAAGAAAGAAAGAAAGAAAAACTTGTACTAATATGAGTGACACACTTGATAAAAAAACCTGTCACCTAATTACATCTTTTCTGTTAACAATAAAAATCTCCCAGTTCAAAGTAAATAAAAATGTACTAGAACTTTCTTATAAGTCAGTTTCAGGAAAATAAATGTGATTTTATTTATCCTAATAGTAGTTAAACATTTCATAGCTATTTTAAGTGAATATTTTCCTTACCAAAATCATAATTCTGTTTATCACTAAGAGCAGAATTCATTCCTCAATCTCAAAATTGCTTTTAAAACCTAATCCTTCTCAATCACAGTGATATATCACTTGGTACCTGCTAATAAGATGGCTATTATCAAGAAGTCAAAAGATCACAAGTGTTGGCAAGGATATGAAGAGAAGGGAACCTGGGAGCTTTTATATACTGTCGGTAAATGTAAATTGTACAGTCTGAAAAAGTATGAGTGTTCCTCAAAAAATTCAAAATAGCAGTGCTATCTGATCCAGCAGTCCCACTTCTGGGTATATACACACAATGGTACTACATTCACTATCTTGAAAAGATATATGTTTTCTGATGTTCACTACAATGTTATTCAGCAGCCAGCATATAAAATTAACCTGTGTCCATTAACAGATAAGGGAATAAAGAAAATGTAAACGCACAACGTTTCAGCCTCCATAAAGGATATCCCACCATGTGTGACCACATGGCAGAATATTAAACTAAGTGACGTAATTCAGACAGAGAAAGAAAAATACTTACATAGGGAATCTAAAAATGTCTAAATCCATAAAAACGGGGAAAAGAGTAGCCAGGAAGTGAGAGGAAATGGGGAGATGTTGATCAAAGAGCACGAATTTCAGTTGTGAGTAAGTTCAGGACACTTAATACACATCATGGCGCCTGTGGTTAGTAATAATAGTATACTTAAAAATACCTAAGAGAGTAAATGTTAAATATTCTCACCACATACAAGGAAAAAAGATAACTATGTCAGATGATGACATGTTAATTGTTTGTAAACATTGTTTCAAAATATACATCAAGACACATTGTATACCTTAAATATAGGCAATTTTTGTCTTGTATACCTCACTAAAGCTGTAAAAACTAATCTTCCTATAATTATCAACTAAGCAGTTATTATGGTTTTTCTAGTATAACAAGGAATTTTTGTTTCTTCTCATAGTTCCTAGCTTAGATGACATTAGTTTTGATCTTAAAACTGTTCTTTCTTGGGCAGCACCTGTGGCTCAAAGGAGTAGGGCACCGGCCCCATGTGCCAGAGGTGGTGGGTTCAAACCCAACCCTAGCCAAAAATTGCAAAAAAAAAAAAAAGAAAGAAAAAAAAAAAAAACCTGCTCTTTCTCTTTAGGGATAAACTTATTTATAACAGTAAAACAATTTCAACTACACCTGTTACATGTCTTTATATTAACATCTTCGGTTTTGATAAAACGTTTTAATCAGAACATAATAGAACAGTTAGAACAGTAAAAACAAATTAAGCCATTTTTTACATCACACTCTTTCATTTTTTTCTTTCTTTCTTTTTTTTTTTTTTTTTTACTTATAATAACCAACAGAGGGCATAGAACTCTTAATGTGATGCTTTTAACACGTGTTTAAAAGCTCAAATACCTTCTCCTTGAACTTCCAATAAATTCCATCTGTGTTTATTTTCATAGACAAGACTATCTTTGAGTCGTCTGGAAGACTTTCTCAATGCTGAGGAGCTGCTTCCTCAAAACACTGAAACAAACTACATAGGAGGTCCGCCCTTTGCCCTCAATATGTATGTATTTCACTTCTGGGTTGAAGGTAATTGCTTCTAAAACGCATCTTTGTATTTTTTCTGCTTCCTAGATTATGCCATTGGGTTCACAAAGGCATCTTTCTCCTGGGATAAAACAGGGATTCCAGTACTAAAAGAGTAAGTTGTGAATTAGGGAAATTTTTTTTTAATTTTAATATTGGGATCGATAATATTTCTTATTTTTATTTTTTGAATTCTTAAAGAAGCTGCATATATTTACATTAGTGAGACTTTTTTTTATTTTAAGCCTCTCCCTGTATCTTTTGTTTTCCTGGTGATTTTACTGTCGCCAGCTGAGGACTGAGCAAGGTCACGCGCAAAGACCTAGCTTAGTTCCTGGCACCGAGTGACGGTAAATGAAAAAGATTTTCATTTCTTCTCTCTGCAGCACCAGGTTGGGCATTTGTTTGCATTTTGGAGGCTACGTGTTTGTAGAAAAATGTGAAAAGCCACAATTTCAGGGATGACACTCACGGCTGTGTACAGTGACTTACCTAGGAACATACATTAAGAACAACCGTAACAAAAATGTCCACTGTCATCTCTCTCCTCTCGTTGTCACACAGCTTGAATATCAAGATTCCAGAAGGAGCTTTGCTGGCTATTGTAGGGCAAGTTGGGTCTGGAAAATCATCTTTGCTCTCTGCCATGCTGGGAGAAATGGAGAAGCTTACAGGAGTTGCCCAAAGACAGGTAAAAACGACAATATGTTCCTTCAAGATTTCCTACTGTAAGTGGCTATAGACGCTCATCATTCCTGCCAATAAGAATGGATCAAATTAAACTGAAGATGCAAGAATTTAGTGGGCATTTCTAGTTTGTAACAAACATTTCCATTCCATAGAATCGATTAACTCCAGATGGATTAGAATTCTGTCTGCCAAATGCTTCGGCAAATCATTTATGAATGCTTATGGTACTTGTTTGATGCTATTAACTGAATTGCAACCAATTATAGAGAAATAAATGTGATTTATATTGTAATTTCATTGGGTTTCCAACTGTCATTCAGCAAGGTTCCCTCGTTAATTACAGCCATTTCATTTCTAAGAAGTCTCAGAACTGCTCACAGGTAGGATCTTTGACCTTCAAAAAACCTCAGAAAAATAATAGTATTAATGACTTATATTTAAGAATCAGCCTTTGGACTGTGGGGGAAGTCTACTGTTGGTTAATTGTCCTATTTTTAAATATTAATAAGAATAAAAGTTCAACAAGTTCATAATCCAAACATGCTTCCTTTTTGAACCACTAGGCTACCCAGTGAGTTTTTCCTTAGAGCCCAATCCATCCTCCTCACTAGTGACAAAGTTAAGAAGCTCTAAGTAGGTGCAACAGTTTCTCTTACCCAACTTTTTGGGAAAAATCAACTCTAACTTCCTTCTTCTTTTCTTAGGATGTATTTTTCCTCATATCCTTATATCTTTCCGGATCCCAATCCTTTTGTGACTTTTTTTCAGCATTACTGATACCTAGTTTAGGATCAAATACACGTATATGATTCCTATAACTTTTTCCGATGAGATTACACTTAATCACTTAATGAAAACCACTACTTTTTAACCTAAAATATGCCATCTTTGTATCTTTATGGTATTCATAATGATTGCAATCAGCCCTTTCTCTAACACTGAAGATGACTGTAACTTTCCCTAGACCAGCGAGTATCCTTTAAAAACCTAATAAGCGTCATAGCATTTTTTTTATTTTCACTTAATTTTTTCAGCTACTTTCACCAAGCAATTATCGAACACTTACTATGTGCCTAATATTTAGCCAAAGAAAAACAAACACGCGTTAAATATGCTCCTCTCCTTTCATAATCGAATGAAAGAATATCAAGATCAATTGTGAGAAATGTTTAAATCATGCATAAAAAATTCAAGTATAAAATACAGATTTTGCTTTGAGTAGTCAGAAAATGATTCAGAAAGGAGATAGCCTTTTATTTGATCTTGAAAAATAATTAGGAATCTGTAAAGATAAAAATGATGTCAGTTCTAGATATCCCTTGATGCCTTAATAATGGTGATGAGCTGAAAAGGCTGGGGTGAGGATTGAGTAAGATAATGTGCAAAGACCTCGCCTAGTTCCTGGCAGCGCGTCTGCTGGCTGCCTATGAATATTCATGTTTATCATCATCTTCATTCTGACTGCTGAGGCTCTCATGGTAAGATTTAGGGATCATTTTTTATATCTTTGACTGTTTATGACTAAGAAAGTGTTCATAGGAATAAAAGGAACCACAACAATTTCATTGCTAATGGCAAAAAACAGATAGAACACCCTTTCTTTGTGTTAAAATTATAGCTGTATAAGTCAGAAGACATTAACTGTCTCTATCACTTTGACCTTCAGGAAAGGTTTTGCTAGATCAGTGGCAGGATTTGAAGTATCACACTTTATTTGTTTTCCCAAATATATTTGATCCAGAGATTACATCTTCCTGGTTATCCCTAGTTATGTCATCATTATAACGGCACGACCAACTTAACATTTAGAGTTTTTTAAGTGTTTGTGTGCACATCTTCCTGTTTTTCAATGTTTCAGATGATCATTTTTTGAGCTATAGTTTATAGAGTGTAAGTGTTTACATTCTATAACTGCCAATTTTCTCTAAGCTTTCTCTAAGGACCTCTTGCTCTTAATATCAAGGGCTCAGACTAGACACTAGTTGTAAAGAGTGTTCAGTAATCAGTGATCTGTGATAGGACAGCATAGATTTGGAGAGCATTTTTGAACTAGCAACACTTCTATTGTCATTTCATTGTTAAGAATGCAACAAAAACATATTTTCACTGGCATGCGAGAGGCAAATAATAATTGTAATAACAATAACAAAAGAAACATATACATGTCTGTGAATATTGATCAGCTTTTTTTCAACTCAGATAATACCAATACAAGGCTATCACTCTCAAGGCAGTATTTAGTTTCTGCTTTATGTTGTGTATCATTTACATTGTATATCATATTCTTCAGTCTTTCTGCCTGTGTTCATTCTCTGTTCTGCTTAACTTGCTTAATGTGTAGCTAGTATTCAAAATATGTATCATCTATGGGCTGATTTAATATGCCTTCACTTCACAAGGCAATTCAAGAGCAATTACTTTTGTGTTCAAGACCAGGTCAGATCAGAATTATATTGGTTTTGATCAGAAGCCATTCTGTGTCTTACATACTCTACAAAGAAGAATGAAAAGTTAATCTTTGATCTTTAAAGAATTCAAATCAAAGGGCTAATAATACTTACATACATGCCTACATCAGGAAGTACTTTAAATGTCTGGTATTGTTACACAGTGTGCAGTAGGGAACATCCTCCTCATTCAATATTTGGGTGTAGTCTATGGGGCATATGGAGAAGTAGGGCTCTGGTTAAAGTACCATAGGTTCTTCTCAGGAAAAGAAGGGTTAGTTAAGAGGATAGTTTATGCAGCTGACTGTCATAGATTGGGTAATCATTTCAAGCCAGAAAATTATCAAACAATGAATTTGAGAACAGTGATTAATATAGAGGATACAGGACATGCCACCCAGATCCCCCTTCTTTTAAGGACTTGCCACCCAACTATAGCAGTACAATCACCAGCAAGTCACCTTCTTCAAGATTGGCTTTGGTTGAAGAAAACAGCCGGGGTCCCACTTTTGTTGAGCCTAACACAAGACAATTCTGATGGGTGATATTCTTCCATGGCTCTCTGGAGGGATGGCCAAGCTTGGTTGGGTCTGCATCACAGTATTACTCTTCCTTCTACCTAAACTTCCTTCCTCCTTTCCTTTATTGATCCCCAATAAATAACCTGCACCCCAAACTCTGTCTCAATGCTATAGACTGAATTGTGTCCCCTCAAATTTTATATATTAAGTTCTAATCCCCAGTACCTCAGACTGTAACTGTATTTGAAGATAAGGTCTTTATAGAGTTAAGTTAAAATAAGCTCATGAGAATAGGGCCCAGCCCTATATGGTGTTTTTAAGAGAAAAGGAAATTAGGACACAGAAGAGCACACAGAGGGAAACCACGTGAAGCACGAGGAGCTGACAGACATCTACAAGCCAAGAAGACAGGCCTCAGACAAAATCAGCCCTGCTGATGCCCTCATTTCAGACTTCAGAATTATAAGAAAATAAATTTCTTCTATTTTTGCCACCCACCCAAAGGTTATTGCAGCCCCAGTAAACTGACACACTCAGCACCTGCTTCCAGAGAACTCTGCCAGACTTAGATAAATCTGATAGATGCTATAGTGAAAGTAAATAAAAAGCACAAATTCACTTATTTGAAGGAAACTCGTATAATCGTTTCTAAGATTTGAATAGTATATCATGATCTATACTTCTTTTGTTTTCATTTTTGTCCACTTTTGAATTCAGTCGATTTCAATATGTTTTGGTTCAACATATGAAAAAACAATCCAGGCTCACAAAGAGATCTAGAGTTTTTTAATTAAAAATTCTATTTCAATACTAAAGAAGGCAAATCCAGAGACTAAACACGTGCCTTCAGTACAGTGAGTGCACGCGCAGCTTCTCCTTTTCTCTCGTTAAGAATTTTTCTTTCTCTTACTCTTTCTCTTTTAGGGCTCTGTGGCTTATGTTTCTCAGCAGGCCTGGATTCAGAATTGCAGTTTGCAAGAAAACATTCTCTTTGGCTCCATCATGCAGAAGCAGTTTTATGAGCGAGTGTTGGAAGCCTGTGCTCTCCTTCCCGATTTGGAGCAGTTACCAAATGGAGATCAAACTGAGATTGGAGAAAGAGTAAGGAGAATACAATTTATCATGTGCAGGAATGAAATTCCATTCAGCTGCTCTCATCAAATGTTTCTAGTCTTTTTACTCAGGTCTCAAGGAGCTGTACAACTTTGCTACACTATCCTTATGAAAGAGATATAGTATTAAAGACAAATAATTTTATATAACAGACTATTTGGAAAACGGATTAAAAATCAGTAAGAAATTCTGTTGTCAGTATTCATGTGGGGGAATGCAAGCCCAGCCATTAGGTCATCACCATTTCTGTTTGCTTGCTGGCACGATGCTATTCACTCTCCCAACTGTGAATAATAGATTTGTTTGCTCCTGCATCTCTTGCACACAAAGTCAAGGCTGGAACAGGAGCAAAAGAACACCAGGCTTTAGTGGTGGCCCCACGACTAGATGCTAAGAAGACTTTGAGATGATTCTGTGATTAATGTGCCCATGTCACGCTTCTCCTTCCTGCTTAAGAAGGACCTGCTTCCAAATCATCTCTCTCTTCGTTCCATTTTATTTTCATTGAGTTAATGAATAGGTATTCCTCTGCTCAGTGTTATGGATTTAAAAAAATAATAATAAGAGGATATCCTGAGCTGAAGTAGGAACCCCCAGAGATAATTCCCAACTTGTGACTAAAATCTCCATCAATTAAACATGAGTACCAAGCAGCCTCTGCCTAAGATTCCGGTGTGCTGTGAAGATGAATGGTCCTTCCTTAGGTGCAATCCTGAAAGGAGAGTGAGTGTAAAACTGATAGGCAGTTTGCCCCGACTTTGTGTTATAACATAGCCTCATTCTATAAACTGACAAATAATTCATATCATATAACAAAATCATAGAAAGCAGAAATGTATACAAATCTAAAGTGAGTCAGAATTTACCTGGTAACCCAACCTACTTCCTTAATAGTCTCTTACTTTGCATATTTATTTTCTCAGTGGTATTGTATAGATTTTTCTTAGCCCGGGTCTTTTTCCTAACACCTTCACTGTCCCAAAACAAAATGGCGCCTTAGCTAAATGGCGGAATTATGACTTCTCCTTCACTTGTTAATATAGATTGAATAAGATGCCAGTAAATCCAATATCTAAAAATATGAAATATCTGATTTTATTAGATTTAACTATAAGGAATTTTAGGGGGTATGAAATCTAAACTGGGAAGTAGAGATATACCATGCAATATAGGCATTAAGTGCCATTGCCATTAGTACATTCTTCATTTAATAATTACATTTATCTTAATTTGACCCTGAATTTTAAACATGTAATTGAATGTTTCAAAGAGGAAATCTGTTTACAGCTATTTATGACGCAGAAAAGACAATGAATTTAAAGTTTTCCTCACTTGTACTCATCTTTTCCTCTGGCATTCTTACATGCCTTTGTTCTGCTATGGGCTACACAGTCAGTGGTGACCAAGAGAGCTATTACCCTGCCTTTAGCAGCTTTGTAGTCTAGTGGACCTTTGTCAATGATGTTAATCAATTATCTTTACCAATATTCTTCAGTCACCTGGAGTCAAACACTAGGTACTGGGAATACAACGATGACCCAGGTAGGAGCTCAGAGGCTAGTAAGAGAGACTGACGTGGCTATGCGAAATCTAGCCAATATCCATGGAGGAATAAACAAAGCACCACAAGACCAGTAGAATGGTCACTTCACTTGGGACATTGAGGGAAAGGTTGCTCTTGGAGAGAACTTTTTAGTGTGACTAGCCCTTAAGTTAAAAAGGAAGGATGTGGTCTACCAAGCAAAGTGAACAAACAGCCTCTGCCCAGTATGAAAGGGAAGTATGACAGGTGAGCCTCGCTGGCAAACCACAGTCACCTGAGAGAATTAGGACAGTGGTAGAAAAGATGAGTTAACAACGTCAAAACGTAAGTATCTTAGATTCCTGCTAAGAAATTTGCTATTGCTCATAAGTGATAAAAAGAGAGATATATGGGTACCGAAGCAAGATAATGATGTAATTACCAGAATAATGATGATAAGTCAGAGAATGGATTGGAGAGAAGAATAATTGGGTCATAATAGCTAATGTTGATAGTGCCCATTCTGGGTTTGAGAATTTTCCTAAATATTTTTATCCTCATCTTATTGAATGCTCTCAACAAACCTATGAGTTGGATGCTATTATGATCACACACACACACACATCCCATTTCTTTATTGATTTGTATACATATCACACACAAACATATCCATGCCTCTCTCCTTTGCTAAACTGTACACTGGGACCTCCTCATGACATAGACTTTGCCTCACTTATCTTTGAATCCCAAGTACTAGTATAGCACCAGGAATATAGTCATACTCAGGAGATGTTTGTTGAGTAGGAAGAGGATGAAAAGCACAAAGAAGCAATGGTATTTTACAATTGTAGGTCATTGGCTAAGTTCTGTGCTGCACTGAGAGCTTTTAAGCCAGATCTGTAAACATTAAATAAAAAATAAATCAAGCACATTGAGCCTGGACCCATAATTCTCCATACATGGCTGTACATATCAACTTTAATTCCCACATGGAGTGATGAATATTCCCTATTCTTGCTTCTTAGTGCTGTACTTTTGCCAACAAGACTTGTACTAGCCTTTCTACAGGAGAAGATAAGACATGTTTATTACTGCTTCGGTAATTTAGCTATTATTCTCAATTTCCTATGTGTCAATTTAAAAATAATCACAAGTGTCAGTGTCAGTGTATGGTTGGCAGCCAAAATTCTTGTTTCATATTCCACAGGCATGACTTTTCAGAATTTGGGATTTGGAAATTCTTTTCTCCTTAATTGTTAGCATCTTGTTTTGACAGGAAGCAGTTAAGAAAAAGCAGATATATCTGCTAATCTGTACAAGTTAATAGTGCTACGAGGTGGAAAGGCAGTAGGTCCAGGAAATCATGAATAAAGAGAAGTGTGAGCATTCATTTCAGGTTGTTTTCTCTGCCTGCTATGAAGTGTGGGTAGCATTTGAATGGAACCACCACCTGTGCTTTGATGTTTACAAACGCTCCTTACTCTCCACCTGTCTTGTTTTTCTCCTGTTCCATTTTCAGGGTGTGACTCTAAGTGGGGGCCAGAAGCATCGAGTCAGTCTGGCCAGAGCTGTCTACAGTGGGGCTGACATCTACCTCCTGGACGATCCCTTATCTGCCGTGGACGTTCATGTTGGAAAGCAGCTTTTTGAAAAAGTAATAGGGTCCTTAGGCCTTTTGAGAGACAAGGTAGCCAAAGTATCATTTTTGCTTTGTTGGAGGGTCGGGGGAGGGAGGGACAATCTGCCTAGCATTGTACCTAAAAGTCCATTGTTTTCATTTGTTTAAGCTAAGTAGTCAAATTTCACATTAAAAATGGGATGCTGATATTGCTTATTTACAGAAAATTTTCTATGAATATTTTGTAAAGTTTTACCTATAAGTTTACTCCGGTTAAAATTTATATGATTATTACCTCATTGACTGATACCATACCCTCGGATGACTTATGTGTCATAACGAGTTGTTTATAATTTAGCTGATCTTTTTGAAAATTATATTCGAGGCACACTGCTTTCTAAAAAAGTAGAATCATCTTATTGATTACTTAAAATTTGCTATTGTTCATATAGCAGTAATAAGGGTTCAACTGCTTTACAAAGGGGTCATGAAGATAGGAATTAATATTTACTGAGCACATGCCATAGTCAATATGTTAAAGTAGTTCCTTTAGGTCTTACAGCAAATCTCTGAGCTAAGTATTATCATTATTCCTCTTTTATATTTGAAGGAATTAGGGAACAAATTGACTTGATATTGGCTGCTCAACTTAAGAACAGCAGAGATTTTTTAATAGTCTGACAAAGAAGCCACACTCCTTTATGTTTATGAATTTACCCATACTGAGCCCTCTGGAAAAAATTAGTGTATACAGTTATAAAATATATGCCTCGGTAAACAATATCCACTTGTCTTCACTTATTGAGATGAATCTAAGATTACAAATGTCTATTGCATTTATAAAATAATATGAATGAGTTAAAAATAAAGATTATAAATTACAACTTGGATCAAACACTTTTGTAATGGAACCCTATAATTCTAAAAAATAAGCAAGAATTAGGTGGACCTATCTTGAATTTACTACAAAATTAACTCATTTCTAATGAATGACAAATACCTGAAGCCAGGTTTACAATCACATTTACAAACTGTTTTTTCCTCTACCCTCAGGACATTTGTCATTCTTTGTGAAACATACAGATGCTGCCTTACACTGGCACGTGCCCAGCATTACACAAAGAGTAAAGATTTAAAAAAAAGGATTGCAACTTTCTTTACAACGGATTATTTGTGTCATCTTTTGTAACCTACAGAATAAAACACTTTCTTTTACAGACTCGCATTTTAGTGACAAACAACCTCACACTTCTGCCACAAACGGATCTTATTGTTGTAATGGAGAATGGGAGGATTGCGCAAATGGGAACCTACCAGGAGCTGCTCTCTAAGACCAAAAGCCTCACTAATTTGCTTCAGGTCTTCCGTGAACATGAAAAAAGTAAGGACACAAAGAAAAACAAACCTGGATACATTATGCCTACCCATTTTGGAAGTCCTCTAACTGCCTTACCTCTTGCTATAAATTCTCATTCATCCTGCTTAAGCCAAGGCTGGGTATCTACCTTTCTACAGGAAAGAAACAATTGCATTGCAGGGCATCAGCTAAAAATCTAGCTCATTTATGATTTTTTTTTAAGTTTCAAATGCCGCAGATATGTTTCTTCATCTATGAAATAAGAGAGCAGATGATTTTTAAACTCTATTCTAGGCCTAGAATATAATGGATCTAAACATTCTACCTACTTTTAAATGAAGAAGCTGGAACATAAATCCATGAGCAGTAAATATTACAATAACTATTTTAAACATCTAAGTTACATAGAGTGAGTTGAAGAAAAGAAACAGGAAAACATGCCTGGGGAAAAGGCAAAGGGGAAAGTAAGTGCCCAAATTAAAATAATTAACAATTGGTTTTATTTATTAATTTTTATTATCATAGTTCTTGAAGTTTAAATTAAGATTCATAGACATTTTCAAATAAATAAAATGGTTTTGACTTTACCTGATCTGTAGGACACAAGGATGTTTAAAACCCAGTATTATCTTAGTATTCCACAGAGATTGTTCCTTTTCTGCTCTGAGAGTTGGATGCTGCGCCATCCTCTCTTCACAGAGAGAGAGGCCTCTCAGGTAGAACACTACTACATCACAGCATTTTCTCACACCTTTCCAGAACACTTTGTGAATTTACTCTAAAACCAGTGAACCATTTCATAATGTCAGGGTAAAAGGAGAAACGTAGATCTATGTCTCAGTATTTTCTACAGGAACTGGTAACTTACTTTATACCATACCTGGGTGGGAAGGTCATAAGAATGTGAAATTAGTCTATACCAAGCTCAGTGCAACTGATTACTTCAATGCCAGGACATCCTAAGAACAAACTCATTTTGGTGATCTGTTTCTTTCTGGAACCTAAGGCCACACACATTAGTTGTCTACTACTGTTTTTTATTCCTTATTGCCACTCCTTTCTTATAAACATTCTATTTGTAGATACCTCCAAAAATACCCAATGCATCCTCAGGTGACAGTAACCGTTCCTAGTAAAGGAAGCACCTCCTCTTTTCTCCGGGACTAGCAACTTTGGAAATGATTCCTTGCCCTCTCACACAGGTTAATTGTTAATAATAATTTGTGCTTCCCATGTAGGAAAGAGATATCTAGGAGTGTCTCCTAGGACGAGACAGAGCTTGGACGCTGCCATTGTCTCTATCTCGAGCACTTACGAAGCCTCCTCCTAGAACCATAACAGGCGCTCAGTAAATGTTTGTGAAACAGGTGAATATAGAAGTGTGTCTCTTCGGCAGTTAACAGGATGATTTAGTTTTTAATTTTCTTTTTCTTTTTTTTTTTGTTTATTTATTTATTTTATTGAAACAGATTTAGTTTTTAATTTTCTTTTTCTTTTTCTTTTTTTATTTATTTATTTTATTGAAACAGAGTCACTGGGCGGCACCTGTGGCTCAAGGAGTAGGGCACTGGTCCCACATACCAGAAGTGGCAGGTTCAAACCCGGCCCTGGCCAAAAAAAAAAGAAACAGAGTCTCACTTTGTGGCCCCCAGTGGAGTGCTAGGGCATCATAGCTCACAGTAACCTCCAACTCTTGGGCTTAAATTATTCTCTTGCCTCAGCCTCCAAAGTAGCTGGGACTATAGGCACCTGCCACAATGTCTGGCTTTTTTAGTTTTATTTATTTATTTATTTATTTTTGGTAGAGATAGTATCTCACTCTGACTCAGGCTGGTCTCAAACCTCTGAGCTCAGGGGAGGGAATCCACCCACCTTGGCTTCCTATGAACCAATGTCTCCTTTTCTTGGCCATTTATTTTAAAGGAAATGTGAAATACAGATTACATTCTTATGGAAAAATATAGCTCCCAAAACAGGCGGCATGTAAGTTTTACCATAAAATATGAGCATTTTATCTTTTGAAAGTTGTAGAATTTACTATCGTTTAAGTCCCTGTTTGAGAAACAAATCCCCCCTTTCTTATGTTTATGTAACTTCTTATCTACACATGCCCTCTACTGTAACAGATCAAAAGGAAGAATATTTTTGAAGTTGGGCTGACAATAAAAGATGTTTCTAAGTTACCATCAGAAATATGCCAGAATTAGAAAAATGTTGAATTTGAATTTTTTTCTAATGACTTCAGTATTTCTGTCTTTTAAAATTCTGGAAGATGGAAAAGTAGATAAAAATTTATATCTACTTTTATATTTATATAAAACAAATATATAAAACATATTTATATAAAATAAAATATGTTTTTGAAACTAAATTATTTCTGGGATTTTGAAGTTTTGAAAACTGGATTCAAAAAACGTATAGGACTTTAAAAATCAGCCCCACAAAATTACTTTACTCACAACAAACACCAGCTAGATGATAGATGATAGAGATCTGTAAAAGGTTAACCCAATATAGTGTAATTTCTTTTTTTATTAATTTTAATTTTTATTTTAATTTTTATTTTTTGCAGTTTTTGGCTGGGACTGGGTTTGAACCCACCACCTCCAGTATATGGGGCCAGTGCCCTACTCCTTTGAGCCACAGGAACCACCACCCTATAGTGTAATTGCTCTAGCCACCATGTAGTGGAAAAGAAGCATAGGATTTGGTGATATAAAACACCCTGGTAACAATAGCATTAAGTCGGGTAAGATTTGGTGTAACGTTCTTGCACTTCTTTAGATCTGGGCCAGCCTAACCTGGTCCTATACTCCATACTTCAGAGAGTCTCCAGTCTGGCCTTCTCTGCCTGGGTCTCTGGCTAAGAGGCCAAGGGGTTTGCCCTCCCCACCCACAGTATCCACCATTGCTTCTTAACCTCTGCAAATTCTCAGGTCTACTCTCCCAAGGTGGGTGTTGGACAAACCATGGATGTGTGTGATGAGGTGTTCACACATGTGCAGAGCCTGTCACGGTGCAGGATGGGGCTGGGGTGGGAGAGAAGGGGTTCTCAGGCCTTGATTGGCACCACCTCACTAAGGGCTCCATGAGCCCAGAGGAAGCCTCAGGAATCCAAACATTCTCCTCTAACCTTGTTTTCCAGCTGGTTGCGAAGCCATATTTGTCAGAGTAAGCAATAGAACTTATTTAAGAGTCTGTTAGTTCCAGCTATGACTTTTAAAAATAATTAGAAATACAGCATGTTGACGTTAATAGATATTGTACTGTTGCCTTGGTTCCACAGATGTTAGGTGCAAGCCTGTCCCTGTGGGGAATTTCTTTTTCTTATTTGCATAAGTAATAGAACAAAATTAAATTCTGTTTGAGGGCATTTTTGCTAAGATTTAGGGGAAAGGAATTACCTGCTGGGAGTGAGATAGGAGAGGTGCTGTTTCCCATTGTAAAAGCATGGTATAATCTGTAATTTACTTTATAATACATGTTTTATTTGCTGTTGAGTCTATTTAAAAATTTCTTCACATATACAAAATCCTGCCATTAAATATTCTTGTTAACTTATGTGACAGTACAATGGGAGTGCAGTAATTCCTCCAACCCTTACTGAGGGGTATATGATGTTCCAGAACCCTTTGTGGATGTATAAAACCACAGATAGCACCAAATTATAAATGTGCTATATTTGTTTCCTATACATATATACCTATGATAAAGTTTAAATTATAAACGACACACAGTAAGAGATTAACAATAATAACTAGTAATGAAATTGAATAATTATAATGATAGGCTAACATCACTATTCTTGCATTCTGAGGCCACTATGAAGTAAAATAAGGGTAACTTCAACATAAGTACCATGATATCACAACAGTGGATCTGATCACCTAGAGGGCTCCAAAGTAACTAAGGGGTGGAAACATCTGAAATGGGGATGCACTGGACAAAAGATTATTCATGTCCCAGGCAGGCCAGAGCTGAATGGTACAAGATTTCTCTCACTGCTCAAACTAGTGCACAATTTAAAACTTATGAATTATTTTTTCTGGAATTTTCTCTTTAATATTTTAGGACCAAGGTTAACTGCAGGTACCTGAAACTTTGGGAAGCAGAATCTCAGATAAGGGGGGATTATAGTAAAAGTCAGCATAACATTGTGGAAAAAACAGGGGACTAATTGTCAGGGGGCCTGGAAGCTAGTTTTCACAAGTAATCACTATTTCAGCCTTCACAGAAATGACTTCTTTGATTCGTCCCCATTTATGAAATACAGGGCATGACCTAGCTCAGTTTTTGCTAGTGGCAAACATAGAAATGGACAACGCAGGTTATTTCCTCTACTTTGCCCCCCAAACTGCTTATGACTCAGCCACTCTTTCCTCTTTCCCAAGTGTTCTCATTGCTGAAGTTGATAACAGGTAACTGAGAGTCAGCAGCCCAAAGTACTTTTTATAGTGTCATTTAAGTTTAGATAGATCTAAATAGTAGATTACAGTAGATCTCTAATATTCCATCTAGCCTGAAAAATGTTCAAGTCTTACTTTATGGGAGTGTTACATAAGATAATAAATTAGGGGTGAGAAAGGGGTTTAGAAAGCTGTAAAAAAACTAAAGATAAATTTTACATACTTGAAGATTTAATCTAAGCTAATTCTTATGCACACTATCAACAGTGATGATAGCTAGTATGTCTTGTGTAGTAACTACATTCATGAGTTTTGTATTTACTTAATTCTTCCTAAACTTCCTGATTTTACAATAATATGAACTATCTTGCTCAAGTTAAGACAGACAATATGAAGTATCTTGCTCAAGGTAAGCATCGGAATTTGGATCCATGCTGCCTGACTCATGGTGGAGAACAACTTAGCTCTCAAACATTGTACTAAATGTGGGAACAAGTATTATACATTGAAAGAATATTGACTTAATGTGAAAAGACAGGGCTGGGGCCCCCTTTACTCTTTTTACTTGCTTGCACTTTTCCCCTTCACATGTTCCACCTGACCTGACTGCCACCTACCCCATCTCTCTTTTGTAGATTCCAGATTACAGGAAAGTCACTTATCCTCTCTACATTTTTTCCCTGCAAGATGTAGGAGACTTTCCCCCTTCCCTTTGTCGTATTGACTCTCTTATGGGCTCTATTTATATAATTCATATGTAAGTACTCTTTAAATCATAATACGATTGTTCTTTTCTAAGCACCAAAGCAGATAAGAAAAGCTCCATCTTTCTCTGCTTCGCCCTTTTAACAAAAAGATTTGTTCTGTAAAAGGTGGATGCTGCCAAAAGGCTGCACTTAAGGACCTAGGAGGCTGTGTGTGGTTTTAAGGCCACGGGGTGCCCAACCCTTCAAATCCAATTCCTTCCCTTTTGGAAATCTAACACCTGAAATTCAAGGAGTTTATTATATTGTTTTAAAAAAAAGACAAAAATCTTCTAGCTCTGAGGTGTTTGCCGTCAAATTCACTAACAATTACTTGAACCTCAGTCTCTACTAGGTCTAGGTTAGTGACCTTGGTTTGTGTGACGTGCTTGAGCTCTCAGTGCCTCAATCTTTATATCTCTGAGATAAGGGTAAGAATAACTGTAGTACCTTTCTCATAGGGGTAGTTCTTGAAAATTGAAAGAATTAGAACAGTGCCTGCCACTAAAGAAGCTAATGTTAATGACATTTCTAAGAAGACAAATTTGAGGAATTTGCCATTGTGTTTCCTTATGAATTTTCACAACAATCACATTTGTATATAAGGCTTGGTGAAATTACGTATTTCTTTTAAAGGCTAGAGTTGTGTTCCCTTGGGTAATAGTTAACTCTTCTATGGAAGATCCCAAATAAGTTATTATCCTTCTAATATATAAAAAAAATTACAAGGCTTTTCATTATGGCTTCATAGTTTTACTAAGACATTTCAACATATTTTAGGTTAAGTGGAAATAGTGGAAAAAGTGCTCCCAAACTACCTAGAGATCCAGAATTCAAAAATACTTTCAATTTGTGTAATATTTCATCATTTTTCTCTACTTTCTGAATTGTTTGATTATATGCATATAAAAACACTCACCATCTTCTTCTCCAGCTCATGCTGTAAAACAAGTCAGTGTGATCAACTCCAGAACTATGCTGAAGGACCAAATCCTGGGGCAAAAAGACAGGTGAGTATTAGTATAATATAACAGCAAGCTTCCTGGGGTTAGGGACTAAGTAATTGTTTTCAAGCATTTAATATGTATTCTCTAAAAAAGACACATACATTATAATGAATATAAATGTACTTAGTGGTTTCCTGTTCTGAACTACAAGTCAAATGGATATGTCTAAAATTATAAATGAGATGAATGAGGCTTAGTTTTGGAAACATATGCTCACTAAACTCTCAGCTATTGCTAGCCAAATTCTGGTAGCAGAAATCTAATCTGATTGTTTTTGTGCCAAAAATATCCCCATGCCACAGCTTTCATACATTCTACAGATAATAATGTGAAAATAGGCTTTGGACATGACAATTTTGAGTACTGGGATGTTCATCACTGTTGATCATCTAAATTGAAGCCCTTAAACTATCTGTGAACCACTTTGGGGGAACGAATCTCCCCTTTTCTCCTTGAAAAAAGAACACCAGCCTCTATAAAGATGTGTTTGCACACTTGTATTCTAAAAATTTCTAAGTGTTAGAGGCTCAGACTGGAACCAGAATTCTGAAACTTGCTTCTTCTATGAAGAATACACTGGGAGGCACTTTCAATATCATGTTCTTATCAACATAACCCAGAAGAAAGTTTGTTTTTTAAGGAGTGTGATAAAAACAATAATTGGTTCTAACCTTATCAACAGTCTATAAATCCATCCATGATGAACTTTTCTTGTGTTTTTAGATAAGCAATTTCAAATAAGTTAATAAATAATTTTTCAATTTTATATTTGAGCAATGTTTTTTAATTTTTCCCAAGACGTGGCTAGTGAAGTTTATTACTTTCTATGCCATCTTCTATTCTCACTTTCTTTTTTTTTAAATCTGCTTTCCTATTTGGGAAAAATCCATGAAGAGAATCTTCCTGACTTTTTGATCTAATTTTCTCTTTCTTAGAATTACTCACTTATTTCCAATTAGTGTAGAATTACAATAGATGCAAGATAGGAAGATAGAAGCAGGCCAGAGATTTGCAGCGCTTAGAGTCTCTTCACAATTAGACGTAGTGGTATGGAATACAACAAGTCTTCCTATTGGATAAATTCATGAGAAAAACTGGCTAACTGCTAATGGGGAACGAGATGAAAAAGAAGGGAATTGGATAAAATAATTTCTGAAATTTCCTTTCTTTGGAATTTAAGAATTAGGTTAATGACATTAGTATTCTAACAAGGACTGAACTATTTTGAACTGTTTCTATATTTTTGTCTAAATCTATATTATGCTATTTAGTTACTTTCTTAAATCTTGAGTACTATCTTCCCTGAATAAACTGGAAATGTTATTGTAGTACCTAGACTGCCCCCTTATGGCTCTCGTGCCAGACTTTCTTAATTTAATCCTCCCATACACATGTGATATGTGCTCAGCTCAGAGATAATAGTTGTGATGTGTTACTTTTCTATCTTTTATACAAAAATATGGAGATTAGTATTATGCCAATCTCCCTGAGAGTTTCTGAAGGACAAGATTCATTTTCAAAACTTCTCTACTAGCATAACATAATTTCCTCTTTTAAGGGACTCAGATAAAACCTGTTATTGACAACAAGGTGCCCAGAACCAAATGGAGTGTTTTTGTGAAAAAAGAATAAATAACACTGTAATTTGAAAAAGCAGTACCTTTCTGTACAGTGTCCAAAAAATTATTGGTCTTTTTTGTTAGTTATGTCTCATTAGAAAGCTCTAATTCCCTTTTAACAGTTGGATTTCACAGCATTTTATGTCCAGCTACATTAAGAATTAATTTTTTGGCTTGATACCAATGCTAAATTTGCTTATCCAAACACAAGCCATGCCAAGGGCTGGAAGGATGATGACAGTAATTAACCCAAGCCATCTACCAGGAGCCATTCCAATGAAGGTGTCTGTTAAACAGTATATCTTTCCCTGATGCTAAAGCCGGTTCTACAAAGGACATGCATTGCAACCTCTCATAGAATGTTTCTTGACGCTAGTGCCAGAGACAGGGAGAGAAGCACCACCAGGTTCACCAAATAAGGCATTTCTTGTTCTTATAAATAAAATGGAACCATAGAGAAATGAGAGCTTCTTATAATCTGATGAAGGTATTCTTATAATTTGAGTTCAGTAACTCACAAAGTCACTTTGGTAGTAGACATGTCAAATGACGTACAATTTAGCATACTCCATGCTCTTCATGGGGGAATTTATTACAAGGGACAATGAGAGATATTTAAAAAGAATAGTCATTACAGTAATAATTAAGGTAGAAAAATAACTGCAATCAGTGTAAGCATGGACCTTGTTAAGCAACTCATATTAAGATAAAATGATATAATGTTATATAATACAGTACTGTTACAGAAGAATATTTGCTCATTACATAGTGAGTTGCTCATTACATCGTGTCTAATTATTTTTGAAAATTAAAGACCCATTATAGAGCAACACTGGTGTTATTGTACCACACACTATAGCAGTATAGTGTAGCAGTATTCCCAGGCGTGCTAGCATGGGTTGTCCCTGAAACACGGGGTTGTAAATCTTCTTGTTTTCTCCTTCATCTTCTCCTCCTTCTTTCTTCTTACTCTTTTTCATACTTTCTGATATATTCCAAATACTTCTCAAATAATGTTGTTGCAGAGATTTTTAGAAGATGGCCTTGACCATTATTTGTTGATTGGTTAGAAATGTGCCATGATGAAGACAGAGGAAGTGTTACGGCTGTTTGTGAAGCCTGAGAAAATGAGAGCGGAGCTGGGTGGAGAACTGGCTCAGTTCAGGATGTGTATGAGACAGATGAGCAGAGAGATTAAGAAGATGTCAAGCAAGCATTTGACCTATGGATTTGGAGCCCAGGGAAAAGGCGTGGATTAGAGATACCGCTTCGAGAATCATCCACAAAGAAGATTTATGAAACCATGAGAGTGATGAGATTGCTTAGGAGAATGTAAAGAATACAAAGGAAATTGGGCAGTGCCTGTGGCTGAAGGAGTAGGGCACCGGCCCCATATACCAGAGGTGGCGGGTTCAAACCCAGCCCTGGCCAAAAAAAAAGAATACAAAGGAAATAAGGACTAGGCCTGGACCTGAGGAAACATGAACATTAGACAGAAGACATCGAAAAAGAAACTAATGGAGCAGCATAGATATGGGCTAAAGTATCAAAGTGTGGCTGTGAGAGGATATGGAAGGAAGAGTCCCTTAGACACGTTAAGTGTTAAATGGGATGAAGAGATTAAGTTAAATGATTTTCAAAGTATCAAATGGGGGGCAGTACCTGTGGCTCAAAAGGGTAGGGCGCAGGCCTCATATGCCAGAGGTGGTGAGTTCAAACTCAGCCCCAACCAAAAAAGAAAAAAAATACCTAATGGAGAAAGGAAAAAGCAGTTTGCTAGTATTCTTGATGAAAATAGTTAAGTCAAATGCCAAAAATCTTAAGGAGATAAAGAAGGTTTAATAGTAAAGCAAGAGATAGGGACTAAAGAGGGACATAGAATTGAGAGTGGGATTGTTCTGAGGTAAGAGTTGTAAAATGAGAAGAGCGTGTTGTTTTCTGATGGGCTGATGGAGCCAGTAAAAGTGAAGAATGTGAAGATTAGAAAAGAGAGAGAGAATAATCCACTGTGTCTTAGACTTGTCTGAAATTTAATAGACATTTGTTTAAAAGGAATATTTCTAGAGGAGAAATTTTATAACCTGTATTTTTAACTACCTGTGTTTGTTACAAGAAAGCATTGGAAAAGACCAGCAGAAACACAGCTAGATGTCAATGTCTGATGACAGACGTTCCGCTTCTATTTTCTCCATGAAGGAGAAAGTGAGCCCCTTCTGAGAGTGATGCAAGGATTTCTAAGCACTAGCAATGCCCAGATGGAAGGAAGATATTAATTTATAAAGAAACTAATGTTGAGGTCTGCATGATTATTTGAAGTAGCAATCCACAAGAATAGATGTGACCAAGATTGACACATGAGTTCTAACAGAGAGGTTTAGTGGGAAGAAAACAGGGGATGACGGTTCAGAATATTACTCCAGTTTGGATGGATGAGACAATAATGATGGTGAATGGACCAATAATAAAGGGAAAAGAGAGAGGGGATAAGTTTGCCTGGGACTGAGGAATTCCTCAGAATCTGGGACAATAAATGCTAAAACCAAGAAAATTCTAGGTAAACAGGATCACTGATCATCCAAGAGGGGAAAGATGAGGCCACACGTGGTTCCTTAAAACTGTAATCCCAGCACTTTGGGAGGCCGAAGTGGGTGGATTGCCTGAGCTCAGGAGTTTGAGACCAGCCTAAGAAAGAGCAAAACCCCATCTCTTAAAAAAAAAAAAAAAAAAAAAAAAAAACTAGCTGGATGTTGTGGTGGGTGCATATAGTTTCAGCTACTACTCGGGAATCTGAGGCAAGAGAATCGCTTGAGACCAAGAATTTGAGGTTGCTGCGAGCTCTGACACCACAGCACTCAACCCCAGGGTGACTAAGTGAGACTCTGTCTAAATGGATAAATTAATTAAATGAATAAATAACTAGCAAGAGGAGAAAGATGATAGAAAGTTGTATTTGGGAACGGAGAACCTAGATGAAATAAGAAACAAATGTAAGGAGAGTAACTGAGTTTCCAAATTGCAATAGAAGTTATGGGCAGAGATTAAAATATTTAGACTTGGAATTTCAGAGGTGAGTTAGTCCTAGATAATAAGATTCGTGGTTTAAGGTCATGAAAGTTGTTGATCAAAACAGAATGCAGATGAAGGGCCCTGAAAGTATGAAGGTCATGAAGTTGGAAAGAGACTGAATTGAACACACTTATCCACGTAATTTAAAAAATCACCCAGAATGGTGGGAACCAAGTGGGAAGACTAAGCACAATGCTACTCTTCCGTCATGTCCAGAGGGGTGGGCGAGAAGGGATGGATTATGATCCCGTCACAGGGTGCCGCGTCAACAATCCAGGGGGTTGATTCCAGTTTGAAAGATAATTATTTAAAAGAAACAATGACAACTCAGACAACATGCCACAGCCACTAATGGATAAGAGAAAATAAACAGTCTCTCCTGGATAAGACTGTGGGACCAGTGTCATCCTCAGGGGAAGCCAGGGCGCAGTAAGGTGAGGAAGAAGAGGGAGGTGCACGGAAGGGGCTGACGATGTGTACGCTGTAAAAAATGATTCATCCGCCTAAAATCTAAAAAGCGAACATTTTATTACTTTATCAGGCCTTCTTTGGATCAAGGAAAACAATTTTCAATGAAAAAAGAAAATATTCCTACTGAGGGGGTAAGCACCAGAAGAACTAATTTATTTGCTTTACTCCAATTTAAAAGATTACCTCGCATTATCTATAAATACTATGTTTCTTATTGAACTTGAGGAGGGTTGCTATGTCATAGTTTGATGATACTCAATTAAAGAGTTTGTTGGACAATGTGGTCATATGTAGTTAGTATTACATGTTATCTAGCACGCATATGTATTTTTAACTAATGATAGTACCTAACCATTTTTTGAGCATGTTTAAGTGTTTAGGACTGTACTTGACACCTTAAATGTACTTATCACATAGTTACTGATAAATATGGAGATTTATAAATGAGTAATCTGACAGAGAAGTTAATCACTTGACCAAGATCACAAAGCTTAGGAACAAAGAGAGTTTAAATCTAGCTTGACTTTAAAATACAGCTCTGAGGTCCTGTATCATATTATTTATTTAACTGATGTAATGAAACTTACTCAGAAAAGGCAAGTCACATTCTCATATTTCTCAGTAACCTGATATTATATCAATTTTGCCTTCAGGTGAAGTTCTCAGTCATTCTGAAGTATCTCCACGCCTGCACCTGGCCCTGGGTGTGGCTGGTGGTGGCCACTTACCTAGGGCAGAATTTGATGGGCTTTGGACAGAATCTGTGGCTTAGTGCCTGGGCACAGGGAGCCAAACACATGGATGAGTTCACAGAATGGAAGCAAACGAGAAGCTCTAAGCTCACTATCTACGGATTATTGGGATTAATACAAGGTAAAAAAAAAAAATACTCAGCTGTTTCTCTTTTCTTTATCTGACCTAATTGATTTAAATACAGCAGATGGTATCATCTTATTTCAAATAATATCTATGCCATAATTTTCAGATATGTAGGCATCCTTCAAATGCATATGTTTGCAATGTACCTTGTTTGAGAGAGCAAAGCAAAATCTGTAGGTGTCAGCTACCTGCTACAAGGCTCACAGTAAATAATTCACATATGTCTCTCATTGAATCTGGTCAATAATTATTTAGAAAGGTGCTATTCTCCCCATTTTACAGTTGCAGAAACTGTTAATTTGAAAGTCCTGACTTCTCTCTACATTTGTGAGGGTTGTGAGGGATCTGAAGACCAAGAGTTGAGCGTGTTAAGGAGTTTAAAGCCCAGTGAGACGAGGTCAGGTGTACAGTCAAACTGCATGAACAGCAGTAAGTGCTGTAAAGGGTGTAAAGATAGAAAATCCCTGTGAGGATGCCGGGGAAGGCCGTGATTGTGGTATTATTGATCTTATTGTGATTTCTAAGGTATACTTGTCATGGGAGGTTGACACTAAAAGAAGGTATACAATTTTGTCAGATTGAGATCACAAAGGAAAGAAGGTAAAGAGGTGTGTAGGATGGTGAGTGAAGGCAGGATTGCAGAAAATAAGAGATTTAGGCAAAAGTGTGGCTGCCACTTGGGTGGTCTTCATGTTAGTAAGGAAAGAGGGGAGCTCAAGGTGGGAAAGTAGTTCAGAAATTATGATTAACCATGGAGATAAGAGAAAGGCAAATCTTTGGGAAATGGAGGAAAGAAGTGGCAGAGTTGGAGTTGCATTTCAGGCAAAGAATAAATCAGCCGTGATGTTAAAACGTGTTTTTATTAGGAAAACCATAGCTGGAAAGACCAGGGAGAAGTTGGAGATGGCAGGAAAAAAATAATCCAATATATCCAGGAACGTAGGTGGAAGGTAAGCTGATCTAGGCAGATGTCTGATCTGGTCCGTGTCTGTGCTGCACACACAACATCGAGTTCAATGCTAGCCAGGGGGTAAGAAGCAGAAGAGCACTGAGTCAATACCCGGAGAATGATGAAAGAACAAACGAATGGTCAGAGAGCGGCAGTGGACTTGGATGTAAGGGATGGGTAGGAAAGATGCTGCGGTGAACACATACACGAGAATTGCTGATTAGAGGGCAAGAAAAGCGCATCCCTCAGTCATGATTTTGTGGTCTAGGTTGGAAGAGTAATGATGAAAAAAACAAGGAAACCAGAAGGAAGCCTTACCTAATGGAGCAGGGAAATGAGGGATTCAGTAAGAATGGACACCTCTACTGAGAAGTGTTGATACTTTCTCCAGTAGGCAAGTTAAAACTCATCTGAGAGTCTAGACAGAGGCTTCTTTATCTATAAAATCAAAAGGCAGACACTGGATAATGGCCTCATTTCCTCGAGTTCTAACATTCTATAGCTCTGTAGCTCTCCTTAGACCTGTGGGACAGACTTATGTTTGCTCTGTCATTGCCCTGGCAAACTGAATGGGGGAAGAGATGTTAATAACTAAAATAAGATGTAAGGCTGATCTATTATTCAGATGTATGAAATAACAGGACTTTACGATGTGCTTGGTTTTGATTCAGCTAGAGTCAAGTTTATTGGCGTACAGTGTTCAGGTCAGTGAGAAAAAAGTACATATATAGGTCTAAAATTCTTAGCTGCAAGAGAAACGTCTCTATACATGAATTTCTATATCTATCTATCTGTCTATCTACTTATCTGTCTATCTATGTAGTCACATCCACACATGAAGATTTAATTCATACCAACACAATGAATTTATGTTATAACTTTAAAGTAGATTAAATAGCCTTTGAAGAACATTTTAAGTGAGCAATTATCATTTCCATAATGTATAAAACATGCAAGTGTCTACCATATTACTGCATAAAATCTTAATTTAAACTGACTGTAAATAAATTTGGGGAATATTTTATAACTAAGGCAACAGGTTATGTATAGTTTAATCATAAAGTTTTTTTCTGATTAGATATTTCTTTGAAGTGGCCTGAAGTCATTAGAATATTTGTTTTCTCCAATTTTTTTCTTCTTCTCTTTTAATTTTCTACATGTAAAACAAATTTAAATATTTGTCAAGCTTTATTAAATGCGAATATAAGTTATACTTCTATAAGTAATGAGCCTAAACAATGAAAATCTATAATTTCAGATTTTTTTTAATAGAATAGACTTACGTCTTTAGGAATCTAATCCAATCAAGAGCAGGCTGAATCACTGACATCGTCATAGCTCACTTTTTTTTGAACTTTAAAGCATAAACAGCACTTTCATATGTTAATATCAGAAGCCTGCTTTGAATAATTTAGAAGGCTAACATTCAAACAAACCTTGAGTACTGAAGCAGAAAATACTATATCTGTATTTTATGACAAGAATAAAGATCTCACCTCATTTCCCAATAATGAAGTAGCCTCAAATATTTTTGTTCCTTGGGTCTCAGCTCTTTGCTTTTGAATCTCTAGGACACTCAGATCATCCCCAGTCTGTTGTGTTGTGTGTCTCACTATTAGGAACTTCTTTCCTTTTATCTAATGTGTGAAACATGGGCACCTTCCTTCCCCAGCGTCATGTTTCAGGAGTACCCTGCTGCTTCCCGTTTAAGGTGGCTGAGTGGATCATTTACTTGACTTACCTCACTAAACGCCACTGAAATGACAGTGAATAAATATGAAAGGAAGGGCTTCAGGGCATTTCAAAGTAATAGATTTCCATATATGTGATTATACTGGTAGAAAAGCAAGAGTAGAAGAAAATCTGCAGCTGGGGCAGAGAGTGGAGAAGCTGGAACAGAGGAGGGAGGTGTCGGGAGAGTTTTTGCAGAAAAACTAACCCTGCAGTCACAGGTACAGAGAGCAGAACTGAGATGCCTGGAGTGATCAGAGTAAGTCAGTAAAACACTGTCTGTCAGCCCCTCCTAGGAAACCCTCCTCCACCACCAATGTGTACAGCCACCGACACAGTTGTAGTACAAAGAAAATCAGAAAGCTGATCTTTAATGAAGAAATTAAGGTCTCTAGCGTGACAGCCATAAAAGAAAGACTCCTAATTGTGGCTTTTGGAGATTCCCCTCTGCTTGAGCTCAGTAGTTCAAGACCAACCTGAGTGAAAGTGAGAACCTGTCTCTTAAAAAAAAAGAGTAGCTTGGGGCCTATAGTCCCAGCTACTCAGGAGGCTAGAGGATGATTGAGCCCAAGAGTTTGAGGTTGCTGTGAGCTATGTACTCTCTTGCTATTTGTACTTTCCCCCTTGCAACAAGGGTTCCCCTTAGGATCTTCTGCCAGGGCACTCTACCGAGGATGACAAAGTAAGACTCTGTCTAAAAAAAAAACATAGGGAAAAAGAAAAAACAAGAAACCATCAGGAGTGCCTATTTATTTCATGCACATATACGTGTATATGTAGTTCAGCCCACAGTGACACATTTTAGGCATGATATTTGGGTTTTCAATTTTAAAAACTGTTATTACAAGCAAACTTCTGATAGCAAAATCCTTTTTGTGGTGTTAATATGACCCTGATAACATTGTGTGTTTAGGTCTCTTTGTCTGCTTGGGAGCCTATGTAGCCACCAGAGGGTCCCTGACGGCCTCTCGGGCCCTGTATGTGCAGCTGCTGAATAACGTGCTGCACCTCCCACTACAGTTTTTTGAAACTACCCCCATAGGCCAAATCATCAGCCGCTTCACCAAGGTAAGGAAAGATGTAACTTACTAAATAGCCTTCCTAAAAATGATGACCTGTATTTACTTTAGTACCTTATGATCTCACTTGTACAAAAGATCGTGTATTTAGAAGAGGCTTAATTATTAGATACATTTCTAGACCTTGGGAAATTTATAACTGATGTGTAACAGAGTCACATCTTACACATATAATTAAAAGAACATTTAAAAATCACTTTAAAATGCAAGAAACACATGAGCTTTGATGTCTACGCTTCTAATTCTTATACATACTGAGTTTGGAATCACTGGTGTAGGCTAAGGAGATGGAAATTTGAGTTACCATGAAGATATCTGGACTTGAAAACACTCTGCCTCTAAGAAAATTAAAGAAATAATTTATGGTGAATGGAATCTGGGTGGAGATTTTCAGAATGTCTCTCTTTATAGATAGGAGTTTCCCTCATGTGTTTACTATTAAGCACTTATAATTGCACTGCCCAATCAATATAAATGTAATGCAGACCACATGTGTAATTTTAAATTACCTGATAGCCACAGTAAATAGTTAAAAGGAAAATGTTGAAATAACTAATTATATATAGTAAGATATTTTACTTAATAAAGTATATCCAAAATATTATTCTAAACTGTTCTATATATAAAACACCTGACAGTTTCTATATAAAGTATTTGAAATCTGTTTTTTATTATGTACTTAACAGTACATTTCAACTAAGAGTAGCCACCTCTACACATATTGCTAGTTGTTCCTGTATTAGTGCAGGTCTGTAACTTTAAAATATGCTCATTTGTTTATATCTCTATGTCAAGAAAATGGTGTGTGTATAAGGGAAAGTGAAAATAATGTAGGGAAATATAAATGAAAATTCCTGCAATAATAAATTCCTCATGTAGTGTTAAATCATGTTTACTCATACCAAAGTTCACATTGTTCTTTGAAAACTTAAAGAAGAATGTGGTCACCAGTATTCTCCCTTCCCAGTGGACATTTCCTACTGTGACCCCACTGAATAACAATCAGTTTTATAAAGTAAAATTTCAAATGAACAAATGGGAATATGGGACATTATACTCTAAAAATAGGCAGGAGATTTCATTTCATTTCATGAACATGATACTGTTATACTTTGGGGTATATACAATACACAGGGAAATCTCAAAGCAAGGTAGAATCCATAAAATGTCCTCTCTACACTTTGCATCCAATTTGTCCTGAACTCCGTAGTTCAGATTCAGTGTCTTCATCTTCCTTGAGCTATCTCAGGTCATGCTTTTTGTACCACAAACATAGATTTGATTAAGTTATATACAACAGAGTATGAATTAATGCATTGCCTTCCCAGTACCCTTCTCTCACATCTATGTTGCCCATCTCCACCTTTCAGTTTCTAATTATGGAAATGATGATTATTTTGTTTTTCTGCCTTTCTGATACAGGTAGGACCCAGCTATCCAAGAAGGCCACTGGGCATGTTTTTAGTTGTTAACAATGTCCCACGAGTATTTTATAATTTTTGAATAATGAATAACGGTAGCCCAATCCCAAATACCAAATCTTGAAAAATACTAAATTTTTTTTTTTTGGAGAGAGTCTCATTTTGTTGCCCTCAGTAAAGTGATGTGGTGTCATAGCTCACAGCAACCTGCAACCTCCAACTCTTAGGCTCAGGCAATTCTCTTGCCTTAGCCTCCCAAGTAGCTGGGACTGTAGGCACCCGCCACAATACCTGGCTATTTTTTGAGACGAGGTCTTGCTCTGGCTCAAGATGGTCTTGAACTCATGAGCTCAGGCAATCCACCCACTTCGGCCTCCCATGTGCTAGGATTACAGACACAAGCCACTGCAGCTGGCCCCTCTACTAAATATATATATACACACACACACACACACACACATACGCACACACACGCACACACATATACACATATATATATATATATATATATATATGTTGTGTTGTTGTTGTTAGGGTCTGACTTTAGTTATATAATTAATTGCTATGTAGTCATCAATGGGAGATATAAATTGCTTGACCATAGGCTTCTGGCTACTAGAACAGGCTTTTAATTGTTACAGTTGACTCTAGGGGATAAATATGCCAGGGTGAGCAAAGATCATGTAGTTGGACTCATTTAATCGACAGATTGTGATATCTGAATAAACATTTTTAAATTTTTTCATTGAATGATATATTTCTCTTTCTCTTCGTTGTAAAACATGAAAAGTTAAAAATAAAGTGACCTGATAATCAAATTTTTCAGGACATAAATATAATTGACACACGCTTTCATTACCATTTACGAACCTGGATAAATTGTACGCTGGACATTGTTGTGACAGTTCTGGTCATTGCAGGAGCTTTGCCACTCTTCATTCTGTGGATTATTCCCTTGATTTTCTTTTATTTCTCCATACAAGTAAGTACATGGATTTTTATTTGTATTAATAACCTATCAGCCCCCAGTTAAATATGGTATAGTTTCAGACCCACCTAAACCTATGTCCTGGTAGTCTAAGTTCTCCGAGAAGCAGGGTCCAGGAAAGGATTAGGTGTACTAGAGATTGACTCAGGGAAATGCCTGTAAAAGATAAAGGAGAGTGATGAGGGGAAGGCAGGGCTATCTAATCCCTCCCTGTGGGGGGACAGAAGGAAGAAAGTTTGGGTAGAGAGACTTGGACTACAGAGCAGTTTCCTAACAAGTTCACTCAACCCGACTGGTAATTCCTCAGTTCCCCTGAGAGAGTTCCACTTGTCTCTGAACGATTCTGCTTTAGGACTCCCTGCCATGCTCAGTCATTAGCTGGAAACAACCCTTGGAAAAAGTGGCATCCATACAAATACAGTGCGGTCCAGTGGTGCAACATCTGGGCTATCTTAGTTAGCTATGCTCCAGAAACAGGAGCGCTGAATCCTGCATTTTTATGCCCACTACAAAACCGACATAGTATTTATATTTTAACAGAAAATTAATTTGCCTGAATATCCAAGAGAGAAACAGCTACAACTTTTGTGTCCCATTATCGCAGGTATCAACAAATGATTTTTGGAAGAGCTAAATTTATCTCTCATGATATTTACATGATATCTTTATATTAAAATGTGGTCAACCAATTTAAACTTCAAAATTCTGCCACTGTAAGGCCTCAGTGGAAAACAAACAAATTTAACATATGTTTAAAGCACTCTGAGGATTTTTCCAAAAAATACTCTTAAAGTTTAATGCTTTTCAAAAACCTAAGTTTTTAAATTGATATTGAAGTTTAGTCTGCTCAAGCTAGAATGCTAATAAATTTTTCATTTCTACCCCTATACACCATTATTTCTCTTATTTCATGTGTTTTGCCTATATTCTCTGTCTTTCTAGATCTTGTATACACTTCATGGCCTAGGTCATATTCCATTTTCTGTGTGAAGAATTCTCTACCGAATTTGAAAAAAGATCTGACTCACCTACGTATTATAGAATTACTATACTACTTGGATTATAACTGTTTTTTAGGTATCACAGATTGTCTCCTCAATGAGATTGTAAATTCTGTGGGATCAGAGATTATGCCATATATATCTATATCTATATCTATATTATATATTAAAATCAATAAACAGAGAGGTGGCATTGAGAATCAATTGTCTCGCCTTAGAGTTAAAAAAAATACTCTAAATATCACACATACAATTTTCTATAATGGTGCTATGGTTGGTAAACCATAACAGAGTGATCAGGAGTGGAAAAGAGTCTAGCAAACATGTCTCAGTACAGGGAGTGGTATAGTGTAAGCTCTGAATTTGGGTTCTAGAACCTGGCATTCAAGTCACCTTCCATACTCATTTTTCTGATACCAGATCTTTCTCCTATGAAAGAAAAGGTTTGATTTGGATGTGCACTGCATAACATGTGGTTCCTGGACCCCCAAGCCAGAATCCCCCAGGGTGCGGCTCAGAAGTCTCCACTTTAATAAACTTTCTGTGTGATTCTTACTGAAGTAAAAGAAGCATTGATATAAATCAAAGGTTCTTAAACTCTATTTCCAGGAGACTTTTCATGGGAGAACTCCATGGCTTCTACAATTCACTGAAATAGTATAAAAAGCCTTGAGAGCATATGTGTATTTACATTTATCTATGGAAAAGTGCTTTAATCGTTAATCAGCTACTCTGAGAGCCTGTGAGCCCAGAAACATATTCCTTGTTCTAGACAACCTCTTAAATCTCCAGCAGCGTCAGAATGCCACAATTCTAAATATCCTCCGAGCATTTGGCACAGAGCAGAATTCATAAGTTGCAAGCCAGCAGGCTGTATAGAGATGGAGACATGTTTTTACCTAGCTTGTATAGTGTTTTAACCAATTGAAGACTTTTAAAAATCAGGAATTTTATGCAAATTTTCAGATCTGAAGACTCTCCTAAAAATTGTTCAAGATCTGGTAACCCTTAACATTTTCATTTTTGGTTAATGGCAATTTTCTGGGGCTGCACTACGGCCCAGTTCATTCAGGGCCCGGTCCTTCTGGCTTTCCACCAGCCCCACCATTCCAATGGTCCTCAATTTGAGGCCAAGGAGGAAGCAGCTTGAAATTGTGACTGCACTAGTAATTCTCGTAGGAAAAATATATATATTTTTTTCTATAATTGTGTGTTGCTACAAAAATACTATTGCTTCCTCTGCCTCCCTCATGTCCTGGATTCACTGCCACATTTTCAATATGGGGCACAGAGGTTTTTCCCTCGTAGGTTCTCAATAATGGTCATTTGAATGCTGTCAAAGTGAACTTTTGCCCAATTAGGTTCTAGAGGTGCTATCCAGAATTGGGGCTTTTTGTTGTTACATGGGTATATTAGTTTCCTGAGGCTCCTGTAACAAAATACCACAAACTGGATGGCTTAAAACAACGGAAATGTATTCTGTCAGTTCTAAAGGCCAGAAGTCCAAACTCAATTACGTGGGCAGCGGTGGGTCCTTCTGGAGGCTCTGGGGGAGAATGTATCACACTTCTCTGCTTGCTTCCGCTTACTGTCCGCAACCCCTGGCATTTTCCTTGGTTTAGAGATAGACACATCAGTTCAGTCTCTGCCTTTGTCTGCACAGGACATTCTCCCCGAGCCTGTGTTTTCTTTTCTGTCTGTTACAAGTACACTCAGCTTTGGAGTTAGGATTCATAATGTCTTGAGATGTTATCTTAATTATATACACAAAGACACTATTTCCAAATCAGGTCACAATTCAACAGGTAGTGGGGATTAGGATTTATATCTAACTTTTGGGGGTCCCTCTTTAAATCACTTCCCAAGGGTCTTGCCGTTTTTAAACCCTGAAGTGATTTCACTACATCTTTGCAATGTCCTCTTCCTGTCTTCCAATTAGAGACGTTACATGGCGAGCTCACGGCAGCTTCGGCGGATGGCAGGAGCTTCTCGTTCTCCTGTCATATCCCACTTTAGTGAGACGTTAGCGGGCGTGTCCACTATCAGAGCTTTTGGACACCAGCACAGATTCATCCAGCAGAACAAGGAGGTGGTGAATGAGAACTTGGTCTGTTTCTACAATAATGTAATTTCAAACAGGTAAGTCACACTCATACACCTAACTTAAGATTAGCTTTCCTAGCTATCCTGTTCACTGACTTCTAAAAAGAAATAGGCTTTTGTAATGGCATTTCATCCAATTAAAAATGTAAGTATTCATAAGTCCTAAATACTGTTAGTATTAATATACATTTACATTAAATTGTATCTATGTATAGTCGTATAAAAGGCACATACTACTACAGTGAAACAAGGTCCCAAATTGTCGAAGGATATACAGGGTGTTGTTAGAATTACTTATGACATGATTCTACACTGTATTTTATATTTTTAGAATATATTTTATTTGCACACAATATTTTATACAATTTTTGAATTTGAAGCTATCATTCCTCTTAAAGAAGAATAAATGAAATATTCAATAGTAGTTGGACACCTTTTAGTTTTTAGAGAATAATTTTATCATATAAAAAGTTCATGGAATTGGAAAGATAATTGATTACCCCATAGGATTTTAGCTAGTGTTCTTTTCATTTCCTTTTAAATTCTGGTCAAGTTTTAAATCAGAGTTCTGCAAGCATGTTTTTATGCAGAGGAATTTTGTATATTATCACTATATGACAATCCTATGTTTAACTGACTTCCAGGTAAGTGGGGGAACAAGGAAAAGCAGCCATTGATGTTTACATCTTGGTTTCCCAGAGGGAGTTATACTAAGTCCACGAAACTTTTCCATTCAGTGACTAAGGCACACATCCTGTTTACCCTAGGTGGCTGTCGGTTAGACTTGAATTTCTTGGCAACACAGTGGTGTTCTTTACTGCACTGCTGGCTGTGCTGGCTGGAGACTCCATAGATTCAGCCGTAGTTGGTTTATCTATATCCTATGCCCTAAATGTAAGTAACTAATGATTTTTGTAGGACATAACATGTCTATAGACCAATTAATTAAACACTTTTCTTTGCCTGCATAAATTATAGATTATATTAACTAAGTAATGAGAGACAAATCTGAATTACCCAGGAGGCTTACATCTCTCTATTTTTATGGTAGCAGAAATCTGGCTCAGCAGTTTTAAGCTAGCTAATAGGAAGAACAGGCTGATACACAAGGCTGAGCATTAAGAGACCAGGAAATTACTGCTGTCCGATAGCTACGCAGAAGTTTCTGCTGTCTTACCCTTATAGATTAATAGCATGTTACAGGGTATCATCCTTCTCCACCATGGCCAATGCATTCAGTTTGCCCAGCGAGAAAATACTGCAACCTCTAGGGAAGGTTTATGTGCTGCTTCTCTTCTGCTTGTAAGTTTTCCCCTAATAAACCCTATCTTATCTTATACCACAAATAACTAGTGGTATTTTAACACGCACACACACTTATGAGAGTTTCCGTGCCCCCTTTGGAAAATAGCAAGTGCTTTAAACTGTTAAACTTAATTTCACCTTATTTAGAAGATAAGTCTTGATGACTTTGGTATAGACCTTTAGCGACTTACCCAGAAACCTTGAGGCCTTTTGCACTTTAGAATTCAGAATTTAGGCGTCTAGAAATGGAATATGGCACATATCTCTAAGCAGGGCCTGCGGCTGAACCCCATAATCAAATAGGACTGTTTTGTGCAATGAAATATACTAATATCACCCTAAGTAGGTTAAATAAACATTTTAATGATCCGATGCCAGATCATGTCAGGTGGCCCATCAAAGGCGTTGGCACAAATCTCAAGAAAAACGCGGATTGTAAAAGCTTTCTGAGTTTTAGAATCAGACAAGAAATAATAACTTTGGAGAATGTACATTGGAGATTAGAGAAGAAGAAAGTATGGTTAGAAAGAGTGGAAAAGGACACGGAAAGTCAGAAAATTAGGAGAAACTTCCTTCCAATGGAAAATAGTGAAGAATGTCCAAATGTTTGGGTACTGTGTTTTTCTTTTATTTAGGATGTAATATTTTGAGGCATATCTCCTCAATCTTGGTATTCATCAAGGTATTCATCATTCCTTATTCTAAATATGGACTTTCTTAGTCCACGCTGAACTATGGCCCTTCTATCCTCTGCCAAATAATGGCATTCTTTAGAATATTAATAAGTTTAATCTACTTACAGAAACAAGTGTGTATGTGAGGAAATATGCTTACTTCTAGAGCTGTTAAATAATCCACAGAAATAAAGTATGTGAAAACACTAAAAAGTGAAACTTTAGAAATAATGTATTATTTATATCACGTACAAGACTAACCACCATGCATTAAGCTCTTGTTCCCATCTCCATCATCTCCCATCCCAGATTACTCATTCCTTGAATTCTTGGGTGAGGAAGGTATGTGAAATTGAAAACAATGCCGTTTCCATTGAAAGAGTTTGTGAATATGAAAATATGGATAAAGAGGTAAGTACTCTTCAGTAACCAATAACTAGATGGAAGATTAGGATATTTTAATATATCTCGAATTGACATTTAAAAAATAAATTTTAGACAAAACCTGAATTTTGGAAGGGGGGATAAAGTGGGAATAATTAATGTGTACAAAAATTTAGTTAGATAGTTAGATTAAAGTGAACAATATTTGATAGCACATCAAAATGATTATAATCAATAATAAGTTAGAGCATGCTTTCAAATGACTAGAAGAATAGAATTGAAATGGTGCTAACACAAAAGAAATGTTAAATGCCTGAGGTAATGGGTATCCTAATTACCCTGATTTGATTAATTCACATTGTATGCCTGGATCAAAATATCACATGTGCCCTATAAAGACAGACAACTATTATTTACTCCATATAATTTATAAGCCCTATATTTCCAAATTCATGTAATATTCAACACGTCAATGAAATTAAAACAAAAAATATTGTAAAATGGACCATCATTTTATATGTCACTAAAGTAGAAATAAAAACACTTCTTATTTAGTTAGGACAGTCCATAAATTATGAGACACATCCGTATTTCTGTGAATTATAAGAAGGGAATATAATGACCTGTTTTTAAAAGACACAGTGATTTGTCTTCTGCTGATGTGTAGGGTAAAATATCCAACATATAATTACAACCGTGTGGGGATTTACATGGAGGAAAGCGTCTTCATTTAGTTGTCTCATAACTATTTAGAGTCTGCAGTTTCCAAATTGATTACATCCTCACTGCCTGTACCTTCTGCTCCATTTACCCATCATTAGCAACTCTGTGAATGGGAAGGCGGAGGGGAATCAATCAGTCCATTTTGTTCTTTTTAATGAACTGTCATTCAAGGGGCAAAGAATTTGACCATGGACAGCCTCATGTTTAAATTATCCCTGTATTTCACTCACCTCTGTTACGTCTGCACCGATGTTTCACTAATTAACACTGCGTCTGGGAAAGCTAACTTGAATGCCTGGCTCTTTTTCAACCATGAAAGTATCTTTTCTCTTTTGTTCCTCACTTTTATCCTTTGGCTCATAAGTCTAAGGAAAAGGTGCCCCTCCTCCAAATAAAAATCTAACATTTCCAGTTGTATTTTTGGTATTGTCACCTCCTGTCTTCTCTGAGGCCCTGTCTACTTCTTCCACCTTCTACCCTCTTGCTCCACTCAGCCAATAAATAAGGTAAAATATTTTCTGTATCCTCCAAGTCCTACCCGAACTTTGATTCTTCTGTAGATTATTCCCAAGGTCTTATCTTTTCTTCTCATATAAATTTCATGAAAGTTTAGTCTACCTTCACAATAAGTAATCCAAAGTAATAAATATTCAAGTTATTTAGTCATTTTTCATCTGCTAACTCATGTGAAATATTATAATAGCTTGAGGCTAGGAGTTCAAGAGCAGCCTGGGCAACATACTGAGACCCTGTCGCTACAAAAAAAAATTTAATATGAGCTGGGCATGGTAGCATGCAACTGTAGTTTCGTTACTCAGAAGGCTGCGGTGAGAGGCTCACCTGACCCCAGGTGTTTGAAGTTACAGTGAGGTGTGATGGCATTACTGCCCTCCAGCCTAGGCAACAGAGCAAGATCCTGTCTGTAAAAATGCATATGCATACACATATTTTTATAAATTTTTTGCTATTAATAGATATTTCTTTCACATTAGAAAAAAGATGATAAAATGTGTATGTATAGACACATACTTTTAAAAAAATAAACAAAACTTCTATAAAATGTGATGAAAGTTGTGACCAATACTTCTGCAAAAATACTTGATATGGAAGAGGTAAATTTGTCTGAACACATAGTAACCCTTTCTCCCCTCTACAGCTCTGTTTCTCTGCTCCCCTTTACAGAAGAATATTTTTTGAAAAGTTGCCTGTATTTGCTTCTCCATTTCCTTTTCTCTCACTCTTTTTTGGACCTGATTCAAACAGGCTTTCAATCCTACCACTCCATTGAACCTGCCCTTGTCAAGATCAAGAAGGGCCCTTTCTTTGTCCTCCCTTTACCTGGCCTATCATTTGACATTGGCCTTGACTCCCTGTTCCATGGGACACTTCATCCACTGCCCAGGCACCATACCCCCCTCTGTGTTCTGCCTCAGGTTTTCTCCTGTGTTCCAGACAAGCCCATCGCAGAGTCCTGGGCAAAAAGTGATTAGCTCCAACTAGTTATTAGTCCTTTTGCCTAGAATGCTATACAGGAGCGTCCACCAAGTTCAAGTAGGAGCTTTCCACCATGACCGGGAAAACTCTTCTTAACCACCTTACTTAAAATAACACCTACTCCTGCTATCAACTCTGCCCATTTCTTCTTGTCTTCCAAAGCTGTATGATCATCTCAGATTCTGCGTATACTATGTGGTTCTTTCTGCCTCTACTCCTCTCAGCACGTGCATTCCACAAAGGTAGGAATGTTTATCTGTTTTCTTCACTGCCAAATCTCCTGCAACTAATACAATGACAGGGACAGCAAACGTTCAGTGTTTGGGGAAGGAACGTCTGACAGACGGTCCTCATCTCAGCTAAAATTTCAGGTTGCCTTCAGGTTTTTAAAGGATTTTAAGAGGTATTTCTTAATAACTTGACAGATGATGGGAAATCTTTTACCTGTAAAATTTATTTCTAAGATTTTCTTACAACTAGATGAGAGGTTTTATTCTGATGGTATTTAAAACTATTTTCAGAAAATCATAATATCTATAAATGTCCCATTTATCATCATTCATCTTCACTTTGTTTATATGCATGAGAATTATTTTGTGGGGGTGTATTTTATTGTAATTGTCATTTAAAGGGTGTTTCTTTGTTTCAAGGCACCTTGGATAATGTCTAGAAGGCCTCCACAACAGTGGCCCAATAAAGGGATAGTGGAATTTATTAATTTTCAGGCTCGATACCGAGATGATCTTGGCTTAGCATTACAAGATATCACTTTCAAGACTCGTGAAGAAGAAAAGGTGCCACATATGTTTCTTATGTTTCTTTTTCTTTTTTTTCTGAATGCATTCGTTAAGTGTGAAGTAATATTGAATATAAAGTGGTCTTTTGTTAAAATTTCATATAGAAGTAATAATCTGTGATTCATAGGTAGAGAATAAGTTTTATCTCTTTAAAGAAAAATGTATTTTTTAAATTGCTCCCGCACTATTGTGAAACATAATTTTAGTGTATATTTTTACTTCTTTTATAAAATGATTTATAACAATAAACAAAATTGTCTGAAACAGTAAATGCATATTATTAATGATTTATATAGTCAATGGCATCATGTTTTCTAAGACTATTAGAGATGAAAGATGCTTGTAATTTAGTTAATACAAGAAACTTACAAAACTGTTGATAGTATGATTCCAGTTTTGTGTTTTTAAAAAAGCAAACAGATAAGGGGGATACCTGTGGCTTAATGAGTAGGGCACTGGCCCCATGTGTAGAGGGTGGCGGGTTTGAACCTGGCCCTGGCCAAATTGCAACAAAAAATAGCCAGGTGCTATGGCAGGTGCCTGTAGTCCCAGCTACTTGGGAGGTTGAAGCAGGAGAATCGCCTAAGCCCAAGAGCTGGAGGTTGCTGTGAGCTGTGACACCACAGCACTCTATTGGGTGCAACAAAGTGAGACTCTGTCTCTAAAAAAAAAAGGCAAACAGATAAACACATTAGGGCATATATTTTGGGAACAGAAATACTTCAGGAAAAAATGAAATCATTTTGGAATTTTGATTTGATTCAGTAGATTCCTGGGTTTTTTTTCCTCTGATATAATTTTCAGATTTAAAATTGTACATTAGACCAAGTGAAAAACCTTAATGTTCTTTCTGCCTAATGTCCCTATTAACACTAACACATGCATCAGAAAACAGAAAAAAGTTGCTTTAGTTCTCATGGTCAAGGGGACATGTTTAATACTGGGATATTTATGACAGGCCAATTATTTTGGCCAGGAGTCAAATCCTAAATCATTATCCGTGGTCACCCCCAATAGTTTTAATGTTAAGTTGTTCTGATACACCAGGGAAATTTACTGGCATGCCTTTAAATTCTCCAGCCCATCTAGCAAAAGGTTTGAGTGCTTTTCATTTGTTTATTTGTTTGTTTGTTTGGGGGCAAGGAGGGTAGGAAAAAAAACTTTCTTTTTGCAAGTCCCAGTCAAACCATTTTATCATCATTGCCTCCTCCGCCCTTTCCTGCCTTTGATGTTAGATCAGAGGTGGTTCAGAGTGATCTGTTCTTCCTGGGGCTGCTGCAGTTCTCTAGTTAGGTAATAACTAAATATCTATAAATAGACGAAAAATACACATTAGCCAGAGCCCCTCCGGTGAGTAGAGGGTATCTGGATAAAGATGACCCTTAGAAGTCACTTCACATTTTTCCTACCACTTGAGGCATTAGATGAAAAATTAGATCCCACTCATCTGGCCAGTAGGGTATTTGTTGTCAGTGCAGAGGCCCCGCTCCCTTACAGAACGTGTAGCATGAACACTTGATGGTCATTTCCACACAGGTTGGAATTGTGGGAAGGACCGGAGCAGGCAAATCAACGCTGTCGAATTGCTTATTTAGAATTGTGGAGAGATCAGGAGGCAAAATTATCATTGATGGAATCGATATATCCACTATTGGACTTCACGACCTTCGGGGCAAACTTAATATTATTCCACAGGTGAGGTGCTTTCCAGTAGTCTTTCTTAACTCACTCCAAGTAAACCGTTTGTTTGTTTTTCATTTTTATAATTTGTTCCTTTTAAGTATATAAATTCATTTTCCGAAGCCATATCATTTTAAATATGTTTTCAAAACTTGGTATTTGATTGATCCCTATTTAAACACTCTCACTATAAAGCATTTTTTCTAAGAGCATTTATGTGTTTGAAGAACTAGTATATCTCTTTGAAATATTACCTTTCCTAATTGTAAGTACAAATAAAATTCAAAGGAATAAATCAGACTGAAATGCCTTGGAATGTTTTGGAAGAAAAACATTGTGAAGCCTTGTTTTGGTAGTTTGAGCGTAGTTTGATTCTTCTGTCTTGAAGTTTAGAAACAGTGAAACACAACTCATAATTTAGTGAGATTTCTTTTCTGAAGTCCTTTGAGTTTCTTTGTAGAATAAAAGAAACTTGATCATTATCAAGTTTGCAAATTGACTTAAGAATATGATGTTTGTAAAATCAAATATGATTTATTCAGTTGAGTTTGAGAAAATAAGATGTTTTCTGACCATTTACTAAATATTTTAGTACTATTTTCTACAAAGATCTTAAAAAATAAAGATATCGCTTCATCATGTTGTTTGAGCATGTCCTTGTATTAGAGGATTTACTTCAAAACAAATTTGAGACTGGCCATCGTGGCTGATGCATGTAATCTTAGCACTTCAGGAGGCCAAAGTGGGCACATCTCCTGAGGCTGAGAATTTGAGGCCAGACTGAGCTACACAGTGAGATCCCATGTCTAGTGTCTACAAAAAAATAAAAAGCTAGCTGGGTACAGTTGTGCATGCCTGCAGTTGCAGTTTGAGGGTGCAGTGAGCTATAGTGACACCACTGCTCTCTAGCCAAGGCAACAGAGAAAGAACCTATGCACTCTCCCCCCAAAATGGGTAACATCTGAAATTCAGTCAGGCAAAAAAAAAATTTACTGGAAAAAAGAGACATCAGCCATTCCTCTCTTATAAATAAATGCAAGTGTAGTAAAATATAGTTTCACCGAGCATGTAAGTGTAGTGGAAATAAAACGAACTTAGTCTGGTTTGAATTCTACTCAACAACTTATCTTCTGTGTGGTCTTGTAAAAGTGCACTTTGGAACCCCCAGTTCACTGTCTGTAAATTGGGAATATTAGTTTCCATCTTTTTGAGTTGGTATTCTGAATGATAATATCATATACGTATTACATTTATATTTATTATATGTTACATCTTATTCCTGACGACGTGGCATCACCATTATTACAGTGGTTGATGACACAATTGTAAATAATGGGAGGGGGAAAAGAGAATCAAGAGACTTAGGATAATTTAAGTTGTAGTTTATTTGGGCTTTCTTCTGTTTTTGTTTTAAATACAAAATGCATTTGATGACTATATTAGATCATTTTGCTTTTTCTTTATTTTCTGAATCTGATTCTTTTATTAACATATGCATGCCTCAGTTGACAGGAAGATTACAGGTGACTATTTTATTTTCTAGGACCCTGTTTTATTTTCTGGAACCCTTCAAATGAACCTGGATCCCCTAAATAACTATTCTAATAGTGAGCTGTGGGAGGTGCTGGAACTGTGTCACTTAAAAGAGTTGGTGCAGTCCCTTCCTGAGAAGCTGCTGTACGAGATTTCAGAGGGTGGTGAGAACCTCAGGTAGTCTGCCGAGAACAGAGCTTGCCCTGCTTATTCATTCTAAGCTCTTTAGAAATTGTCCTCAAAGGCAAACAGCTCTCGAGCCGCTAAGGAGCTTGTCTGGTTTGTTGGCAACAAGTTGCTGATTGTCTTAAGGGAAGAGAAACAAGGAAGAAAATGGGAGCCAAGGGCTGGGGAAACGTTGGTGAAGGGAAAGAAAAGAAAAAGGAAACTGCAGAAGGTCACCATTTAGTGAAATCTTCTTTTCTCATTACTGCTACACCAATAGCCTAGTCACTTAAAAATAGTGTAGGGGATTGCCTTCTCTCAGTCACTGAGACAGTCCCCTTCTTGTGATCAGAGACTCTGGAAAGTGAGTTGCTAGATCCCTCTGATGGCCTGCATGGCAGGACTTCTCACTCACTGCCTTTCTCTCCGTGCGTCTGCCGTCCACACTGGTCTCCTTACTGTTGCGTGAGTTTACCAGGCCAGCTCATGGCAGCTTTAGAGACTGCATTTCTAGTTACCTTTGACTGAAACAAGTTTCCCACCAGAAACCTGCATGGCTCTTTCTCCTCTTCCTTCAGGTTTTTTTTTTTTTTTTTTTTTTTTTTTGAGACAGTCTCGCACTGTCAAGCTTCAGTAGAGGGCTGAAGCGTCATAGCTCACAGCAACCTCAAACACTTAGGCTTATGTGATCCTCTTGCCTTAGCCTCCCAAGTAGCTGGGACTACAGGTACTGGCCACCATGCAGGGCTAGATTTATTATTTTTCGTAGAGCCAGGGTCTCACTGTTTCTCAGGCTGGTCTTCAGGTTCTGAGCTCAGCAATTTGGCCTCCCCGAGTACTAGGATTCCAGGTGTGAGCCACTGCAACCAACCTTCCTTCAGGTCTTGCTTATCTATTAATAGAATGCCCACCCCATACCAATACTGTATACTTCTTTCTGTGTGTTGGACTTCTTCTTAGAACTCAATGTATATATCAATATATTGATACATTTAATATATCATATAATATATTTAACATATATATATCCCCCCCCCCAACAGTGTGGGACAACGGCAGCTTGTCTGTCTTGCTCGCGCTTTGCTTCGAAAAACAAAAATTCTCATTTTGGATGAGGCAACGGCCTCCATTGACTTTGAGACAGATAACCTGGTGCAGACCACAATCAGGAAGGGATTTTCTGATTGCACCATCCTGACGATTGCCCATAGACTGCATTCCATCATTGATTCAGACAGGTAAGCTTGCTTTCTTTTCAGAAAGAAACCAATTTCTACATAAAAAAAACACACTAACAGCCTGTCACTAATAAACAAATTTATCTGTGCTAGGAAAAGTTTTCCCGAGTGGTGTAGAAAATATTTTCCAAAATAATTAGAAGAAAAATCTAATACTGAAAGAATGTTAGAAAACTTGATTTATTTATTTCCCGAATTAACTCGGGCCTCTATTCTGTACTGGAATGATTCACAGAGTAATTGAAACCTGACTTTAGCAAGATCAAACAGCTGAGGTGGAAAACTGATCATAGTTCACCTGATGTTTTTGTTTGTTTTCTCCCGCCATTGCAGGGTGCTTGTTCTAGACTCTGGAAGGATTGTAGAATTTGAAGCACCACGGAATTTGATAGCTCAGAAAGGACTTTTCTTTGAGATGACAAGAGAAGCTGGAATAACATCAGATTCCGAGACAAAAACATAAATTATTTTTGTTGCATGTTGATTATACCGAGCTAAAAAAGAAAGTAGTGCATTAGTACTTAGAAAAAAAAAAATAGTAGGGGAGAAATGCGGCAAGGCAGGACCCTGGCTACAGGACGGCACCCACGTCCCAGGAAGCAGCACTGTTTCTAACTGTTCTTGCCTGTGCCCGGGCTTCCCTCCCACATCCTGCCGGCCTTCTCTGCATGGCCAAAGTGCTAAGAGCCACTACTTAACCTTTAAGTCTCTGACTTCATTCAGGAGTCACCTCCTCAGTGAAGTGTCCCCTGAGCACCCTCTCTGCCTGCCCCTGTGATCTAGGTGCCCCTTTTCTTTGTTCCCGTTATCCCCACATGCAAAGCTCTGTCGTAGCTGGGACCATACTTTATTTTAATTCTTTAATGTCTGCCTCTCCCCAGTTAAAGGTCCCTGAAGGCGAGTCCCCAGTTTTCATCGTCTTTGTATGGCTGGTTCCTAGTAGAGTAATTTTCACAAAACTGATAGCCAATCAATGTTTGTAGAATAAATAACTAAACATTTTAGAGTAATTTAAAGACTTATTTATTTGTGTATGTATGTATATGTACATTTTATGAACTTCTGAAAGCACAGAAAAAAATAAGTTATTCACCTACTTTTTGGAAAGAATAGTTATATACTGTATTAACTAAATTTTATGATCTGCTGTATTGGAAAATGTTTTATAATGTTTTTACTATTTGCCTTTTAGTAGAAAAAAATGATGTTTTCCTTGGAACATCATTTTCTGGCTGGGTCAGGCTCAGTGTGATATGTATCAGGTGGTATACATTCACGGGATTATTGATTTGTAGTACTAATCCTATTTCGAAGGGCTTTTGAATTTAGTAGTTGGATGTAACAGAAGTAACATTATGTCTCTAAATTGTCCTTCAAATGTAAACTTTAAATTTAGCAATATTTTTCTTTCAAGTTGATTTTAATAAAATATTCAGACAGTTCTTTAAGGCCCATCAACTATTTCTTATATCTCCTCTATTCAACCTTATATGATCTTGCTTTATTTCCTAAGGGTATTCATGAAAAGTTGACTTAAAGTATAAACCCTTTTGTTATTGAAAGTCTCTTCCCTTTAGAATGTTGCCCTGTCTTTACAATCCCTGAAGTGCTTTATAAAAATTAAATAAGGATTTGTTGAATTCCATTAAGAAAGGGATCAAGGTACTTCATTAATGTCAGTTAAAAATGGTTTAGCTCTCTATTGTGGTCCTCAGTAAATCAGAGAAGCTGCATAACTTTAAAATCTAATGGGAAATCAAAAGCAACTGGGATAAAATGTGGTATTTTCACATAATGGAATTCTATACAGCTGCAAAATAATGTTATATGAGTTCATGATACCATTTATATTCAAGTCACTTTTCAAAAAAAGGAAAAACTAGTTAATAATATTAGAAATTGCAATACTGGTTATCCTGGGTCGAGGAAGGTAATGACAGAGAGGACGTAGAAGGTGGGCTTCTAGGAACACAGTTCTGTTCTGTTCCTTGATTTGAATCTTAGTGTTGGTTCAGTTTGTGAAAATTACCAAGCTGCATACTGAGGATATTGTTGGTGTGACTCAATGCAAATAAATAACACCTGCTCAGGTCCATGTGCATTGAACTGAGAGACCCTGGGAGGCCTATACCAAATAAGTCCTCCACACGGAGATGCAAGGGCATGGCCCCTCCAAGCATCCTCACGGGGGATTTTATTGAAATCTCAGGCATGAGAACATACTGCATAGTGGCAAGCTACAAAAGGACAAACGGTTATAAACAAGGAGTTTATCTTTAGTTGCATGATTGAACTCTTAACACATTCTGTTTACTGCACTTCTGTCCTGCCTTTTTCTTTTCACTGCTAAATAAGACTTAGGGTTGGGATAGTAGAGTAGTGAGTATTATTTTCAGTAAACTGGGCCAGCAGTGATGCTTGGCTGTTGTCCAGATTGCTCTGTCCCTAGTGCCCCACACTTTTACCCTTAAGCTGTATGCTACAGGATTTATACAGTTCTCCACATATATATATATATATATACATACATATGTGTGTGTGTGTGTATATGCTATGTAAAAGCATCCAGCCTTGTAATATGAAAAATAGTATTAATAATGGCTGGGTACTTCCTGGACAGCATTCGTAGTTGCAAATAAGTATATTTATACTAATTTTATCATATATAATTACATAAAGTAAAAAGAAAGCAAAAAATTAAAATGAATAACCAAAATTACTCGAAGACAATTTTATTGCTTTAAGAAATGCATTATTTTATTTTTATTTTAATTATGCACATCAACCTTGTTAAATCACTTTAGTACACTAAAAAAACACTTAGCGTACTCAAAATGACGAGATTACAGAGAGGTGGCATATATGTACTTTTAAAAAGCTTATTCTACAATTGTAACATTTGTTTAAAAACTGTAGCTTCAAAATGGATTTAGAAAATAGTAAATATAACTTCAATATGCGAAGGTATTTACTGTAGCTGATATAAGAAAAATTCTAAACAGCATTAAGTTGCTTTCTTTGGAGATCATGAGAATATTGTTGAAAGCCCACGATGTGCAAGGTATTTGGAGCATTTGCCACTTCCGTCCTCACCAAGCCATGTAACAAAGGATTATCCATTCTGTTTTACCACAAATGATACTACCATTCCCAGAGGAGCCTGGCCAGTGAGATGCAGAATCCAGGTCTATGTGAGGATAAAACTGATCATGCTCTTCCAATTCTTTATCCAGATGTCTCATTCTTAGAGGAGACACTTTAAAAGAGTCTGTATTTTAAGAATGATTCAAAATCCTTATAGAGATAGATTTTAAACCAGTCGCTTTCTAGAAATAGTAAATAAAATTAAAGTTTGTGGTGTTATTTAGTCTGGTATTAGTTTGAACTATATGAAATAGTCATTTTTTTAGGTTAAAATATAATGGCAATTTCATATACTTATGAGCACAGCCTGGATATTAAACTTAGCATTAAGAAAATTCAATGTTACATTTAATATGTGTATGAGTAATAAATAGTTCTACCTGATTTAGAGGATCTTTTTTAAAAAATTAAAAAAAAAAAAAACTAGAATAGGCCAATATGATAGTTGTTAGGAGTTCACCATCCTGAGACAGGATGCCTGTGTTCAATCCCAAGTCAACCACCTGTGAGTTGTATAAACTTGGGCAAGTTAACTGACTTCTCTGTGCTTATTTGAGAGGAATAATTTTGTCTACCTCTTAAGGTTGTTTTAAAAATTAAGTTATATGATACACATTATCACTTAGGACAGTGTCTGGCATATAGAAAGCATTCCATTACATGTTATTGACACAACAGTCAGTGCTTTTAACTGTAGTTTCATAGTTACAAAATCACATTATAGGCTACACTGTAATAAAAAGGGCAAAAGGTTTATGGAAGCCTGTTCTATGCCCAGCAGTGTTGGGAGAACTGGAGGTTAAAATAAGACACGATTCTTGATGATACACAATATGATCTTAGTGAGATCAAGCACAGGTGAGGAGCAAGCAGTTAGGTCAGCTCTCCAGGTTCCTTCTAGCTCTCCTTTTGGTCCCAATTTTCTATATATAAGTGGACCATTTGTAAGATACAAGAAGTTGGGACTCCTGGCTGTATTGTGAGACACAGTTCTCGAAACCTACTGACATAAAGACATTTGGTGGTTCATGTGACTGCTATGCTGTTGGTTAGTGAGGCTGTAGTAATGGGACCAAACCACGCAAAGGCTGACTGGCTTTTCTTGTTGATTACGACTAAGTACATAGGTAACAAGGGCTGCTCATTTGTTATGTATAGAACAACCAGTCTGAACTTAGTTATCGTTACTGCCTAAAGAGAGGGACCTTTCATTTATCTCAGGAATGCCTCACAATAGCAAAACAAAAAGAAACGGGCATACTCGTGAAATGTCAAATAGATGATAAATTTAAAAATATTTTAAATTGGCTCCAGAGATTTAGAAGAAACTGACACATAGGCATTTTTTGGTGTGCCAAGGAAAGTAACATGGGATCGATTTTTGAATTTGTGTTTATAAAACTCAGGTCATCATTAATGCATTGGTTTGTGACCATCTTTTCCTCTGGTACATATAGTAGAAAATGAAATGTTGGAGAAAACTAAACTGTGTTATTGGAATGCAAGACAGTGGAACGCCCCAGGAACTAGGCATAAATATTAAAACCACTTCGGTCACCACGAATTCCCTCTGAACTTCTGCTTTTTACTCTGAGCGTCTGTGCAGTAACTCCCAGGTATTACAGGACATGAACATCCCATTGCTTGACCTCTATTGTCAGATCTATGATTGTACAGAGTTAATGCACAGCAATTACTGTCGGCTACGACGAGTAAGATTTTCAAAACGATTATTTCATACACTTTGTCCAGTTTTTTTCTTTTTTTTTTTTTTGCAGTTTTTGGCCAGGGCTGGGTTTGAACCCGCCACCTCTGGCCTATGGGGCCGGCACCCTATTCCTTTGAGCCACAGGCGCTGCCCTCTTTGTCCAGTTTTTTAATTGATGCAGGCAGGAGGGAAAAGCTATTTCTCTCATTCCATCTTTACCAGAAATAGACGTCCAACACAGAACAATTTGACTAAATGTTTAACCTTAAAATGAGGGTCATAAATTTAACAAAGTACAAGGAAGAACGAAGGAAAAGCAAATAAAGAAATGTAAACAAATAAGGTGCTCAGATCTCTTGCCCGGAGTTAGATGGGATTGTTGCCTCTTTTTGAGTTAGAGTATTCTGTAGATTCCAGTTATCAACTCTTTGTCAGATTCATACCCCCATTCTGAAGTTGTCTCTTTGCTTTACTTGTTGTGTCTTTAGCTGTGCAGAAGCTTTTCAGCTTAATTAAGTTCCATTTGTTAATTGTTGTTGTTGTTGCAATGAAATGTGGAAAAAACCTAAATGCCCACCAACCCAGGAACGGATTAACAAGCTGTGGTACGTGTACAACATGGAATGCTATTCAGCCATTAAAAAAGATGGAGACTTTACATCTTTTGTATTAACCTGGATGGAGCTGGAACATAGTCTTCTTGGTAAAGCATCGAAGAATGGAGAAGCAAGAGTCCAATGTACTCAATTCTAATATGAAGGCAGTAGATGAGCTACTACAAGGTGGGGGTAGGGTAATGAGGGATCAGGGAGAGGGGAGGCGAGGAGGGTTGGAGGGTGACATTGTATGGCACACCACTTGGGGGCAGGACATGATTACAAGAGAGACTTTACCTAACAAATACAATGTGTAAACTAATTCTTTGTACCCTCAATGAATCCCAAACAATTAAAAAAAAAAAAAAAAAGGAGCTTATTGTTCTTAGGTAGAAAGAAGTCCCAAAGAATAGAGGAGATGTTAGTTGAGGTGGCTTCATAACACCACTGGGCTGCCTTTTCTCAGTCATCCAAGGTGTCTGTTGCTTGGTAGTTGTAAACCCATTACTTTATATCCAGTATCACATCTGCATTACAAAGAGAAGAGACAAATGGTAAGGAGTAAGACGTTTGTATAATCCAAGTACGTACACTAAGAAAGAAAAAAAGTCGGGGTTTCTATCTAGTGATTCACACAGCGACCCCTCGTTGTAATGGAAGTTGGAAAGTATAGAAATGTAATTTTTGAGGCAGGGCATCTCACTGTTCCAAATGAAACTAGGTTCTAGAAGAATGAATAGGATAGATATTATGATGGCATTTAGTAGTAGTCTACCACTACTCAAAGTCTTTTTCAACCATGTCGAAATTAGTTTAGCAACTTGGGAAATAGGAAAAGTAGTGATTAGAAATAATTAAAAACCAGTTTCTAGTTTCCAATAGTCTAAGTTAGATAACTTAAGATAATGGATGAACTCTTATCAGGAGAAATGTGTGTTTATCATATAAACTTAATGTATGTATAAGAAGTTATAGAGTTCCAAGTATTTTACCAATTGAAATATTTTAGGTATGCCACATAATATTAACTCAGTGAGGTATAAAATAAACCCTATTATTTCTACTTTAACATTCCATGAACAACTTAATGTGAGGCTGTTGATTCTTTCCAAAACTAACTAGTGATTTATCAATACATATTTATTTTTTTCAACTTTCATCAAGGGAATGAATTTGCAGAAAATTCAGACCTATAGGATTAGGCTATTGAGGCTATTAGGGAGCGTAACCTATTTTCTTGTGACATTCTTTATGTAAAAATGGCAGTCACTGAACTTCTTTGTTCATTTCCCTATTACCATGTCCATTCATATTTACCACTTTCTATGTGCCAGGTACTTACAAAACCCATTGAAATATGTACTATTATTTCTATTTTGTATTTAAGAAATCTCTAAGTTCTAACTCTGCCTGTCAAAAAATGGAAAGGATTAAATAGCGGTACATTTCACATTATCTGCTAAGTAAGAGTTCTTGTGTGGATACCACCCAGCAGTTTAGTAAAGGAACAAAAAAGATACTCTGGGATTATATCATGTCATGGATAAGGCAGCAAGCACAGCTTTGCGGTTCAGAGCATAGACTGGACTTGAATCTGACCTCTGCCACTTACTAGGGGTATAATCTGGGAAAATCACCCTACACGTTAACACATTAGTCTCCCTATTTGAAAATGAGGATAATAATGCCTACTCATATATTTTCTAAGAGTACTACACTAAATTGGTTAGTATAAGTAAAACACTTAGAGGAATACCTGGTACATCATAAAAACTCTTTGTTGTATAACAAATAACTGCAAGTAAAACTAAAAGTGCTTTAAAACAACAAAATTGAATACTCTCACATTTTCCACGGGTTAGGAAGCTGAAAGTCACTTAGCTAATGAATGGTCCTGGTATAAGGGCTCTGATGAGGTGGCATTCAAGTTGTCAACTGTAGCTGAATCATCCAGGGCTGAGGTTCATTCCAAGGCGTCTCTCACACTGGTGTCTGCTGGCAGCAGAGGTGCCTGGTCCCCTCCATGTGGCCGGTCTTCCTCAAGGGGACCCTTTCTTCACCTGTATTTTCATAGCCTGATCTTTACACGGCGACAGGGCTTCAAGAGAGAGAGCCAGCAAGCAAGAGGGTATATGTAAAACAAAAGCTCTTTTTTTCTACCTGACTTCAGAAGGGACATCCCAGCACTTCTGCAATTCTGTTAATTATCAAGGAGTCACTAAATCTTGCCCAAATTCAAGAGAAAAGGATTACACAAGGAAGCGAGTAACACCACAAGGTGGGGATGTTTGGGAGCCATGTTGGAGGATGCCTACCTCAATAAAGCTCTGTAGATTTGTTAAATAAAGTAAGCAGGGAAGTGTCGCTGTATTTCCTCATATATTTAAGTACCAGCAAGGTGGTCAAGTTCACTACCTTTATTTAAAGGCTCTCCTTAAAAGACTACATCGATCAAATGTTCCTTCAAAGAAAATAGTATATTGAGTTGTTCTAGTCTAAAATCTTAAAGAAACTTTATTAGAAAAGCAAAAAATATTAACCATCAACCAAAGGACTACATTAACCTGGTATGCAGGAGTACTTATTAGCTAGCTAGATTAGCTTAGTTTAGTTTAGCTCTTGACTACGTTATGGTCAGAAGCCATGAAGTGGGATTCAGGATTCTGGAAACAGTATTCACATACAGTCTCTCCTAAATTAGGAAAATAAGTGGCAAATGTGTAAGAAATCCCAGAGATGGATGCAGGGCAATGTACCATTTCTAGAACTAGACTACTGCTATTGAGGTCATGTGCTGTGTGAGCATCTGATTGGCTTTATCTCTACTTTCTTATTTACATACCTCAAAAATGTACTCCAGCCCAGTTCTGAATGGAAAAAAAAGTACACAGTTTAAAAAACGAAACTGCAAAATGGTATTTATTTACACTAAAACACGAATTACCTGGATACACACAAATTTAAGAGGCACAATCTGTTATGCACAATAACTGTAATATTCAGTACATGTTACATACAGTACTATCTGTTAAGTCAGTGGTTTGAGTGAAAACACAGTACCAAAACATTCCTGATGCAAAATAAATTCCTCATTTACACGTTCTAATCACACAAGACACCTAATATTTTAAAAGTTATGTACTTCAAAAAACACTAGCTAACTGTACAACTAACATGTATTTATTTTATGAATAACAACTTCGGATTGTTAGTCATAAATGATCCTTTCCAGGATGCATTCTCATCTTTTAAATAAATAAAACTACATTGGTTTCAAGACAATATATAACCACCTACAACAGGACTGAAAACAGACATCTTTTCATTTCATTAAAGATGCAATTATACTAGACAAGATGCTGAACTACTGCCCCCAAATTCCAACACTGCCATTCTAGTTTTCTGATGCAAATTATTTAAATTTCAATTTGAGAATTAGCTTCAGATTAGCTGCCTCTCGTTTTATAAATTCGTTTCTTTAAAAATCGTTAACAGATTGTCTCGAACTCTGTTAATATTGGAGAAATTCAAGGTCTTTAAAAATTTTGTATCAGTTTAGGTGAATGCTAATACTGTTTGTGGATATAAAGTGAACACTTTTCTCTTGAAGACCTTCATAAAAATAATTTTTTCAGTGTTAAAATCTATGAAAGATTATATAAAGCCCAAGGGAACACTTCAGATATTTTCACAATGCAGTGAAGGGTTCATCTTTGGCATTTCCTCTTTAGTTCTAAAATAAAACATATCAATGCACTTTATATTTTCTACTTATCTACTATAAACATTTTTTCTACACAAAAGTATTTGATTGAAATGTGTGTTAACAGCAATTTCATTGATAAACATTTTCTTTAGATCAAAATATATGAACATGTAGCTTTTTTGTTAAGAAATTGAAAAGTTTTGTTGAAATAAATTTGCTTAGTGATTCCTTTTCAGCGATTGGAAATTCAACATCCTTCAAAATTCAGCCATGGATTAAGCAAACACATTTTATAGTAACAAAAATGTTGACCAGGATATAATTTTCGGATAATAATATGAAGCATTCCTCTATTAAGGGAAAACAGAAATAGATCTTCACATAAAATGAGTATCACAGAAATCGAACTGCTCTATCTTCTTTCTTGGTCCCTGTGGCTCTCCTTATGGGAAATAAACAAAGAAAAAATAAAACAAACACACAGCTCAAATGCTGATTTACGAAACCTTTCCACAACGCCTTCTACATCAATCCCAGTAATTCACAAACATTCTGTTCTCATTGCACACTAACCTGCTGGCTGAAAATAGTCTAAGTGTGACTATTTAAAATAACAACAAAAAACAGTAACAGAGCTTTTCCGATTGAACATACTTTCCTTACTTACAGCTAAATAGGAGGAAAAATTTCAGTGAAGCTGAATCAAGTACCATTTGATAGCTCAAATGCGTGCTATATTCCCCAGGGCTTACTGAAAGTATAAACGAAAGAACAAAAATGCAAAATCAATACAGTAATTAATGCTATTTACCAATGTCTGCAAAGGTCTTGGATATTAAAAAATGAAATAGTAACAATGGCTTTATTGTGACATAAAACATTTTAAAAATGCAACTAATAATTTCTGATTATTTTCTAACACAACAGAATCATAGAAAGCCAGAGAATGATACACGAAATGAAGGAACTAGAATATACAGTAGGTATTTCCACTGTCTAGTACTGAAACATTTGAATAAACCTGTGGCTGTTTTAGAAAGAAAACTGATCTATTGAATACATTCAAAACATAGAAAATGCAGATTATGAGAATATGACAGATAACAGGATACTGAATTTGTAAGTAAATGTAAAATACACTGTATAATGCAGCAGCTACTGAATATTATGTACGCAGCTTATACTAATAATACGGCTATCTCCCAGCCAATGTAAATACCTGACATCAATACTGTCCTTCAAGTATAATTCAAATTAATGGTCACATTTGATAACCAAGTAAGGAAATTACCAGCTCCTGCTAATACAATTTAGTAAGAACTGGCACTATTTTATAATTGGCACTATTTAATGTTTACAGAATATAATGTTAAGCGCCTATGGTTATCTACTTCCAGAATCCAGAAAATATAGTCATTCATGCTCTTTTAAGACAGTTTTACCTCAATTTTCCCATATTTGCTGGAATGGTATCTCTCCAACATCAAGTAGGATGAATCTGTTCACAATTAATCCTAAAGCAAAATGCTACATAAAAATTTCCTGTATCTAAATGTGGGAAATTTTGTGAGATATTTTAGATACTTTCTTTTGTTTTGGAGGAGGTAGTCTGATAAAGGGAAAAGCTCATCAGATAAGATCATAAATTATCATGATTCCTCCAGAATTCAGTTGAAGTTGGTTTTTTGTAAATGCTTATTGGGAATTTCTAAAGCGCTCACTTGGAGAGGCCAAGAGCCTCCATCAATCCCTGCTTGGATCGCCACTCCCGTTACCACGGCTAAGTCAGGGTCTACAGATGTATTGGGATCCTTTCCAAAGAACTCTTGAATGACTTGGCGGATTCGAGGAATACGAGTAGAGCCCCCAACTAAAACCACCTCATCTATCTCAGTCTTTTCTAGGTGGCCTTCTTTTAACACCTGCCGAATGGGTACGAGTATCTTCTGGAAGAGATCTTCATTAAGGGTATCAAAGAGCTTCCGTGATATTTCTGTTTCAAATAAAACTTGACTTCCTCCAGTTTTCTTTTCAAAAAGACCAGGTCCAAATCCACTGTCCACCTGGTGGCCATCTGCTGAGGAAAGCGTGTCCTTCGGCAGGTCAGTGTCACTACTCTGAGGTTCCTTCTTATCCTTCTCCTCTACTGTTAGTAATATAGACAAGTTAGCAGACTGATGAAGAGTCAGATTTAATTTGACCATTTCCACAGCTTGTCTTAATCTGTGGATTTCCTCTTTCCTAGAGGGGAAGAAGCCATACGCTTGATAGATCTGTTTATACACGTATTGAAGCAATCTCTGATTGAAGTCCTGCCCTCCAAGTTTATTGTTTCCTAAGGAAAAGAAAGTTTATATTTATGCATGTGTGTGAATATGCACATATGTGTACATATGTATAATAAAAATTATATTCTGGAAATAACAAACTTAATCCCTTATTAAGATTTCAGGGGCAAGGGATGGTGTCTCACACCTGTAACCCCAGCACCACTTTGGGATGCTAAGACAGGAGGATTGGCTTGAATGGAGGAGTTTGAGACCAGCCTGGGCAACAGAAAGAGACCCAATCTGCAATAAATTAAAACATTAGCTAGGTGTGGGGGTGCTTGCCTATAGTCCTAACTATTCAGGAGGCTCAAGCAGGAGGACCACTTGAGCCCAGGAGTTCAAGGCTGTAATGAGCTATGATTCTGCCACTGCACTTCAGCATGGGTGACACTCCCTTAAAAGAAAGAAAAAAAAAAAAGATTTTATATAAAGACTGAATAAAAATAACTGCGCTAAAATAATTTAACCCAAACATATGCTATTACAAAAACAGTGCACATCACAATTACAATTTTTCATCATAGTTAAAATTTTTAAATGACATAAAAAGAAGTATCTCTTAATGATACTGAATAATTTGCAAAAAATGGAGACTGAGAACACAGATTAGCCTTTAAATAGCTGTTTAAAAACTCTAAATGTCATTGTCAACAGTAGAAAGTGCTATCGATAATTAAAAAGCAGGCACTTTATATTTTTATTCTTTCATTATTCTGCTTACATGATTAAGAACTATAGAGCAGAAAAATTACTTCAGGCCAGACACAGTGGTTCATGCCTATAATCCCAGCACTTTGAGAGACTAAGGTGGGAGGAACACTTTTAGGCTGGGAGTTTGAGATCAGCCTAAGCAATACTGTGAGACCCTATTTCTACAAAAAATAAAAATAATTAGCCAGGCATGCATGTAGTCCCAGACGCTCTAGAGACTGAGGCAGGAGAATCACGTGAGCCCACTTTGAGGCTGCAGGGAGCTATGGAATGATGATCAGGCCACTGCACTCCAGCCTAGGCAACGGAGTGAGATTCTGTCTCTTAAAGGAGAGAGAGAAATAGTAAAAGGAAAATTATTTCAAAGGAAAAAAATAATGTAATAAAAATCTCTGGCATTTACTAGGGTTTAAAAAAACTCTGATAAACGAAAAGCAAAATGCAAAGGTTAGGGCACACTGTAACTTACCTCTTAAACTTTTCAAATAGGCTTCATTCTTATACATAAATTAAACAAAATCCTTTAAAAAATATTTAGAATGCAAAAGCCTATCATTTCCTTAGGGAACACTAAAATTAAATTTGCTAAAGCCACGTGTTTTCTTCCCTCTGTTCCCTTCCTTCATCATCACAATATGAATTTCTATTGGCTTAGGGAGCTGTAACTGGCAATGTATTTTATTTTACTTATAGGATATGCAGTCATTTTGTGAAACTTAACTTTCTGCTGTAAATATACATAAATGATGCTGGGTGGCTCATGCCTGTAATCCTAGCACTCTGGGAGGCCAAGGCCGGGCGATTGCCTGAGCTCATGAATCTCTAAAAATAGCCAGGCATTGTGGTGGGCACCCGTAGTCACAGCTACTCCAGAGGCTGAGGCAAAAGAGTTGCTTGAGTCTAAAGAGTTTAAGTTTGCTATGAACTATGATGCCATGACACTCTACAGAGGATGACAAAGTGAGACTCTGTCTCAAATAATAAACAAACAAACATAAATAGTTGTTTAAAATTACAAATACATAGAATTACCAAAACGAAGTCAAAGAATTCTAGAAAAAAATGCACTACACATTACATATGTTAAGGAAAGCACTGTTTAAACCCTCCATTTCTCTTACCGGACATTGCTCGGGTTAGAAACATCCCTCCTTGTTTATTTAGTAAGGACACATCTAGAGTCCCTCCACCCAAGTCTATCACCAAGACATGGAAGACATCAGCCTTGTGGAGACCGTACGCCATAGCTGCTGCTGTAGGTTCATTTATTACCCTCAAGATCTTCAATCCTGCAAGAGATAGGTTGAAGAGAAGAACCACTCATAAGAAGACCTGATTAACAAATTCCTTCCCATTCAACCTGGCAGTGAGTTTGTATCTTCTATGACGTGAACTCCACTGAGTAACAGTAACAGCCATCACAAACCTAATAGAAATATGAAATGGAAACAATATAGACTTTTTAAATGGTATCATTCAAGTTATTCTGAAAAAAGATTATAATACAAAGAAATAAAAGTCCAGATTTACTGAAATAAGTAACTTTGTTCTTTATTAACACTTAATTTGCAAAAAAAACTCTAAGCCTTTTTGACTTCATATTCATATTCTAGTTGAGAATCTATGAGCGTTAAAACTTAAATCATTATGTACTATAAACTAAGTGCTATGGAGATAAGATAAGCTTATCTTTTAGAGGCAGAAGATCAGTTTTCCTTCAGAAAAATTCATGCTTTAAACTAACTACCATTATAAATGAGTGACCCGGGAAGTAATATGGCATTATACAACGGGAGTCATAACTATAACTAAGAATTCCAAAGACTCTTCCAAAAACGGTAACACCCCTCCTTTAGCTCTGACTTTATCATCCACTCCGTTCCTGCCACATTGGCCAACTTCCCATCCTCTAACGCACCAGGAAATTCCCATTTTATGGCTATCGCACTGGCTATTTCCTCTTCCTGCATCCCACTTTCTCCGTATGTCTACATAGCTAACTACCTTCCAATGTGCTTCAAGTCACTTTCTCAATGAGACCTTCCTGACCACCATATTTAAAACATACTAGCTCCCCATTCCCTGACCACCACAACCAAGCCTGATCCCTTATCATGTTCTTTTTTATCAGAGCATGTTACTTTCTGATATATGCTGTATTAGTAGTTCTTTTGTCCCCAGGAAACATCTGGTAATATTCCGAGTACAGAAATATTTCTGATCGCCACCACTTGGTTAGGGAGGCTGCTGCAAGTTATGTAGTGAGTACAAGCTAGGGATGCTCCTGAATATTCTGTGGTACACAGGACAGTCCCCACAACAAAGAATTAACCAGCTCAAAATATTAGTCACCCTGAGGTAAGAAATCCTATATTAGCCGGGCGTGGTGGCTCACGCCTGTAATCCCAGCACTCTGGGAGGCGAAGGAGGATAGATTGCTTGAGCTCACTGATTCGAGACCAGCCTGAGCCAGACTGAGACCTCGTCTCTAAAAATAACTGGGCATTGTGGTGGGCAACCGCAGTCCCAACTACTCAGGTGGCTAAGGCAAGAGGATCGCTTGAGCCCAAGATTATGAGGTTGCTGTGAGCTATGATGCCATAGCACCCTACCATGGCGACAAAGTAAGACTCTGTCTCAAAACGAAAAAAAAAAAAAATCCTGTATTAAACTTATCTTCTAAGCTTATTCTATGTTTACTTCCGGTAGAACATAAGGTACACAAGAACAAAGATTTATTAATTTTATTGACAAAGGCATTCAATATTTATAGAATAGGGTGAAGTGAATTCTCTTCCACCTCTGATTTTTTTTGAAAACTTACATTATCCACCTTAACATTAAAGAAAGTGTAGAAGAAAAAATTCCTCACTGCTAGTACAGGTCCCTGCTCTCCCTCAGCCTTTGTCGTGTACTTATCTGATGATTCTTGTTACATGCACACTTTACATTTTGCTACAGAGCTTGCATAATGATCATTTATAAAACTATATAAAAAGCCATCAAATTTACCTACCATATAGTTGATTTATGTGTCTACAGTTAGGAGGCCTGGACAGTAATAAACCTTACTACATAATATTTTTAATATAATAAAAATTGAAGGAAAAAAATGCAACTCAGGCAAGGGTGCTGTTACCTGCAAGGTTAGCAGCTTCGATTGTTGAATTTCTCTGTTTTAGATCAAATTCTGCTGGTACAGAAATGACAGCATTGGCAACTGGCATTCCAAGATACTCTTCTGCCATTTCCTTTAACTTCAACAAGAGTCGAGAACCAACATATTCTGGGGAAACGGTGATGGTCTCGTTACTTGTCACAGAAAACTCAACCATTCCATTTTTGTTTAAAACCTGTAAACAGGATTTAAAAAAAAATGTGTAAAAGTTATATATGTACATACATATATACATACTAGACTTGTTCAACAAAAATTTACCTTATCTTTATAAAAATAAATGTATTTGCACTCACAATACATTCACCAAGATTAGAGTTTATTACATGTTATACTTTACAGTCTATAAAATAAATCCACACTAGTTTTCAATAAAAGAACAACTCATCACCAAGCACATAACTAGAAGGGAGAAAACTCCCAATATATATTTGTTGAATGAATGAATGACAGGAGAAATGACAAAAGATAAGAAATAACAGCTGCTCAGTCACAGTTGTCAGTCGTTCCCAACCATTTTGGCACTAGGGACCATTTTCATGGAAGATGATATTTCCACAATCTAGAGTGGGAGGATGACTGAAGCATATTACATCTCCAGCTCAGTTCAGCAGGTGCTAGATTCTCATAAGGAGAGCACACGTCTACCGGAGCGTTTGCGATGCTGTGAGAATGTGAGAGGAGGCGGAGCTCAAGGTGATGCGAGTGATGGAGGGGCTACAAACATGGATGAAGCTTCTCTGGCCTGCCTGCCTGCAGGCACAGTCCATGGCCCAGGGGCTGGAGACACAGATGTTACTAACCCAGGGTCTTCTCCATTTTTTCCCATTTACTTGTTTCTAAAACTAATAGATAACTGAAGTAATTTTCTAGCACATATTAACAAGAGTAATTTTAGTACTTCGTTATGTTCTTACACAGGAATCAAATATCATTTACTCTCTCACTTCCCTGACAACATGTATTGTGCATTTGTTCATTATCCCTGAAAAAGCAGGTGCACATTTAAAAAATCTGGATTAAATCATAGTATTCTAGCATTTCCAATAGACCAAATTAATAGCAATAGTAAAGAGAATTAATCTGTCCCCAGAAATTATAACTTTTTTCCCACTGTAGGTAGACCTCATAATTGGATTTCAGTCAGGAAATCTGATCTTTCAAAAAGTATTTCACTAGCCTGAGTTATACAGACACTACTGCAATAAAGTACAAACACACCAGAACCATCACAGTCCACACGAAAACAGTAAAGACAAAAACAGCAGATCACTTAGAAACTTAAAACAACTTTTGGATTAATAAGTAAAGTACCCAAAGCTGTAATTTAGACAAAATGCACGGCTGGAGATTGATTTATCATTCCATAAAGCTATTAAATCAGTACAAAATCCCAAGAAAAACTAAAAAAGAACAAAGTAATAAACCTAACAAACACAGGGAGCAAACTTCTTTGTCCTTTGAAAATGAATACAACTTGGAGAATTTTGGTCAGGCGCTGAGGCTCACGCCTGTAATCCTAGCACTCTGGGAGGCTGAGGCAGGTGGATCGCCTTGAGCTCAGGAGTTCCAGACCAGCCTGAGCAAGGGAGAGACCCATCTCTAAAACTAGCCAGGCACTGTGGTAGGCACCTGTAGTCCCAGCTACTTGGGAGGCTGAGGGAAAAGGATCACTTTAGCCCAAGCATTCAAGGTTGTTGTGAGCTATGAAGCCACGGAACTCTACCAAGGGGGACAAAGGGAGACTCTGTCTCAAATTAAAAAAAAAAAAAAAAATTTGAGAATTTTTATGGATAGCACTGATATAACCACTAAAATAAATACAAGTGGATAAGAAGGGAAAGGTCACAGTCAGCAGAGTAAGATTCAAAAACAGTTAAAAAAAAATATTTAGACATCATTTTACCACAAAAAAATTTAAACTTTTGAAAGTTCAAAATAAAATTATATGAGTTAAAAGATAATAAGGGGAAAATAACAAAAGCATACAACTCTTAGAGTCACTAAGAAAAAGAAAATAAGACAATAAACAAAAAATGGATGACTAAAGAAAATTAAAATATCAACAAATTTCTAAAAAGATCTGATTTCACTAGAAAGTAAAGAAATGAAAATTAATATGTTACTACTTTTCATTTGTCCAACTGGCAAATATTAAAAAATAATAACCACTGAAGATATAGGTACTCTGAAAAATCTTAAGTGCACAAAATCTTTCTGGTGCACAAGTTGGCAACAGAAATCTAAAGCCTTAAAAACATGTATACAGGGCAGTGCCTGTGGCTCAATGGGTAGGGCGCTGGCCCCCTATACAGAGGTGGTGGGTTCAAACCCAGCCCCGGCCAAACTGCAACAGAAAAATAGTTGGGTGTTCTGGCAAGTGCCTGTGGTCCCAGCTACTCGGGAGGCTGAGGCAAAAGTATTGCCTAAGCCCAGGAGTTGGAGGTTGCTGTGAGCTGTGTGACACCGCAGCACACTACTGAGGGCAGTAGCGCGATTTTGTCTCTACAAAAAAAAAAAAAAAAAACATGTATACATTTGACCTATCAATTCTACTCTAGAATTCAAGTTAGGAAAATTTCAGAGAAGTGTGTTAAGGTATATTTATAAGGATATTTTACGAACCCCCAGTATTAATGGAAAATCAGGAAAAAAGGTATAATGATAAGAGATTAGTCAATTCAATAATGGAATAGGTCATTCTAGGACACTATTAAAGATAATGATGTGAACCTATTAACTAACTGTCCATGGCATATTGTTGAGTTTCAAATAAGTCATAAAACAGCATACCCAGTACATTCTCTTTATATGTATACAACTATGTCCACATATACATACAGAACATCTACTTATCTACAGTATACGATACGGCTTTATCAACTTTCCTACTACCTTGAACAAGCTAAACAGACACTGAGGATGGGAAAGCAAGAACACTGTAAAACCGTAAGCTCTTGATAGCATTGTGGAGTTACTGAATTAACTCACCCTAGTGCTGTATGAAACTTTTGTTATGTAAGATAATACAGCTAGTTGAGATAGAACATTTTATAAGGTGAAGCCAAAGCATTAAATGAAACAGTACACTAAACTAATATTAAAATAGACTTTAGATTAATCACTTACCTTAAATGGATATCTGCCAATTTCAGCCTCCAGCTCCTCTGGGGTAAATATCTTGCCTATGAATCTTTTGGCATCATATATTGTGTTTTGAGGATTTGAATCTGCCAGCTCCAAGCTTTCATATCCCACATACACATCATCGTCAGTAAAAGATACCATGCTGGGTATGCTGATATGCCCATTTTCATCTGGAATCACCTTTACTTTTCCTGTACCAGGAAAAAACACCCCAACGGAACAATAGGTGGTGCCAAGGTCAATACCAATCACTTTAGGAGTAGGCAATGGTAAATATTGTTGTGCTAAATAGCCAGCCAACAGAAGAGTCAAAACAGCTGATCCTGAAATACAGGCAAATTAAAGATACATCTTAACAAACTAGTATAATATGCCAGATTAATACCAGTCTTTGAAACAAGACTAAAAATACAAATCTCAAAATATTTTTTATAAAATAACATTTCTCTCAGACATAAAGCTTTTCATAATGAAAACCGGTTACAACTAAAAGTGAAGTAACAACAATAAAGCTCACAAAACCCTGTAATTACATGTTTGGGCAGTTCATTAACAGATGGAAAAAGGAATAAATGTAAAAAATATTTTGATAATAACTGTGCTTATCCTGACAGGAAATACCATCATGTGGAGTAAAAGCTAGATATAATCCAATTTTCTTGATCAACTAATATGTAAGGCTTAGGCTTTATAGTTTCGATTGTCATTAATAAAAAAAAGATTGCTTAATACAATTTACACAACTTAAACATTGTTATTGTAAGGCTAAAACTCTAATTTTGCATTTACCTCCTTGTCCCTTTCAAAATGATCATATGGGTAAATTGCATAAAATCATTTTAGGTATTTAAGTATGAACTACGGACATTCTTCTTGCAGAGAATATTTAGGGAAGAAGGTGCATATGTTGGATAATGGCAACATACATGCAAGTTCCTTGCAGACAGGTTTTGCTCACTTTGGTATCCCCCACGCCAGGAAAAGGAAATGATCAGTATCAATTAAAGAACATTAAAAAAAAAAAAAAAGAGTAGTACAAATGCCACAGTAGACTGTAAATACAAGTGAAGAAAGATGCCTCTATGAATTCAGAATTAATCTCCTATTTGGTTTCAGGAGGCTGTGTTCAAACATATTACGTCTGATCCAAAATGTCAATTCGCAAACTTTGTGCTACCGTTAGCACATCTTCATCAATACATAACTCAAAGACATGAAACCAAGTGTCAATACCACCTTCCTCTAATACGTACATGGGCAAAATTTCAGAAGCACTACACCACCTACTAGGTAGGGAAGAATAATTCCCAGCCCCATATGTGGGAAAAATATTGGGCTATACATCAAAGAGTCCAGAATCCCTCCAAACTCAGCACCCCCAGGGGTCTACAGGTCCAGATGCTGCAGCTGCTCCTCCCTCTTCCTCCACAAAGGAGTACTGGAGGTGCACGGTCTTGAAGTCTGTCAAAGGCCAAATCCAACCAGCAATACAAAACCTAGGTTCTGTTGCAAAGAACGCTTCCCTAAGTCCGACGTCCCTGAGATGCGCGCAGCTGGTCACCGCTGGCCCTACCTTGGCCTACTCGGTCCTGGGCCCTCCTAGAGGCGGCCCCAGCGCCACCCGCTCCAAACAGCCAAAACTGCCCCTGAAGTCACCTTTCCGTCCCCCCTCCCGCAACGCCCGAAGGATCCAGTAAGGGAGACAACTACCCCCGCCCACTTGGCCTCCTCGGACCACCCCGATGCCCACGACAGTAATAGGGATCCCGGGCACTAACCTAAGATCGTCATCTCTCCGGCCATCACAATCCCGCCGCAGAGGCTTGGGATGACTGTACCCGACGTGAGGCCCCGCCCCCACGCCGCCCGGCATTCCCGCTGCCCGCTGGGAAATGTAGTTCCCTTTGCTCCGAGGCGGCCCGAGAAGCTACCGCTCCCACTCCAGCAAGAACATCAGCTACCGTGAGCTGGCGGGGCGCAAAGCCTCTAGTCAACCGCGGCCTGTGACGGCGGATCCGCCCCTCTTACGCACGGACTGCCGAACCAATCAAGCTGAGGTGGAAGAGAGCCAAGGCCGACTGTTGTTTATAACCAAACCCGGCGCGAGGTTAAAATCAGCTCTTTCTTCAGCCCCGCCCCGCGCTGTGCATCCTGGGAGGTGTAGTTCGGTTCTCTCCCCTCCGCGGGAGGAAATGAGAGGGAAGGTGGGGAGAACCGGGATTGTAATGTTTGGAGGCGTCCCTCATCAGGATCAGCAACAGGGCTTTTGTTCTTTAGTTTTTCTTTCTTTTAAAGCGCGTCCGAAAGCCTGAGATCCAGATTCTAGATGGAGTTCTCCATCTTCCCACCCCCGACCCCTCCTCCGCCGCAGTGCAGGACAGAGCGGTCTGCTTCGGCGTGTGTTCTCATCTCGCTGGGAGCAGCTCGAACTCCAAAAAGATCCTCAGTCTTGTGCTTCTGTGTTTAGGATAAATGCATTCAAGCATTCTGCAGTCAATGCCATTTATCTAAAACGACAAGGACATATTTTCTGTATTGCTGAGACGGAACTGAGCCATTAAATGCAAACAGACCCACACGCGCGCACACAAGACGACGACGACGACAACAACAACAACAAAACCTTTTTCTTGAATTAAGTCTTAAGTACTGAGAACTGCCCTTGCTGAACTTGTCCTACGCAAGGGAGTGGCCATGTGGGACGCTTGTGAAATGTTTTTCAGGCTCTAGTCTGTAATAGGATTTTTCGCACATCTTGGTCTCTCCTATACTTACTGGCTCCTTCTGAGAGTCGTTTTGTTATTATTGCTGCTAAAGTTCAGAAAAACTAAGATCCTGGAGAGATGCCAGTTAACAAATCAACTTGCCATGGAAATAAAAAGCTACTGTCCTAGCTGATTTAAAAATAGACCTGTAAATGTTGATTATTGAAAGTAAATTGTGGCTAACAGGGATTTATTATATATTTTCTCTACCTTTATTTATTTATTTATTTATTTGTAGAGACAGAGTCTCACTTTGTAGCCCTCGATAGAGTGCTGTGAAGTCACGGCTCACAACAACCTCCAACTCCTGGGCTAAGGCCATTCTCTTGCCTCAGCCTCCCGAGTAGCTGGGACTACAGGTGCCCGCCACAATGCCTGGCTATTTTTTTGCTGCAGTTTGGCCGGGTATGGTTTGAACCCGCCACCCTCGGTATATGGGGCCAGCGCCCCATCCACTAAGCGTGGGTAGAAAAAGTGTGTGTCTATAATAAGTGCAATTCAGTAAGATTCTTCTGAAGGATCAAGCACTCATTTCTTGGCTATTAGGTGTAATGGGCAGTGGGCTACCGGTGTTCTAAGGAGAGGGAAGTGAATTACTAAGAGCACAGAAGCAGAGGATCATCTATACTGCAGACTGGAAACTGCTGGATCATAAAGCATGAGGTAGAAGTCTGAGAGATAAAACTAGAGATTTAAACCACATCGAGATTAGTCATTTGTGATAGGCAGGATCATTCTCCCTGCCACCCAACACTTTCTCTTTAATTGTAAGATCCTAATTTGTTCAAGAAGCAGGTAGAGACTACAGGATCTCTAGGTAAGGAATTCAAATTTCTCTCAGTACTCTGGGAGGCCAAGACGGGTGGATTGCCTGAACTCACAGGTTCCAGACCAGTCCGAGCTAGAGTGGAGGAGTCTCTAAAAATAAATGGGCCCTGTGGTGGGGCCTGTAGTCCCAGCTACTTGGGAGTGTGAGGCAAGAGGATGGCTTAACAAGAGTTTGAGGTTGCTGTGAGCTGTGACGCCATGGCACTCTACCCACGGTGACAAAGTGAGACCCCATCTAAAAAAAAAAAAAAATTGCTCTCAGATTGTATTTGTTTTCTATTGGTGCTTTAATAAATTATCATAAATTTATATTCTTGAACAATCACAAATCTATTATTTTATGATTTTATATATTAGAAATTTGGTACAGTCTCATCCAACTAAAATTATTGGCAGAGCTTCATTCTTTCCTGTAGGACCTAGGAGAGATCAGTTTACTGTTAAGTGGACTTGTTGGTAGAATTTATTTCTTTGCATTTGTAAAATTGAGGTCCCTGTTTTTTTGTTGGCTGTCAAGTGAGGGCTGTTCCCAACTTCTGAGGCCACCACATTTCTTAGCTCAGGGACCTTCTTCCTTCATCTTCAAAGCTAACAACAGTGTGAGTCAGGTCTTTCTCAGAAGACATCTTTTGCATCCTTTTTCAAATTCTCAGAGGTCATTTGATTAAATGGACCCTACCTGAACAAATCCAGTATAAACTCTCCATTTCAAACTCTGATTGTCTCATATCTGAAATGTTCTTTTTTCCATGTGAAATAAGTTTCAGGAATTTGAACGTGAACTTTGTGAGGCTATTATTATACCTACTACAATTTCTTCTATGCCCCCTCAACAGAATTCACATATGTCCATATGAAAAACGGGTCAACCCCCAAACCATCCCCCAAAGTCATCCCCCAAAGCATCAACTCAAAGTCTAGAAGGCACATCTACTTAACAGTCTCAAATTTCATTATCTGAGCCAACTAAATTGGTTAGTAACTTGATATCACTTAACCCGTCATGCTTGCTTACAGTCAGAGGAATAATGAAATACACAGGTAGGAATGCTAGTAAGACTATTCTAGTTGTTTCTCATGGTTATACGTGTGGTAATGTTATAAAAAATTGAAAAGTCAAAGCACTCAGATTGGGAAATTTACACAAGGCCAGGAACATGTAAAGAAATGTGATATACTTATTTTTCTTAGCATGAAGTTAGTGAATATTATCTAATATGGAGAATTAAAGAAATAGAAGCTTAAATAGATTATTCAAGTTTAAAAGTCTACTTCTGTAGAACCAAAAAATAACAAGAATTTATTCAAAAGATTAAGTTACAGAGAAGAAAAAGTGAGAAGCAATAAAAATATGTACAATTTTCAGTTTTCCATACAGGATCAAAACATATCATTTAGAGTTAAATTTTAAAAATTCATGGAGCAAATATATCAAGAAAAGAAGCAGTGAAAATAATGGATGACAGATTTAGGATCAATTTCATTGTATCCCATGAAGAGAATAAACTAAAAAATACCAGGTTATCCTTTAAAAATCTGCTTCTGGTTAAGACAAAACATAAAAATTAAATTCTTGTAAGACTAAAATAACACATTTAGGTAAATTAAAAGCTTATAATTCTTGTAGAGGAAACTCAATACATTTATTATAGAAAATTTTAAATATATACAAAAAGAATTAGTAACCAAGCCTATGATCCATATTCAATAATTATCAACTAGTGGCTATCATATTTTATGTTTATCTCCACCCATTCCCCATCTTACATTACTTTCAAGAAAATAGGAGATACATCATTTTATCCTGACATATTTCAATAGGCATTCTTAAAAGATAATGATTTTATACATTCACTCTAATATTATAAAAGTCAAATTTTAAAAATTATTCTCTGCTATTGAGAAACATCAGTGCTCAAATTTCCAGTTGTTTCATAAGTGTTATATTGTTTTCCATTTTGTTCCTCTGGATGAGAAGCCAAATAAAGTCCACAACTTGAAGTTTTTAAAAAGTAAACTGTGCCACACTCAGGATTTTACTGATTGTATCCCCATGGTATAGTTGAACATGTTTGTCTCTTTTGTGTATGTAGTATAAATTAGTAGAGATCTGATTTAATTATGTTCTTTTTATTTGTCTTTAGTCATATGTTTTTCCATTAGAAGGCAAAATTCTAATTGCTCTCTTTTCATTATTAATGCCCAATTAATTAATTCGGCATTATAAAACATTGTTTTATAATTTTTTTCTTCTTTATATATTATCTCAAATATATCTATAAAGAGAAATTCCTTTCATTTACTGTTGAATTACCCAGTGGTACAGTTTATATAGAAAAGGCAAGATTAGTTCTTCATTCATTTTCTTTACTTTCTATTTTTAAAAATAATCAGATGGCTCGCGGTCATTTTCCAATGATGACCAATGAATTTGTTGTTGCGGCTTAGTTGTTATTGTTAAATGTTCCAATCCATTGCAAACATAATCCTTTTTGGTTTTCATATCGTCCCAACTTTGGCCGGTAGCACTCTTGTCAATATTCATTTATGAGTGCTTTGGACACAACCCTAGTAGGCTTTACTTTCTTGTTACCTGCTCCAAAAAGATGCCTTGAGACCTTCTTACACTTCTGTTTTATTGCCATGTATTCAGCTATATTCTTATGGAACTCTACTTCCTTTTGTTGTGGTATTTGGCAACCATAATTTGTGCACGGGAGGGGGGGGGTATCATTTTAAAGATGCTGTTCTCCCTATGTTTAAATTCAATACAATGTCAAATAAAATGCCAGAAGGATATTTCATTTCTTAACAAAGTGATAATTTAACCTATTTGGAATGCTAAAGAATAAGAATTTAATGAGAGAACAACCCTTTTATATGTTAAAACCAATGACAAACCTGTAATAGTACAAAAAAAATTCTGTTTTCAGGCACATACCAATTTACGTTATGATGCTTTTATCATCATGAAATATTCATTTTATGTTTAATACTACATCTTCTTTTATAGCTACTTTGTCTCCGGCCAAAAATACATAGCAAATTTAAGGAGAAGCTTATTCTCTGGTACAGACTGGCTCTGCACTGGCAGGAGTAAGTACAAGTGAGAGTTAAGGCTCTCCCTAAATTCTGTGCCCTACATGCGGACCCTGTGGAGGCACTCACTCTCATGTCACTTGCTCTTGCTTGCCTGACCCTAGTTCCAGCCCTGCTTTGCCTGATGTTAATACAGTAGCTTCAGCTTCATTTTGTTAGTATATGCTTAGCATAGTTTTTCAACCCTTTGTCTCTTTACACATTTATTTCCTCATATTTAATGGGTCTCCTGCAAATGGTATTATAGTTGGCTTTATGTTTAAAGGCAGTTTGATAATATTGGTCTTTTATTGCAAATCTTTAGTCAACTTATACTATAGACCAATAAGAATTTTTCTACCTTCTTGCTTTTTAAAAAACTTGTCTCATTTCTGTTTTAACATTTTTCCTGCTTTCTGTTAGATTAATCAATACTTTTAATCTTTTTTATACCTTTCATTTTTGTCAGTAGAGAATCCCTTTTATTCTTCTGTGATTGTACCTTTGACTTCTTACATTTCGTCTTTTTTTATCATGTCTTGAAGATTGTAAGAATCAGAATGCTCTTTTCACTCTATTTATCACTCTTGTCCTTAAACAGTTATTGTCACATATTATACATATAATATGTTATGAATCTGAGTAATAAGAATCATTATCATTCCTTTAAACTGTCAGTATTCTCTTGGTTCTCTAATAATTTCTTTACTGTGTCTAGTAAGCTATTAAAACACATTCCATAAATTTTTTAATTCGCTTAATTTTAGTTCTAGAAATTCCATTTGATTTTTATATTAGGTCTAATTATATTTTAACATTTTCCATCTTTATTTCTTTTTTTCATAGCTTATTTTTGATAATTATTTCAAAGCTTTTATCTGTTATAATGACATCTGGGGGGGGTCCTTATATTAATCTGTTTTTTCTTTATTTTCAGTCATATTTTCCTGCTTCTTTATCTGTCTCATATTTATTTTACACACCAGAACCACGGAGAGAGAAGTTGATGTTATTTTTCTGCAGACAGGATTTTTCCTTGTCTCTCTTTTCCAGATTGACAGAGGGCAAATCATTTCGGTACAGTTGGGAATTTAGCTGGATATGGGCACAATTCCAGCTTAAGCTAAATTTAGTTCTCTCAAATATAAATATGTCCTGTGTTTATTGCAGAACCATCCATCTAGAGAAATTTTTCTTTTTAAATTTCAAATTATTAAGGGAGTACAAATGTATTTGTTACATGGATAGCTTTAGTAATGCTTGAGTTGGAGCTGTAAGTGTGCTATCACCCAAATAGTATTCTTGGTACACGTTAGGTAGATTTTAGCCCCTTATATCCTCTCACATTCCATGTTTGGTTTCCAGTGACTTTTACTTCCCTCTGTGCACATGTATGCCCCTCAGTTACTTCCAGTTCAGTAGAAAATACATGTGGTGTTTATTCTTCTTATTCTTGAGATATTTCACTTAGGATAATGGTCTCCAGTTCCATCAAAGTTGTTGTAAAAGGCAATAATACCTCCTTTTCATGGCTGAGTAGTACTACATAGTATACCACATTTTGTTGATCGATTCATGAATTGATGAGTGCTTGGGTTATTTCCATATCTTTACAATTATGAAATGTGCTACAATAAACATTAGAGTGCATGTGTCTTTGTGAGGAAATACTTCTTTTCCTTTGAGTAAATGCCCAGTAGTAGGGTTTGCTGGATCGAATAGTAGGTCTATATTAGTTCTTTGAGATATCTTCATGCTGTCCTCTTTGCTTCTTCACTACTTTCTTGTCTTTACAAATTTGATGTATGCGTGTATTTGTTGAAGTAGGTGTTGATAGCATGTCCCTTACATTCTGAATTCTACTCAAAGTTTGAAATAGATTTTTAACTTATTTTTTAACTCTTACTGAGTCATGTGTAGTGTTAATATTGTGATAAAGGGGATTTTAAGTTCACATTCATGTTTTGGGGGAATACAAGCCATAATTAATTAAAAATGTCTGCCATGGGATTGGATTTGGGACTGTGGCACCTGTGCTATTCCTATTTCTAATTACATCATTTATTACTATGTACAAAAAACTCTGGTAGGTGATAGGTATGCCCAAGACATAAGGAAGATAAAGAAGAAAGAGAAGTATAATACAGGCTATGAATTGGGGCTCCATGGAAGAAGAGCCTTGTTGTTTTGTTCTTTTCTGTGTATACACTTCCTAATACAGTGCTAATTATATTTTGGATGCTTAGTATTAACTGAATGAATAAATAGAAAGTAAATACAGACTGTGTTTGAAATTTTCTGGGTAAGAACCTCCACTAACTCCTGGGGATCCAGGGGCGTAAAGGCTAAGACTCAATCTCACTTTAGTATTTTCACAGCATGCCATACATACAAACATTTCACATGTTGCTTAAATAGTTAGATTTCTTTGAGCTTTAATTTATTTTTCTGTATGCATTGTATCAAACACTACACTGAGAGCAACTTTTACTTAAGCTAGTAACAATATGTAAATTTATATATACACTAATGTCTTGAAAAAGTTTTCACCAGATGATGCATAAATAGTGTGTTCAATAATTTTGTAATCTTTTACTTTGTTTAATGGGCATTTGTGTCTTCTGGTATGCAGCTAGTCATTCAAAGATCACACTATCTTGAGGTTGAAGATCAAAACAAATGTTTAAAATCAAAAGAGACAAATGACTTTTTTCTGGACTGGCAATCACTAATAATGAATTAACATTTAAACCTGTATTATGAAAGTAATAAAAGTCTGTGATTTGCTAAACAGTTTATATAAATAACCAATGAACCATAAAATAAATATAAAATTATACAATAACTGATTTGTATATATTATAAGCTTTATTTCTAAAACTGTATATTGAAGGTGGATTGATAACTTTTTATAAACAGGAAATTGAGATTTAGAGAGTGATTTAGGGTAGAATTTAAAACTAGAATTAAAAAAAAAAAACTACCCTATATTCTTGCCTTAACTTGGGCTACCATAACAAAACAGCATGGACTGGTGGATTAAACAACAGAAATTTATTTTCCTATAGTTCTGATGGCTGGGAAGTTCTAGATCAAGGTGCAATCCACTTTGTTTACTTTTGAGTGTTCTCTTTCTGGTTTGCAGAGGTGGCCTTCTCACTATACCCTCAAGTGGAGTGGAGAGAGAATGGGAAAGAGAGAGACAAAAGAGAGGGAAAGGAAGAGGGGTACAGGGGGAGAAAGAACAGAGAGAGAGAGAGATCTTACTCTTCTTATAAAATCCCAGCCCTCTGGAGTTAGTGTTCCATTCTATGACCTCCTTGAATCTTAATTATCTCCTAAAGAGTTTATCTTCAGGTGTAGTCACATTTCACATTGGTATTTAGGGCTTCAACATATGAATTTTCAGAAGGGACACAATTCAGTCTGTAGCAGTTCTTAAAAACTATGATCCACTGTTTTCTAATTAGTACCGTTATAATTTTAAAGAAAGATGAATGACTTAATATCTGAAGTTATTTTCCAATTGTCTTCTGTGCTTTGTGACCTACCCTTAATAACTCTATGAATAACTTTCTGGTATCTGATGATAATTGTTTAATTAATGAATTCATTCCATCCCCTAAAAATAACAAGTTTATGACCATACAGATTTAAATTCTTGTATGGTCTTCAGTTTTTTAATCTCCAGTGTTTAAGTTATGCATTATTTCCAATGCAGATAGCACTCTTTAATTTTTCTTTTCTTTTCTAGTAGCCCTAGAACTCAGATAATTATTTAAACTTAAAATCAGGTTTGGTTTGCTAGACTTAATTCTGCCTTACAGTGGGAAACTTCAGTAGTCTAATTCTCTTTGCCATTATCATACTCAATTTTGTGTTGTTATAAAGGAATTCCTGAGACTGGGTAATTCATAAAGAAAATAAGTTTATTTAGCCTATGTTTCTATAGACTATAGAAGAAACATGGTACCAACATCTGCTTTAGGTGAGGGTCTCAGACTGGTTTCACTCATGATGGGAGACAAAGGGGAACTGGCATGTGCAGAGATCACTTGGTGAGAGAGGCTGCAAGAGAGAGACAGGGAAGGTGTCAGGCTCTGTTTAACAACCCGCTTTCCCGGGAATTCAGAATTCAGTCTCCCTGAGAGAGGGCTTTAATCTACTCTTGAGAAATCTTCCACCATGACAAAATGTGAAATTTGATGATAACAAACCAAACTTACCCAGACTACTGCAGCCATCTTCATTGATCTTCAATCCAGCAAAACAATATTTGGCCACAAGATCATTAAATTTTGGATACAACTTTTGAGCATGTAAAAAGAAAATGAAGATTTTCCTGGCTGCCCCCATACCCATATTCCTTATAGAAAAGGGAAATTAATGGCCTTAGGCAGCTGTGAGGAATTTGCTCCACAGATAGTTCATTTAAAAAAATCCTTCACTAACCCTCATGAACAAAGACATGCAAATTGTAACTTCCAGTCTGCAGCTGTGTCTAGCATCTAAAACTAAAAGTCTATTCAATTCCACACTAATAATGAATTACAGGTTTACCTTCACAGCAGCTGGACAAGCATAAAACAGGATCAGACAAACTTACACATCGACATTACACAACTGATGCTTCATTCAGTTTGAATGCTTTTCCCATTCTAACTTTCACCTCACCTTATTTAAAATGTGGATTTTTCTGAGCAGCAAGAGAATGTAACCATTTTGTGGCAATGTCTGTGGCTCAGAGGAGTAAGGCACGGGCCCCATATGCCGGAGGTGGAAAGTTCAAACCCAGTCCTGGCCAAAAACTGCAAAAAAAAAAAAAAAAAAAAAGAATGTAACCATTTGTCTCAATCCCCTCCCACCTCTTCTTTAAATTTCTGTGTGTTTTTAAAAGCTGAAACTCTCATATTCCTCTTCAGAAAAACAGCCAGATGTTTTGTCTGTAGTTCATGTTTTTCCCAGGTGTGTCTTTAACTTTGGCTTAATAAACCTCCCTGTATTTTTTGAGATTTTTTTCTTCAGTCTTTTATTTTGAGTCAACAACTACATGAATAAAAGCATCCAATGATTAAAAATTACATTGCAAAACTAGACTAGGAAGGAGTGCCTGTGACTATAAATATGGCAATATGTTTCAGTTTGGGGGTGCGTTTTCTCTTTCAACAAAGAAACCTTTCAGCAAAATGGTATATTAAAAGTATTTATTCATTTAATTTTGATAACACAGAGTTATGGCCTTAAATGTTTGCCTGACATACAATGGAAATTTAATAAAGGCACAAAATATAAGAGCCTTCTATTCTCAACTGTACACACAGATCAGAGACGCGGGAGCAAAGGGAAGAAAAGCATTGACAAATTATGCGTCCTAATCAAATGTTCTAAATCAAATATTTTAATAATAACCTATCTGAAATTTTGGTAATAAGTGTTGAAGTGTTTGGCTAAATTTAGATCAAACTTGTTATCCTGTGTACCTCAAGATACTCTTTTGGTTCCAGTTGTGACAAAATGAACAAAGTTGAAACAGTAAAATCTCTGGCCAAGTAAAGTTGAAGGAATTTGGGGCCAGATGTTCGAAGAGAGTTCCAGGGCTAGCTCTGTGACACTGATTACATGACTCTTCCATATAATCCTTGAGTACATGACACTGATTACATCTCTCCAGCACAGATGGCCTTGGAGATTCCTTTTTTCTTCTTAAATGTTGGGAATCTCTCCATGCTGCTCCTTCCCTCCCTTCCACAGATAGTTATTTTACACCTCCCATTTCCCAGGCACTTTGAATACAGTAGGGAACCAGAGTAGAAAGATTCCTAAGCCCAGGCAGCTTATTGCCTAGTTGGAAAAGCTCAAATATTGAAACAATTATTTGCTGAAATAGTGTGTGATTTTAAGCGTTATAACTGCTTCAGAAAAGGATTTACACTGGTGGAGAGGTAGATTTGAGTACTATTTTCTGTTTTAGTTTATGTATCTTCACTTCCATGTATTAAAGGGAAGTAGTTCCATCTTTTTTACTATATTGAAAGAGATTTAATTGGTAACAGGCTAACATTTCACTAAAGAAAATAATACTTGTCATGCAGTACACAGCTGACAATCTTTTAAATATGTTGTTAGTAAAATTAGTCTTGTTTTCTAAAAGAAAATTATTTTGCGGTACTCTAGGTTTAAGCTTATCTCAGGGCTGTCTACTTTAAGAATTTCAAATGTTAGCAATGAGTTGTTTTATTCATGAAGATGATAAGCTCAGAGGACTAGGTGAAATATACTTGTGCTCTAGATAGCTCTTTTTTTAATGTGATTTCCCCCCCCCTAAATTTTAGGCCAACTAAAAATAGTTTCTTTATATAACTTATTGTAAAAATAAAATTAAATAGTAGTATCTAAGATTAGAGAGAATACTTCTTTTCAAACAATCAAACTTCCCACATTGTATATTTTCTTGAATTTCTTCCTACATAGACATACACAATTACACATCTTTATTTAAAAACGTGCTGATGTCCTATATATTTTTCTGCAATTTGCTTATCTCTCTTAACAATTTATCATGGATACCTTTTCATGCTATACATAATTCTATTTCAATCTAATACCTGCAACACTTTTCATGACACTAATGTACTGCAACTTATTTAAACAATCTCTTTTGTTGAATATTTGGGCTATTTCTAGTTTCTTGTGATTATACGTCTGCAATGAAATTGTTCTACCTTTTCCTTTTTATGCAATTATTTATGTCTATCAGTTATTAGGAGTATAAAAATACATACTCTCAAAATCTTGATAGATAATGCTAATTTGCCGTCCAAAAAGATGTAGCAATTTATACTTCTGTACACCTACAAATGTATATGTGCCCTACCCTTCCTTGCCTTCTTACCAGTGCTAAGGATTATCAACATTTGCCAATCAGATCGTGGCGGTGGGGAGTGGATTATATTCTAGTTGCTTCATTTTTCCATTTTTATTTTTATTAGTGATGTTAAAAGTCTCTGTTAATGTTTCTAGCTCTTTTTTACTTATTGTGAATGAGTTGTTTGTTCATCTCTTTTACCCATTAGTTGGTCATTTGTATTCATTTTTTGTCAAGATTTGTTGTCACTATTCCTATCACATCAAAATGGTCTCAATTATATAGTTTTCCTAATATGTCATTTGGTTTTTATTTTCTTTATGCCATCTTTTGTCGTGTTGAAGTTCTAAATTTTTATATAGTCAAGTCTTTTCTTTTATGGCTTCCAAGACTGGTGCCATGGATTTTAAAAACCTCTCATTCAAAGAGATTTAAATAGTGCTGTCACATTTATTCTTACATATTTATTGCTTTCTATATTCAAATCATAAATTTAATAGAAATATATTACAGTGTATGAGAATTATTTTGAACTTTATTCCTAAATACAAAGGCAGTTGTTAAAACAGATTTTACTGAATAAACTGTTCTTTCTTTATTGGTTTTAAATGCTACCTACATCATAAATAAAATATCCGTATGCATAGAGAATTTTCCTTACACACATGTCTTTTTCTTGACTAATGCATTTCATCAATTTGATTATTAGGAAGAGAAATATATTATTTAAGTCATTGGAGCATTATCATACTATTTTCATCTAGCTGAATGAATATATTCTTGTTCTTTACTTTGACAATTTCTTAACAATTTTCACTGACTTCATTTCCCACATGGGCTCAAGAACCAGCTTAGTTCCCTTTCCTCTAAAAAAAATCTCATTTGGATCCCCCACCCTTTCTCTTTAATTTTCTAATCTGTTAGGTAGAGTTCCCTTGTAGGTGTGCTCTGTAACCTAAAAGTGTGCCATACACTTTGACCTCGTGTCCATTCAGTGGGTGGACACCATTCCTAACTCCTTTCTCCCCATCCCTTTCTCCTGTTTCCCTTCACCCCAACTTGAATTGAATTGAGTTTTTCTCCCATGTGGGCATGTTTTAGATCAGCTACTAGCTTCATGTTAGTATTGAATACATCGGATATTTCCTTTTCCAGTCTCATGATACTTTACTGAGAAGAGTGTGTGTCAACTCCATCCAGGTAAATACACAAGATGTAAAGTCTCCATCTTTTTATGGCTGAATAGCATTCCATGTTATACATATACCACAGCTTGTTAATCCATTCCTGAGTTGATGGGCATTTAGGTTGTTTCCACATCTTGGCAAATGTAAATTGAGTTGTAATAAACAATCCAGTGAAAATTTCTTTATGATAAAATGTTTTTTTTTTTTTTTTCTTCTGGGGAGATTCTGAGTGGTGGGATTATGGGGTCAAATGGGAGGTCTAATTTTAGTTCTTTGAGGAGTCTCCATGCTTCTTTCCAAAGAGGCTATATCAGTTTGCAGTCACATCGACAGTGTAAATGCCCTGCCCTCTCTCCACATCCATCTGCAACTTTAGGACTATGTGATCTGGGCTAATCTTACTGGTGTTAGGTGCTGTCTCAGAGTGATTTTGCTTTACATTTCTCTGATGATTAGGGATGATGTGCATTTTTCAGATATTTGTTAGACATTCATCTGTTTTACTTACAGAAGGTTCTATTCATGTCTCTTACCCAGTGATAGATGGAATTGTTTACTCTTGTGTTGATTAATTTGAGTTCTCTATAGATGCTACTTATCAAGCCTTTGCCAGATTTGTAACATGCAAATATCTTTTCCCATTCTGAAGGTTGTCTGTTTGCTTTGGTTGCTGTCTCCTCATTGTCCAGAAGCTTTTCAGTTTAATTAAGTCCCATTTGTTTATTTCTGTTGTTTTTGTAATCGCCACTAAAGCCTTCTTCATAAAATATTTCCCTAGGCTGATATCCTCAAGAGTTTTTCCTACTGTCTTCTAAGATTTCTATTTTTTCATGTCTTAGATTCAAGTCTTTAATCCATCTTGAGTCAATTTTTTTAAGTGGTAAAATGTTCAGGTCCAGTTTCAGTCTTTTACATGTGGTTATCCAGTGTTCTCAGGACCATTTATCAAATAGGTTTTTTTCCCCCCAGTGTATGCTTTTGTTTGGTTTTTCAAAGGCCAGATGGCCAGTAGAGACTGATTTCAGCTCATGGTTTTCTATTCAGTTCTATATGTCTATGTCTCCATTTTTCATGCCAATGCCATGCTTTTTTGATCACTGTGGACCTACAAGACAGCTGAAAGTTTGGTAGTATGATGTCTCCAGCTTTGTTTTTATTTCTAACAGCTGCCTTAACTATATAGGGATTTTTTTTTTTTGGCTCCATACAAAATGAAGAACTATTTTCAGTTCTTCAAAGTGTGATGTTGGTATTTTAATAGAGATTGCATTGAAAGTGCAGATTGTTTTGGGCGGTATAGATATTTTAACAATGTTGATTCTCCTTCTACTATGTCTTTTCTTAGGGCTTCATAATTCCCTTTGAAGAGGTATTTCACCTCTTTTGTTAGATATATTCCTTGGTATTTCATTTACTTTGAAGCTACTGTGAAAGGAATTGTGTCTTTGATTAGCTTCTCATCTTGGCTGTAATTGGTTTATGGACATTGCTTTTATACCCTGAGACATTACTGTCTTTCTTGATCACTTCCTAGAGTCTTTTGGTTGAGCCTCTGGGATTCTCTGAATATAAGATAATATCATTGGCAAAGGGCAAGAATTTGACCTCCTTTGACCCCATTTGGATGCCCTTAATATCTTTCTCTTGCTTGATTGCATTGACTAGAACTTTCAGAACTGTGTTGAATAGTAGTGACCATAGAGGACATCCTTGTCAGGTTCCAGTTCTAAGTGGAAAGTTTTCAGTTTTACTCTACTCAATGTGATATTTTCTGTGGTTTTGTCATAGATGGCTTCCATCAATTTGAGAAATGTGCTACCTATGCCTATATTAAGTGTTCTTGTTAGAAAAGGATGCTGAATTTTATCAAATGCTTTTCTGCATCTGTTAAGAGGATAATAATGTCTTTTTTGTTTCTGTTAATATGGTTAGTTACATTTATGAACTTGTATATGTTAAACCAGCCTTGAATCATTTGGATGGAGCCTACTTAATCATGATGTATAATTTTTTTTAATGTGTAGCTGTAATCTATTGTCTAAGAATGTGTTGAGTATATTTGCATCAATATTCATTAAGAGGATATTTTGGAAAAGGAGCAAAAAATGAAAGACATGTATTTATATGTATATATATATGTATATATATATGTACCTATTTATTACAATATATTGCTTGAACACCAGGTGTCACTGTGATATTAAGAGACCTTGGGTTTGGTGTGTAAAATGGGGGCTGGAAGCTACTCTCTAGATACAGTGGAGTCCGGTCCTGCTTTTCCTGACTTATTTGCCTTCAGACAGGGCCTGGCCACTTCATCAGCAGTGAATCCCCATGGGATTGAGGTCTTAAAGCTCTCACAAGATTCCTTGGGAGGCTGGCCAAACCATGCTCCCAAACAACAAAGTAGACTTCCTAGGGGTAGAGAGGTGCTCAGCTTACCCCAAGGATGGGTGCCTGAGCTCAGCAGGTGTGCCAGAGCCGGCCATGCACTAAGACCCTGTGGACCATTTTTCCTTCGTGGCTTTTCCACAATGGTGGCTCCCTGCTAGTCCTACTGAGCTGGTGGGAGACCCACCCCACTGGTATTCAATCCTGGCTGTGGGACTCCACTCATTCGTTTCAGCCTCCCAAGGCAGCTTCAGCAAGATCAGTTCAAAATCAAAAAACTGCAGGACAGCCATTTCTCATCCCCGATCCTCTGTGGGAGGACTGGCTGTGTGGCCCCTGCATGAATAAAAATACTTGGTAGGCCGGATTTCCTCAGTTCCAGACCTGCTCACTGGCTTCTGGAGTCCACCACTGCTTGACTCTGCCCCCAGAGTGATGTCCCTCGTAGGTATCTGCAGCCAGAGGTGGCTGAAGTTCCTTTTCCCCTGTCTCACTATGAGCAGCTAGTAGGGAGATGTTTCTACTTTGCCATCTTGCTCTGCTCTCTTCATTTTGATTAAAACTTTAATTTGATATAACTATTTAAGGAGAAGGAACATCTTTACAGCAATGAAATTCCCCATCCATGAACGTGTGCCGTATTTCCGCATTTAATAAGGACTTCTTCATCCCGTAGTACAGTTTCAGAGTTTTTCTCAAGTAGGCATTAATATATTCTGTATTACGTTTATCTTAAGATATTCTATAATTTTGTTGATACTATGATATAGTATTTGTTAGAATCACATTGTCAATTAAAAACTCTTAAAACTATCAATTTTAAATACACTTAAATCTATATAATTCTAACTTGATCTGTCTTTAATTGTCTAAATAACTATCATCTCCAAATAACAAGTCTCTCCTCTAAAATGAGAAGATAGTTAAGGAAAGGCACCTGCAAGTACATGGAGGATTTTTTTTTTTCATGTAGAGATGTAGGTCAGAGGGCTGTGGGGACACTACTTCCTGGTGGCTTCCCTGACTCTGATAACCATGTTAGAACTCACTGCAACTTTATCCAAAACGGAGTGTTCATTAGTAAGTTGCAGCCTTAGCATGTAGGACGGACAAGCCGATCTGTGTGCCAGGTCCTGTGAGGCCATGCTCCACTCCTAAGTCACTCTCATCACCCTGTGTCTTGCTATTGTACCTGCTCGTGTTTCCAAACTCCCTGCCCTTTTTGAGCACAGCTTTTTCCAGGCTGGGTCAGAAAACCTCTGCATCGTGGGCTCTGCATGCTGCCTTCTCTTCTTGCTCCATTACTGAGTCTTAATTTTGTTTTCATGCCATTCTTATCTCAGTGCTTTTATTTTTCTTAAATAATATTTTCTATGTAAAAATTATATATGTGTGTGTACATATATACATAAATATAAAATGTATGTTTGCGTTGTGAAGGAAAATAACAAAATGAACACCAACGGATTCAGCTCCCGCTTTAAGAACTTCACCAACCCCATTCTGAATACCACGGAATCTACCATTGTGTTCCTTTCCTCTCCTGGCCTATTCCTGCCTCCTTTCAGAGGTGAATTTCTATTTATCATTTCCTCTATTTTCTATCATATACAATGAATACCTAAACAAAACCTTATTTAGTTTAGTTTTGACCCATCCAAAACGCCCATGCTGGGATCATACTGATTGTGTCACTGAGGGTTTTCTCAGGAAAGCAGACCTCTGTGACTGATTTAAAATAAGGGACTTGTCACAGGGATTAATTAGAATTTAGCCAGTTAGACCCTGCTTGGGGAAGTGAGCAGACATGACAGAAATGGTCGCCCAAGAACAAACTGGAGACACATCTTTCTCTCACAACCTTCAATCTTGATGATGGCGATTTGATGGATAAGAGGATTCTCTTCCCCAGGGAGCTGAACCACACCTGGCCAGACCCAGAGAACCTAAAGGAGGAAATCTGATGAGATCTGGGGACGCCGCAGCCTGGCTGCTGTGTGTTGCCAAGATCAGCCACAGTGCATGTGAGCTGCACTGCACGTGAGTGATACTGACCTTCTGAGAGTGAAAAATTCCACCTTCCAAATCTCTGATGAATTTCTTCTCCCATTCTGAAAGTCGTCTGTAAGATTTAGTTGTTATACCTTTAGCTGTGCGGAAGCTTTTTACCTTGATTGTGTCCATTTGTTTATTTTTGGTGTTGCTGCAATTGCCAAGAGGATCTTCTTTATAAAACCTTTTCCTGAGCCAATACTGTTAGAAGTTTTTCCCATACTTTCTTCTAGAATTTTTATTGTTTTGTATCTTAAATTGAAATCCAGTAAGGGCCAATTTTTGTAAGAGGTGGAGGATTTGGGTCCAGTTTTAGTCTTCTCCATGTTGCTAACCAGTTCTTCCAGGACCATTTATTAAATAGAAATTCTTTTCCCCAGTGTATATTTCTGTTTGGTTTATGAAAGATCAGAAGGGATATGTGTCTGGATTCATCACTAGGTTCTCTATTCTATTCCATAGACTTAATTTCTTTTTTAGGCCTTTGGAGATTTTCCTGAAATTCTCAGGAGTCCATCATTCACTAACAACAGGTTTTAAGGAAACTAGTTTTCTTCTTTGTGCGAGGGCTCTTCAATATGCAATTCTAGGAGCTCAGTGGCTGAACCGTGAAATAGCAATCCTCGCTTCTGAGTTAGGGTCAGAGAGTGACCCAGCACCTTAGCTTCTGCCTTTACAGTCAATTGACCCAGACCCATTTTCTCTCTTTATTGTACATTATTATGGAGTTGGAAAGAAGTGTGCACCTAAATAGCTAGCAGCTCTTAACTTTCTTTCTCTCTCTTTTTAAAAAACTATAAACCAGAAATTATGTGTTCTCCAAATAGGGTTATACTAATCAGTGACAGGGAAAAGCCATGCCAAAATGAGAGAGGCAGCCTAGAAAAATCTCAGTGTCAGTAATTTATATTAAGAACTTTAAAAATTAAGCCAGAATGTAGAATTGCCTGAATGATATCCCCCAAACCATGAGGTAATTGAAGCAAACCATAAAGAAGATTATTATGTTGTTAACTACCACTCAGTGTCAAGCTTCATGATGACTCTAGGATGCTTAGAATGAGTTTTGAAATTAAGAATTGGAAATCTGCCATTTGAATTTTTAGCCAGACCTTGCTACCAGTACTCGTGCTTTCCATGATCACCACTGTAGGAGTATGCTAATATTAGAGGCTAACATTATATGCTAGGATTAGCATATACGCTAACATTATATGCTAGGATTTGTATGTAGTTTGAAGTAGCCTTTAACTTTGACATTTAGCTTTAGGAGGATGAAGCCAGGACAGGAAATGTTTCACTGGCTCAAGTAGTGTCCTCGACAGAGAGGACAGGAGGGATCACAGAGACAACACAAGTTCTGGAACCAGACAGACCTGGCTCCACATCCTAGTACACAATCTGAAGCAACTTCCAGATTATGTGAACCATGGATAACCTGGCTGCAAAAATGGCAATCACAATCTCCAGGGATGTTGTAAGAATGAAATGGTCCATGTTATATGCTTAACATGTAAGAGGCACTCCTTAACAGTAGCACACATTATAATTATCCCTATCGCTAATATTCATGTATACTTACTATAGCTGTATATAATTTAGGGAAATTGCTCACTTTTTCCCAAACAAGTTTAGGTCATAGAAATATGATGATAATTATTCCCTCCTCATAAGCAAATCCTTCCCTGTGATCAGGGAGTGGAGCAAGAGAGGTAGAAGGGAATGGAATGGGGGTCTAAGTTATTAGGTTGGTCGCCAACAGAAATCAAATCAATTGCTAGGCTTTCTTCCTCATTTATTAATGGCATGGACAAGTAAATAATTCAATCATCACATAGGATATATGAAATTATATATGAACACCTTTCCTTGAAGCTGAAGTTTAAATCCAAATATTATTAGCAAAGTAACCTCAAGTGGAGCCAACCCATGTTATACTACTTACAATAAGTACTGCTGCCGAACTAACCTGTAACCAATGAATCTGTCAAGTCACTCTTTGACTTCATCAGAACTCATCTTCCTTAGGTCCTGATGCATCAAATCTAAACTTTTCTGCCAGGCTTTTAAGAATCTCCCTACATTAACCCCACTCTTTCAAGCCAACTATTGCTTGCTCTTCTCTTAATCTACTCTCTGCTTCAGCAAATGTACTCATTGCCTGCAAACAAATTCTCACCAGGCTTTGCTCATTTCCCCTTATGGTGTTTTCTTTTCTCTTTTTCTGAAATAACGTTCACTGAGACATCCACTTACTCAAATCCTATCGGATATTCAATGCCCATTTAGTGCTCATGTCCACCATGAACTAACCACTCCTTAACTACTTCCCAACTATCCCCATACTCCTAGGAAGTTTTACACGAATTGGGGTTATCATAACTTAATTTGTCTCATAATTAAATACTGACTTTTATTATACATTGTTATGTATGTGAAATACAGTGGTCTATGGGCTCCTTAAAAAGAGATTGTCTTACAGTTCTGCATTTCTTATAATTCCATGAACACTATTGAGCAGAGAATGTTAATAACTACTTGATAATTGTCTATCTGATTGATTATATACATAATAAGCACTTCTTACATTTGACCCCATTGTGAATGGACAACAGCTTACTTACTGGGCTAATTTATGCTATGTGCTATTTTAGATTCTGATGACAATTCCTAGTTTTTGAAGCACTTTTTAAAATCTTTGTTTTCAAAATATGAAATTTAAGGGTACTAAAGAAAAAGCAATTTTATATTTTGTTTGTCAAAATATATTTATTTCTAGTATTTTAATTAATCTGAATTGTTTAAGGGAACAGGATATACTCTCATTAAGCCAAGTTCTTTTGGGGATAGGTGCCCCAACTTACCCTCTGTAATAACCTGATCAATCTTTGTGTTTGGCCTTTTTTGAGTTTGCTCTAGTTGCTATGGACACAACCCATCAATCTTGAGAATTTCATAGCAGTGAAAGAAAACAAGCCAATTCCTTTACTGAATTTTTATACGATATACTTGTCATATTTATAGGTAATCATAGTTTATATTTCTTTTCTAAGACAGAAATCTTAACCTGGTGTCTTATATGTATTTGTTTTATAATTTTTCATCTTTTTCATTCACCGTATTTTATTGTGAACCTTCAGAACATAAAAACTAGTTCTTTTTATGTTTAAGGTATTGTATTATATACTTCAGCCTAACTTTTGACAGTATATTATACAAAGTGGACTTAATTTAATATACATTATAATGGCATTAGCAAAGTTGTCTTGCTGGCAGACCTTCTTCTCTAGTTTAAATGTGAAAAATACACTTCATTGATTTAATTATTATCCTTTTGATATGAATCTCTCATCATCTTCGTGCTGTGAATTTTCAAGAGATTAGAGGTTATCTGTGGAAGTAGAATATGAAAAGTGAATGAATAAATTTATTTTAAGGGTTTGAACTGTGAAATGAAAAGTGACCAGCAGGTGTCGCTGTTAGACAATGTAGATAAGATTCGACGCTCTTCTTGACCCTATTTTACACCTAGCGAAAATTCGTTTTTTAATTGTTACAGTTAAACTTCCCTTTTTCTTTCACTCTATGTAAAGAAATTTCTTACCTTTCTTAATCTTTAATCATAGCCGTGCTTCTTTTTTCTTAAAATGCTGTATTTGAAATTATTTCCTAATGCCTGACTTTTACCCTCTTTTTCTAAATTTTAGCTTGCATCATCTTTTAGAATGCAGGCTAGATTAAGATCATTGTTGAGAAGTCCTAAACACCCACAAGATTGTGATTTCACACCGCCTCACATGTAATTATAACAAGAAATAGTAAGCTGCAAAAAAATTACAAGGACGTTTGACAGAGTTTTGTTTTTAAATTAACTAAGGATTAACAACTATAGGAAAGCTTTCTTAATATATCAAGTGTATTTTTCTTAGAAATTAAAAAAAATTGAATAATCCTATATTGTGGGAATTTTTAAATTTGATCTGACTTTTGCGTAAATGAAAAAGCTCAAAGGAAATCAAAATTGTACAAGAGTTTGGATCATAGATCAGGTATATATAAAGGAAATGGCCAATGGAAGTGTAATTGTACACACTGTCTAATAACAATGACACGTAACTAGTCATAGTTTATTATGTACTAACTTTGTGTGTACTAATTATTCCTATAGTAAAATGAATAAAGTAAGGCTGAGAGTAAATTTTAAAAAGTTATACTGTAAGGGGTCAGCTAGCCCTGGTAACCTCTATGCTATATTTTTAGAAGGTAGTTTTCACATTATACATTTTTTTAAAGTTAAATTTTTGCAAACCTTTTTGCTTAGCACTTCTAAGATTTTAACTAAAGCATTAATAGTGGGTAAGTCCAAACTGTGTCTTCAGGGTTTTTGTTAGAGACTTTTGTAATATTGAAATCCATGATTAATGCTATAGAACCTGAGTGACTATTATAAAAATGTATCTGTTAAGGAGTTCCCTGGGAGTGTCCAGAAGAATGAGAATCAGCTTATCAAGGAGGATAAGGTAAAAAGCACAATTACTTGTGTGTAGCTGGCGGAGTCGTCAGGACACCCTCACAACTCCAGCAGATCCTGCACCTTTGGGGCTGAACAGCCTCTCATGTTTCCCTCCTCTATTTGATCAAAGTCCAAGGTTTTAAGTCCCAGGAAAGGGCCTCCAACTGGCCAAATGGAAGTCACATCCCAATTCCTGGCTGTACAGAAATGAGGAGAGAGCATTTCTTTTTCTTGGCTTCTGTGGTTGGAGGCAATCGTCCAGAATTCTTTTCCCCAAATACTTAAAAAAAGGACAGAGATCTACTTCTTTGGTTGGAAATCAAGGTGTTATAGAGCAAAGGAATGAAGCTGGGCAGACCAGAAAAAAGTGGGGGGGTGGACAAATGACCACTAGGCCATTGTAGAAATGATGTCTACAGCAATTGTGGGTTAATTAAATAATGTAGCATCAACATAATAGGATACAAATGAAGCACTGAAAACGAAATTATAGAAGAGTATATCTGGACATTGAAAAAGGATCATGATATTCTGTTAAATTAAAATAAAAGGAAAGTACAATAGATGAATCTTATCTTAGAAATATACATACACTTAGTCGCAAATATGCATTCTTTTATGTGAGGTTAAGAAGCACCAGTTCTTAGTAAAACCGGTTGGAGGCCCTTTCCTGAGACTTAGAACCTTGGGCTTTGACCACGTATAGGAGGGAAGCAGGAGAGGCTCAGCCCACCAGGTGCAGTGTCTGCTAGAGTGTGAGGGCGTCCTGACGGCTCTGCCAGCTACAAGAAGTAATTGTGCTTCTCACCTCGTCCTCCTTGACAACCTGATTACCACTGACTCAGCTTCTCATTCTTCTGGAGACTCCCAGACTTCCTCTCTGAGTTGCCCAAAGGTTTTTCCTTCTTCTTAACAGTTTGTCCTTCCTTCTTCTCATTACTCCCTTATTAGATCTTCCATTGCTTCTTACTTCCAGATTTATTCTGGGGATGAGAGGACTGGGGGGTGTGTGTGTTGTGGGGAATCTTCTAGAATGATAACTATTCCATTCCCCTTGTCATTTGTTTGTGCATGTGCCTGTTTGCGTAAATAAGTGTGCAGACTGAGGTAGGTCTGGTGGACTGGGATACAAAAACATTCAAGAATTACTGAGTAAGACGAGCATTATTATATTTGAAATGATAAGAAAATTTGGCCCTAATCTCTTTGCTTACTTCATGAATTTAAAATACTTTCTTTATGAGGGAGGAGCCATAGTTCTGCTTGTTAAAATTGAGAAAATAAATAAGAATATTTGTGAGGTGTGTTAGACAGATTTTATTTTAAAAGAATCAGATAGTAATAATAAACTTCTATTTACAACTATCTCTAATTTTATTGCATATAATTTAAAACCAGCTTTTAAAAAATATTGTGTGGCCTTGAAAGCACACAGAAAAGTGTCTAAAATGCAATCTGACAATATATTTGGGACATGCCAATGTTGATTGAATGATTCTTTTAAGACAGTCCGAAGCACTGACTGTTGAAATGCCTCATCATGTAAGTATATCACCCTCATCAGAGCTAACATGTGACTTGTAGTTGTCTTATCAGTGTAAAGAAATTTTTGTTTAGCGTAGATGTAATTTTGAGCCTTCCTGCTGTCCCCAGTCTGCTGAGAATGATGTAATTCACACAAACTTCTTTAGTGCACCAGCAGTTGTTCAGGAAGTCACAGAGCATATTTTGAGGCTGAGTATAATATTAATGAGGTCAGGAGGATGGGCTTTATGGACCAGGTACCTTTCCTGTGTTCCTAGTTTCATCCAAGCTCCGTGCAATTAATTTTGTTCCACCCCTTGTCTGACACATAATGCAAGAGGAGCACTGAGTCAAAGTTTGCCCATGGGTCAGGGAAATCTACTACCTATAATAGAAAAAGAAAATAAGATTCACATCATTGTTCTTATGGGACAGAGCATTTTATGAAACAAACCATTCAATAATTTTGAAAAAATATTTTATGCAGAATGCAATATGAATTACACATGGCATTTTACACAAGGTAGTAAGTTGTTAGAGTGTATTTGAAAGGATTTAAGAATTAAAGAATCAAAAACCTAAGAGTGACTCTGAGATCTCTTTTGAATCATATATCATTTTATCTTCCTAGAGGCAAGACAGAAAGTCACCCTTCCCAGAAAAATAAAATTGTTTTCTCCTCTTTTATAATTCTGATTTCACACCCCTTCCCAATCACACATTGCAGGAGAATGCAATCAGCTTACTGCTTTGCAATAGTATAACTAAAAGAAATGACACCGGTTTCTACTTTCTTTTCCAAGTAATATTTATTTTATTGTTTTCAGTTTGTTTTTAAAAAGGGCATGGTCTAGGAAATCACAGAACACATGTTATGTTATCTACTTGAAAGCGATTAAGTACAGAATCGGAGACACTGGACCAGTAATGAGTAAAGTATTCTAGCCTATATACATAAAAGAATATGTATGTAAATGCTTGAAAATCAGGAGTCCAATTGTGGTGCCACTTTGAACGGGAAGGCAGTATTGTTACAAAACACATTGTGAACACATCTATTTTCTACCAAATATTTTGCAAATGATCTCCATGATTTTGCAAATGATTCTGTGCCTCCATGTAGAGTCTGTACTCAAAGTTATAACAGTATTCCAGTGAGGAAAGAAGTAATTAATGGGCCTATCTCTTGAATTTTCATATTCCACAGTTCAGTTAAATAGGATGCTTCCACCAGAATGCCTAAAGAAAATAAATGTATGAACAAAAAAAATGATTATGGTCCTGCTACCAACCAAAAATGTAATAATTTTTAAATATAGAGATGAGTTAAAAAGAAGAAAGGAAAATACCAAGGTGCCAAGAAGGAAATGGCTACCATCTCCAGAATTCTAAGTGCATGAACTCACCATGAAGTTCACGGGCATCTCAATCCTGCTACTGCTTCTTCAGGGGCTGAATATGAGGCCTGGGATCTGAAAAGCCTTTGGATCCAAGATCAGTATAAAGACCAAAATCCTGAAAAGCTCTGTCATCGAGAGAAATAATATACTGGGGGATAAGCTCCTCTGCCAGTACGTAGCCACGATACAGGTTTTCTACCTGGGACCTGAATGAAAATAAAAGTCAAACACAGTAAGAGCAGTATTTTCTGAGAAATCAAAATCCCTGGCTCTATGTCTTATTAGTTAGGAAGTCAAATTTATACTTCATTGCTGACCTTGGCACTCCAAACAGAAATAACATAAAAATTGGTCTCAGTCTGGGGATACGCTTGAATCTTACTACAGAATGCTTTTAAAACTACTATGGAATTAGAGCACATTGTACAGGACACATAAGAAAATTCCCCCCAAGGGATAAAATACAAAGGAAATGACAAAGTGGAGGAGCAGAACCTCTAGAACTTTATATAATAGAAAAGTCTGAAAAGACTACAAAATAAGTTTCTTTTAAAAAATACAATAGAAGAAAATGAAACAATAAGAAGGAAATATTATTTTTAATTAAAGGTTATTAAACATGCCTTACTTGTTTCTAAGAACAACAGATAAGGTACAAGACATTTATCAGAAGAATATAAATAATCCTGTACTTACAGTTTTAAAGCATGTGTATTTATAACCATTTTTGTTTCAGATATAATGTGGAATTTTAACCCCCTTCAGTTAATAATAGATTAAGCCCATAGTCTGTAGAACTCTAGAAGATTTGAACATTTTAATAAACCATCTTAACTTAATGGACTTTGGTAGAACCCTATACATGATATTTTGAATGCATGTTCTTTTCAAGCACACATGAAACATATCAGAATTATTTTCAGACTAGAAAAGTATTAAAACTACAAGTGGGTCAACATTATGCAGAAAATATTGTTTAGCCACCAGTGAAATGAAAATGCATCTCTGTGATACAAAAATAGAATCAAATAGCTTATGTATCAGGAAATTAACAAAATTTATGCCTAGATAATTCATGGGCCAAACAGAACATCAAAATGTAAATTTAACAATATTTAGTGTTATATAACCGTGAACCCATTATGATTCAACTTGCCAGATGATAATACTGTAGTTAAAGAACACGTTTTAAGAATCGCCTTAAATTCATTTGACAAGATGTGAAAGTGAAAAATAAGTACCGAAGCATTCAACTAAAGAAGTCAGAGAAAGAACAATAGAACTTCTAGGAAGCAGAGAGGCTATATGTATAATAAAGATTAAGAGATTGCCGAAATGAAATAGAATAAAAATGAACAGTAAAAAGGAGCCTTACAACTCCTATAACCAAGCTCTCAGTTACATGCTCTAATATTTTCTTCTGGTTTTGATTTGTTTTATTCTGTTAAGAGACAGTGTCTCACTTTGCTGCCCAGCCTGAAGTTCAGTGACAGGATTATAGCTCTCTGCAGCCTTATACTCCTGTGCTCATGCAATGCTCTTAGCTCAGTCTCTCAAGTAGCTAGACTTAGAGGCATGCAGCACCACACTCAGCTAATTTTTTAAAATTTTTTTGTAGAGGCAGCGTCTTGCTCTGTTCCCTAGGCTGGTTTGTACACCTGGCCTCAAGTGATCCTCCCCTGTGGCCTCCCAAAGTGATGAGATTATAGGCATGAGCCACACCTGGCTCTCTAATGGTTTCTGAAGTTATTTTCTTTCTCATCTTTGACATTGTTTCACTAAAAAGACATTACCATAAAAGTTATTGTAGCTAAAATAAACAATGCATTACTCAGTCAGTAAAGCAAGAAAGGACAATTCAATAATTAGCTATAGTTATAGAAAAATATACAGCTGGGCATCCTTCATCATACAAAAATATATTCCAAATTATATATTCCAATGAACTACATTTTAGAAAAATGTATCTGTATATTATTGGAGTAGAAAATAAATTTATAAAGCAGAAAAACAGAAACTTCGTAGGAGTAATAAGCACGTACACACAAATGTTATCATCATCATTAAATATGCAAATATTAAAACCACAATGAGATACCAGCATTTTCCTAATAGGGAAACTAAAATTAAAAGGGCTGACATGTCAAGTGTTGATTTGGGGGTGGAACAATTGGAACACTCATACATCACTGATGGGAGTGTAAACTGAAATTGCTACTTAGTAAAACTTTCTGTAGTATCTGCTAATTATATTCTATGCTATGACTAAGCATTTCCACACATTCAACAATATTTACAGCATCTTCATTTATAATCATAATGTTTCACCTTTAAAACAACCCAAATAGCCACCAACATGAGAATGAATGAATTGTGGCAAAGAATAAACCATGTATACTCACAGCAACATGGGTGAATATCAACAAAATGCTGAACAAGAGAAGTAAATATTGTATGTAGAATACACATTTGCCGGTAGGCTTCTATGGTCCGAATGTGTCCCCAGTATTCCTGTTGGAAGCTCAAACCTCAGTTCAACAGTGTGGAGTGTGATGTCTTTTGGCAGAGCTTCAGGTTATGAGGGCTTTGACATTGTAAAAGGGCTTGAAAGGGGAGTTTGTTTCTTTTGTTCTCCTGCCTTCTGCCTTGTAAGGATTGTTCATCTTGGAAGGGTGTTGTGTTCAAATTTCCATCTTGGAAACTGAGAGCAGATCTCACCAAAAACTGAACCTGCTGTTGCCTTGATCTTGGACTTCCCAGCCCCCAGACCATGAGAAATAAATTTCTCTTCTTTATAAATTATCCTTTTTTAGGTATTCTGTCATATCAGACAGTGTACAGGGGACTCAGACATGTACAAAAACAATCTGTCTGTCTAGAAGTCAGAACACTAGTCTCAGTGGTGACTCAGCAGAGCAGTATACACTTGGGAAGATGGGGTGCCACAAAAGCACAGGCTTTGGAGGCAAGTAAGGAATGACATGGTGATGGCACCAGTCCCTAGAATGATGGGGTGCTAGAACAGTTCAGAGTCTGGGGGGGCTAGTGGAAGATAACACAAAATCAATTCTAGTCTCTGGGAAGGCAAAATGGCACAGCAGCTGAGGTCTCAGGGAGTAGCACAGCACAGCCACACTTAGCTTCAGTCCTGGGGCGGGAGACCCTGAAGCAACTCAGGAAGACGGGATCAAGGCAGTGGCAGCTGCAGTCCTAAGTAGGTAAGGTGTTGGGGCAGATTAGGCACTGGGCACTGGGTTATATGGCAATTTCTTCAGTCCCTGGGTTGGTAGGATGCCACAACAACCCCGGCTCTGCCAAGAGCATTGTGGCAGTCAGCCTTCTGGAAATACAAGGTACAACTCTGGTCTACAGCAATCTCCAGGGGGTAGGGTGCAGTGGCAGCAGGGCTCCAGGTATAGAGGGGCACAATGGCTATGCAGGACCTGAGAGTGTAGAGCAGTACAATGACAACACAAATCCTAAGATGTAATAGTGGCCACAGCAGCAGCTTGGGCCATGAGGCAGAAGGAACGGCGTTGGCTCAGGGGGCACTATAGCAGCATGGACTCTGGGTAACTTTTAAGGACTGCAGGATCCCTAGTCATGAATGGTGCAGTTGCAGTTTCTGTGGGATAGTGGGGAACACTGAGGTCCTTCTGCTCAATCTTTCCCTGTAGGGAGACATCACTCTTGGCTCTAAGCTGACCCAGACTAACAATGGAACAGTCCAGGCAAGGTGTTTCCTACCCTTTTCTATACAGTCAGCCTTGGTTTCTGTGCTCCACGGAGCTCGTGTTACGCCTTTGCTGCACTCTGGAACTTCCCCTTAGTTATTTTCTTTTCATGTAGTTTGTTTGTCTTAGCATAAAGTAGACTTTTACATTTTATAAAATGCTCTGTGTAAGCCTCATGGCAACCACAAAGTAAAACCCATAGTTACTACACAAAAGATAAAGAAAAAGAAATTGATGAACACCAGAAAATCATCCATCACAAATAAATAAAACAAGAGAGGAGGAAAGGAACACAGTCTACACAGAAGAACCAGAAAACAATGGCCAAAATTGCAGTAAGGAGGTCTTACCAACCAATAATTACCTCAACTTGTAAAAAATGGGTTAAAGTTTTAAATCAAAAGATGTAAGAGTGACCAAATGGATTAATCAAAAACATATTCCCCTATACGCTGACTCTAAGAACCTCATTTTATCTTGAAGAACACACATATGCTGAAACTGAAAGGATGGAAAAAAAATGTTCATGGAAATGGTAACCAAGAGAGGGCAAAGTGGCTATACTTACATGGGACAAAATGGATTTTAAGTTAAAAACTGTCGGATGGGACAAAGAAGACCATTATGTATGTAAAATTATAAAGAAATCAATTCAATCAAGAGGATACAATAATTGTACATAAATGCTTCCAACATTGGTGTACATAAATATCTAAAATACTAACTGATCTAAAGGAAGAAGTAGACCACAACACAGTAACAGTAGGGAGCTTCAATACCTGACTCTCAAAAACAGGTAGATTGATCCATTTGTGGATTGATGGGCACTTGGGCTTCTTCCATGACCTGGCAGTTATGAATTGGGCTGCAATAAACATTCTGATCCAAATATTCTTGTTGTAATGTGATTTTTGGTCTTCTGGGTATATACCTAATCAAGGAATTGCAGGATCAAATGGCAAGTCTATTTTTAGTTCTCTAAGTGTTCTTCAGACATCTTGGAGGGATCACTTCTATGGTTTATCTCACAAGGGTACAAGTGAATCTTTCTAAGAGTAGAATATGATTGTCTTAACACAATAACTAAGAAAATGACATGAAGGCTATGTTAACCAGTTTGATGAAAACATTTCAAATTGTATATGAAAACACCACACTGTGCCCCAGAATAGCATTAATGTACATAGTTATCATTTAATAAAAAATAAAAGTAAAAAAACAAAAAAACAGGTAGATTAGATCTACCTATTTGTGATTGATGATTATATCCAGACAGAAAATCAGTAAGGAAACATGGGGATTAAACTCCACTGTAGAACAAATGCACAGAATAGACGTATCATATTCCATCCAACCTTGGCAGAATACACACATTTTTTTCTCAAGCACATATGTAATATTCCCTAGGACAGATAATTTGCTATGCCATGAAGCAAGTCTTAAATTTTAAAAAGATTGGAGTCATATCCCATATATGTTCTGATAATAATTGTAGGAAACTAGAAATCAATAGCATGAGGAAAACTGGAAAATTCACAAATATGTGGAGATTGAGCAACATGCTCCTGAATAACCAGCAGATAAACAAATCAAAAGAGACATTTTTAAAAATCTGAGGCAAACAAAAATGGAAACACAGCAGACCAAACCTAGGGGATGATCATGTGACATAGCTACTGTTAATTCTTACCTTGTAGACGGGAAAGCTAGTGGACATCGCTCAGTGTCACAAGCTAAGGAGACAGAATCAAGACTTCCACCCAGTCTTCAGGCTCCTTGTTGAAGGTCCTTCCTACCTCACCAGTAGTCTTCAGATATTTTCATTATAGAAACTTACCAGTAAAATAGTGTGAGAAGCAACCTTAGGTATGATTATTTATAGATTGATAAATTATATGCATGGACTTCTAAATTAATTTTGGGTAAATTATTAAGCATACTCCAAAGTAAATAATAAGATGATTCAATAGCAAACATGTATACATCGAATTTTTATAACTTTTCCATGTACCAGGTGTTTATTTGTGCAGCCCTCTTTGCTGAATACCAGTTCTAATTCTTTATTGAAATGTAGCAAACCATCTTAAAACAACAACATTTTGTGGTTTATAAAAAAAGCACTTATTTTATTAATATCTTTCATGAATCTGGGCTCAGCCCAGTAGTTGACGCTCAGGGTTTCTCATGTGGTTGTGGTCAGATGGCGACTGGGGCCAGAATCATCCTGTAGCATTTGGGCTGAGAAGACCAAATAGCAAAGCAGCTGCAGTTCCTCTCACAGGAAAGAGAAAGAGCTCTCTTTCTCTCTGTTCTGTTTCCTCCAACACAATGGCTTTAGGGTCATTAAAATTTTTATGTGATAGCTCAGAATTCCAAGGCATGTAGTCCACAGAGTGAGATCCAGAAAGAAGTTTTCTCCCCTTTCCCCCCTTTCCTGAACTAAACTCTAAATTCGTGCAGCATACCTATTGATTCTGTCACTTAGGAGTCACTAAGATGGGTACATATCCAAGGCAGGGGCAGACTTAGACTCTACTTCTTGATAAGAACATTGTCAAAGAACTTTCTGACATGTTTTAAAATTAATAAAACTAGAGAGTGAACTCTGGTAATTTTATTTTATGGAATAAAGTCTTTACTTAAGAATCCATTGGTTCAGAGAAAAAAAAAAGTAGCCCTCCATACTTCTCACAGCTGCCTTGTGGCCGTTCTCACAAATAATCTCACTGATACTTCTCCCCTTCTTTAATTCACTAAAGAGAAAGGGTGCTCTTTCTCAGACACCTTAAAACTTGTCCACCTCCTCATCTAAGCCTAGACTAGCTCCCTAGGGACCCTTCTCCTTCAGTTCAAAGCTGTCTTTACCCTGGGCTGGCGATCAGTTTTTTAAAATAGGCTGTTGATATAGGTTTTTTTTGCATTTTTTCTCTTTTATTGAGCTTTAATATAAATTTTTGATATTTCACTAGTTATTACAGTGAACACTGTTTGACTATTTAGTACTCATCGTAACCAATACATTAGTCTCTAGGTTGCATTTGCTTTCTCCAAAATAAATAACAAGCTAAAGAACAGAAATGTCAGTGCTATTGCCATCTCACTTAATAGATGTAATTCTCCTTCAAACATTGCTCCACTTCAATGAAAACAAACTACATAGAGCTTATGCCAAAGAGTGGCGGCATGCACTTGTTCTCAGGGAGTGTACTGAGGACACCTCATCTGTTTCTCCCTGTGCAGTTCTGTTTTTCACCCTGCCTGATTTCTTGTATTTATCCTATAAGTTTTCTATTCTTTTTTACTATAATTGAACTCTAATCACCTTCAAACTCAAAAAGTGTCTCATCTTAGCAATCGATTCAATCCCGTGTATTAATATAAACTCTTCAGATATAGCTAAATAACACTTCTCAGCTCTTTCTTTGTAGTTGAATTATTATTTCAATATAATCGCAGATTCACGAGCATTTGAAAGAAATAGTACAAGATCCTATGTGTCCCACACTCAATTCCCTCAAAAATAATATCTTGCACAACTACAGTGTAATATCTCAGCTAGGGTTTTGATATTGATACAGTCAAGATATAAAACACTCCTATCTCCACAAATAATTATCATGTTTCACTTTTACGTGGCATTCTGTACCCACTGCCCTCACAATGTCTAAAAAACTTGGCAACTACTGATAAATTTCATTTTGTCATAATTTGGTCATAAGAAGAGCGTAATAAAGATGGAATTATACAGTGTTCAAGCTTTTGGGATTGACTTTTTTTTTTTTTTTTTGAGACAGAGTCTCACTTTGTTGTCCTCAGTAGAGTGCCACGGTGTCACAGCTCACAGCCACCTCAAAGTTTTGGGCTTAAGCAATTCTCTTGCCTCTTCCTCCCAAGTAGCTGGGACTACAGGTGCCGCCACAGTGTGTGGCTATTTTTTGTTGTAGTTGTCATTGTTGGTTAGCTGGTCTGGGCTGGGTTGGAACCTACCACCCTCAATGTATGTGGCTGGTGCCATAACCACTGTGCTGTGGGTGCTGAGCCAGGGATTAACATTTTTTTACTTGCTATTAGTTATTGCCATTCAGGTTGTTACATGTATTATTAGGCCATTCCTGTTTATTGCTAAGTAGTATCACATAGTGGGGCTCTAATGAAAGTGATTTTGTCATTCACCTACTGAAGGACATGTGAGGTTTTTTCAGGTTTGGGATATTATAAATAAAACCATAAATGTTTGTATACAGGTTTTTTAAAATTTATTTTTTGTTTCAGAGTATTAGAGGAGTACACACATTTTGGATACATAATTGACATTTATACATTTGAAGTCTATGTTATAAGTTGGAAAAACTCATAGATATTGGCCTAGGGAAGGAATTTATGAAGACGACCCTAACGGCAATCAGATCAACAATAAAAATAAACAAATTGGACCTGATCAAATTAAAAAGTTTCTGCACAGCCAAGGACACAATCAATAGAGTAAACAGATAACCTACAGAACGGGAAAACATATTTGCAAGCTCTACATACAATGAAGGACTGATAACTAGAATCTACAAAGAACTCAAGCAAATCAGCAAGAAAAATCAAACAACCACATTAAAAAGTTGGCAAAAGACATGAACAGAAACTTTACAAAGGAAGGCAGTCTGATGGCCAATGAACACATGAAAAAGTGCTCATCTCTAATCATTAGGGAAATGCCAGTCAGAACCATAATGAAATATCACCTAACTCCAGTGAGGACGGCTCTTATCAAAACTTCCCAAAGCAACAGATGCTGGCGTGGATGTGGAGAGAAAGGAACACTCCTTCACTGTTGGTGGGGCTAAAAACTAGCACAGCAGCTATGGAAATTAGCATGGAGACATCTCAGAGAACTAACAGTTGATCTACCTTTTGATCCAGCAATTCCACCACTACGCATTTACCCAAAGGGAAAAAAGATGTTTTATCAAAAAGACGCCTGCTCTTGAATGTTCATAGCAGCACGATCCACAATTGCAAAGATGTGGATACAACCCAAGTGCCCCTCAATACGTGAATGGGTTAATAAAATGTGGCATATGTATACGATGGAGTACTATTCAGCCCTAAGAAAAGATGGCAATCTAGTATCTTTTGTAACAACCTGGGTGGAACTGGTGACCATTCTTCTAAGTGAAGTATCCCAAGAAGGGAAAAGCAAATGCCCCATGTACTCAATACCAAATTGGAACTAATTGATTAATGCTTACGGGCACTTAGGGAAGTAAAACGCAACAGAAATTAGGTAGGGAGAAGGAGGGAGTTTGTGTAAGGTAAGCTCATGCCTAACAGGGGCAATGCACGCATTCTGGCACACTTAAAACAAGGACTTCAAATGGGACTCTTCATGTGACCTTTAGCAGCTCTTGCTTGCTATGGCCTGGAAGCCACAATGTGAAGAGGGTGAGAAGTTTGTTGTTGGATTTTTCTTTCCCTGCTTTGAACATTGCTGCTTCTCACCCCAGGCTATCTCTGACTCTTCAATGTTTGGAGGCAAGGAAGGGAGCCAGGAGAAATGTCAATATATATTCTGCTTTTCAGACTTGAAAACTAGCATTCTTCTCTTCCTCTTCTCATTCATTTCACAGTGCTCATGCTCACATCTTCCTGACCCTTTTCTGCACTCAGAAGTCCCAGTATAGGTAAGTTGTACACTGAAGGGTTTAAACCCGCAGAACTTCTGGGCTGTGTGAATGTGGTGGCCTCTAAGGACCTGGGGGTTTAGGTAAACCTGAGGGGGAGAGAAAAAATCACAGGGTAAATGAGTTTTGATCCTGCCATATCAGATTCTTGAGAAAGAGAATGACAAAGGATAAAGAGAACCAAAGGATGAAACTAGAGAAAAGGAGGCAATGGATAGAAGACATGGCAGTTGAGGACATGGCCCTCGCTCTAAAGGAGGCACTGTCTGGACCCACACTGTCCTGCTCCCAGTCTGCCCCAGACCCCTCAGTCACCACCACAGTCCAGTCCAGCTTCCATGTCTTTCCTCTTGCACACAAGAAGAAGGACCGTGGAATACAATGAGAATTCATAATTGCCCCATGTTTCTTTATTTATTTACTTATTTATTCACTTATCGATTTTAACAAAAATTTCCCGAAAAGGAATTTAAAGTAAAGACTTTATTCTAGTGAACAGTTTGCAGACAGAGGAGACACAAACTTCCATGTAAAACGAAGACCCCTTCGTGCCCCCAAGTTTTCTATGATGCCTGAAATTAATTTAATGAGGGACGATAGTTTTTTTAACAATCAGAAACAAGGCTGATGAGTAAATCCTTCAGAAGAAATTACAATAATTGAATTCATTCACATTAAAATGTGAATGACTCATATAAAAATAGTCTTTAAATGATAGGAGGAGGAGAAAAAGACCACTGGAATGCTGATTGGTGAAAGGGGGACAGAACACAATATTCGGAGTGGAAAATGGCACCGAGATGTATAAGGACAAAAAATTGTTTTGTTTTTTTTTTACCTTTTTACCACAACTGCCTTTGGGTAAGTGATAGCTTTTTTTTTTTTTCAGATATGTGGCATTTTACATGGGTCATGTTCCAAATGTTCTGCCTCAAAAGTACACAGAGAAGGACTTAAAAGGGGCAGGGGGGCCAGATTCCCTGTAGACGGTAATTCTAATTCTGAAGAACTCACGCAGCTGCTCAGCAGCGCTGCTGGATTGAGAAATGAGGTCTTGAGAATTACCAAAGAAGTGCTTTCAAGATAATAGAGCTTTACAGCGTTCCATCACCTGCAGAGGAACAGCAGGACAGACTGTGTTCTCTCTAAAAGGGCTAAACCTCTAAAACCTGCCAGCAAAGGGACTGAGGCTTTGGAGTTGTTTTAAGTAAATATGGAAAACAAAAACCATAAAAACAAAAAAGCAAACCTGTCACCATTCACATCACTTCAGGATTGACATTCCTTGCTTTTAGTTGTTTTTATCCAGTTTTGGCGATGTTGGGTGAATGAAGGTCATTTGGGAGGTCAAGTTCATGACAGAAGAAAGCAAAGCAGGGAAGCGACTATGTGGAAAATTCAGGGAGATTTGCTGCTTGTGTGCATGTTAGGTTAAGGCATTTCTTTCGAGAAGCTGCTAGGTTAAGGAACTTTCAGTGCTAAGAAACTGCTTTTAAAATAACCTTTGAAATCATTTACTCTTTACCTTGGATTCTTCTACGTCCAGAATGGTTTCCGCTCTTCTCCCACATTGTCATTCCATAACGGAATTTCAAAAATTGCAGATTAATGGTTTACATAAACTTCTAACTCATCTTTTTAGCTTTGACCCAGGCCTTTCTTGACGTTATCTTATGGAAAAACCAAACTTGATCACTGTCTGTCTTTGTGCTCACACCTTCCCTGTTAGCACTGCTCTAGGTGATCCTGTTGCCTCAGTTTGCTGGAGCCAATTCCATCATGGGTGCCATTTTCAAATAGCTTGTTTTGTTTTATTTTTCTTTCTTTGTAAAAAGATGTGGAAATGTAATAGCATCTGACCAATCTGGCTCAACTTTAACGTAACAAAGTTGTGAGTTGTTTTTTGGTTGCCGTGGACCTCCAAGGTTGAAGGTTATATAATCTGAGGGTGCTCAGATGAATCAAGTATGCAACCATGGAAGGAACCTAAGTTCTTAGATTACACTTCCTGGTATCACCCCCTTGCAAGATCTATTCAGATTATGCCTCATTACCCGATGGCCCCCAGGTCAGGGAGACAGATTGGAGCATTTCCTCCTGTCTCCTTAACAGTGGATTTGCAATAAAGCTTTTATTTTCTCAAAGGCTGGTGCCACAGAATTGGCATATTGGGCAGTAAGCCCATTGATTACTGGGTAATAGGAAATGACGGCATTCTTACACTATGGCATGAGGTAAAAATGTTTATATTTGATCTGTGAACTCCAAAGTACAATCATACAGAAAAGACTGACAATGATTAAAGTGGCAAGTGAAATTACATAGAGCCCTACCTGATGCCCTTCCACCAATGCCATGTAAAAATTCTCCTACTCTTATTAGTTATACAAGGTCAGGCAATTAAGTTTGAGAACTCATCCTAGAATAAGTGCTACTACCTCATTGCTGAATCTCACTGGGGTTACATTCGCAGTGCTCCCCTTGGGAAGCCACGCTCTGACACTAGTGCCTAGTCCACCCTTCACAGCACGTTTTCTAAGATGTGTTCATGAACTTAATTGTCACACAGAGACATCTATTTCACAACCTTGTCTGAGTGTCTCTTGTGGTGAAGTAAAATGAAGATGAAATTCTCATTCTTGGCTCGGCGCCTATAGCTCAACTGGCTAGGGCGCCAGCCACATACACCTAAGGTGGCAGGTTCGAATCCCCAGCCCAGACCCGCCAAACAACAATGACATCTGCAACCAAAAAAATAGCCGGGCGTTGTGGCAGGCGCCTGTAGTCCTAGCTACTTGGGAGGCGGAGGCAGGAGACTCGCTTGAGCCCAGGAGTTGGAGGTTGCTGTGAGCTGTAATGCCATGGCACTCTACCCAGGGGGACAGCTTGAGGCTCTGTCTCAAAAAACAAACAAACAAAAAAACAAAACAAACAAAAAAAGAAATTCTCATTCTTCATTTAAGAAAGATAATACTAGAGTTGTAAGAATTAAAAAGAATTAGGAAGTAGTTATAGTATAGTAACAAATCATTCATGTAGATTAAATGCTCAAGATGGTGAGTAGGAGTTCTCCCTGAATCATCCACATAATCTCTGTTAGACTCCACTTGTTTTTATAATGACTTGGGCTTTTACTTTGCCAAGTCATTATGAAGTCATCTCTTTGACACTATCAACAAACTAGACAAACAGGTATAAAAATGATTATAGTAGAGGGAAAAAAAATTCATTGTTTTAATAATTGTCACTTGTGTCACTAAAAGCAGAAAAGGAAGAATTATTTAACTCATAGTATATACTGTACAATAAGTCTCATTAAGACAGAATTTTGTAAGGGATTCTGCTTATTTGGTTTTCTTTGGCTAATAGACTAGTGATTATAATAGCCAGAAAAGAATCACCTGATCTGGGTAGTTGCTTAGAATGATATTGATAATTGCAGAGATTCGTTCACTTATGACTTTACAGAATAACAAAAACATTTTTCTGTAACTGAGTCCATACTTGCTATACATTTTTTGTTCCACACAAAACTTTAAAATCCTAATAATCTCAGCATTTTTAACCACGAAAAAAAATTTCTTTACTACTCTCATCCCTCTTCCACTTCACTTCCCATGGTGTTGGTTTTCACTGAAACTCACTTATGTAGTTAACAATTTCTGCAAAACTGTTAGTAGCCACATTCAGAATAAGGGTGGAATCACCTGCCAAGGGCTTGCACTTCACATTGTGTTCAGTTAAAGTGAAGGGATGAAAGTAATGTCTCAGAAATACATTTTCTGACCCTAGCTTTTATGTAGCTTTCCGGGCAGTCATCACCTGTCCAAGTTACCACCCTATCTCTTTGACCCAAACATGATTTATCCCTGGGGATAAAACCTCACGTAACCATAGGAACATGACACACAGGGGTGGAGTCAGCCAATATGCTATCCTTGGAGTAACCAACTAATCCTATCGGTAGAGGGGTGGAGTCAGCCAATATGCTATCCTTGGAGTAACCAACAAATCCTATCAGTAGAGCCACGCTCTACATAATAGTGAGAAGACTGATTTTAGCATTTAACTATATATTCAGGACATATTCCAGGTTATCTTTCTCATTCCTTTTGGTGACTACACAGTATTTCCTTCCATAGCTGTATTACAATGTGTTTAATTACCTCCCAGTGGATTCTAAAGTTATTTCCAGTACTGTACCATTGCAAACAAATTTTTGACTCAATATTCTTGGCATCAGATTCCTAGAACACAGTCTTAAAAGTATGATTGCTGAGTTATATATATATATATAAAATGTACATTTTTAAACAATTTATAGTCACAGGAACAATATAGGAGAATGTCTGTTATCTGACTTTTAAATCAATCCTAATCTTTAATTATGCCAAGCTGATACACAAAAAAATGGTATCTGATAATTAACTTGTATTGCATCTGTTATAAAAATTTTCTCCCATACTTCTCTCTCCTGTGATTATATTAAATTTTACCCAATCTTTCTACTAAGATTATATTTCACATTTACATTTTAAGTGGTCTGTCATTTATGGAATAGGTGTGATACAAGGATCTAACTCTTCTTTTTCATAAGACAACTAATTGTCTCAGTACTATTTATTGAGGAAAACATCCTTTCCCTACTGATATGAAATGCCACATTTATCATCTATAAATTACAATATGTACTTACATTACTTTTTGAGCTTTATTTTAGTCCAGTGCTCGACTTCTCCATTACTGTATCTGTACTAGACCTGATATTCCCAATAACAGGACATATATTTAAATATCTGGTAGGCCACATGCTTTCTTCCTTTTTTTTTTAAATTAAATCATAGCTGTGTACATTAATGCAATCACGGGTACAGTGTGATGTTTTCATATACAATTTAGAATACTCTCATCAAACTTATGCTTTCTCAAACTTTTTGTAGTTTTGTGTCCCACTTGTTATATTTCAAAAAGAAAAAAAAGAGTCAAAGTTTTGTTTGGAATATCATTAAATTTATCTAATATTGGAAAAAGATGTATATTTGAATAGAGTTAAGTCTTTCTATTTATGAAAATGATATGTTTCTATTTGTCTTTTTGTAAGATTGTATAGGTTTCTTCTTACGGTTTAATTTTTTCTTCTTAAATTTATACCCAGATGATTAACAGCTTTTGTTCCCACTGCAAATTAGACTTTCTCTCATTTTATTTTCCAACTTTCTTATTTTTTTTATTCTTATGGAGCCACCTTATAGAACTTAGAAATTCTAAAATTATTTTAGTTATTTCCTTTTGATGGAATAGGCATAAAATTACAACATTGGAAAATGATAATAGTTTTTCTCTTCTTTTAAAAAAATGTATCAATTTTAGAGAATTCTTTTTCAAAATTTTGTGCATTAGCTAAACTCTTTAAACTAAACTGTCAGTGAGATTCATTCATGTTTGCCTTGAGAGATGCTTTTAGTATATCACTTTTAATATTTGCTATTTCTGATAAATAGACTATGATGATTAGGAAATTACCTTTTAGATATATTAGAAACATTATTTAAGAAAAATTGGAAATATCTGATACATTTTACCAGTTTTTGTTTTCCTCTGAGGGACTAGTGATAATCTTACATTAGTTGAGGAAATATGTCTCACTTGGTCTAGATTCCTTTTCTTATTTTTTTATCATTTCAAAATGTTGCAGGGTTCAAATGTTTTTGATTACATGGATCAATTTGGTTATGCTCGAGTCAGGGTTGCAAGTGTGCCCATCACCCCGATAGTGCTCACTGTACCGATTAGATGGGTAAGTTTTGCCTATCCCCTCCTCCCCCCTCTGCTGCTTGACTCTGCTGAGTTCCTTGAGTTTTCCTTTCCCCTGTGCACATGTACATTCATCAGTTAGTTCCAATTTAATAGTGATTGTATGTGGTATTTGTTTCTTCATTCTTTAGATATTTTACTTACAATGGTCTCTGGTTCCATCCAAATTATTGTAAATGGCCTTACTTTATCCTTCTTTGTGGCTTCTTCCATGGTATACATGCGGCACATTTTGTTAATCCCCTGATGAATTAATGGGCACTTGGGTTGTTTCCACATCAATATAATTATGAATTGTGAACATTTAAGTGCAGATGTCTTTCTGATAAAATGTCTTATTTTCCTTTGGGCAAATACCCAGTACTAGAGTAGCTGGATGGAATGGTAGGTTTACTTTAGTTCTTTGAGGTATCTCTGTACTGTTTTCCATAGAGGTGGTAGTAATTTGCAGTCCTACCATAAGTGAATAAGCATTCCTTTCTCTCTGCATCCATGCCAGCATCTATTGTTTTTGGACTTTTTAATATAATTAAAGCTATTCTAAGTGAAGTAAGCTGGTTGTTGTTTTAATTTTTATTTCCATGATGATTTATAATATTGCACCTTTTTTTTCATGTTTATTGGCCATTTGTCTATCCTCTTTTGAAAAGCTTCTGTTCAGGTTTTTTGCCCACTTTATAATGGAGTTGTTTTGCTCTTGATTTGTTTAATGTTTTTGTAGATTTTGTTATTAGTTCTTTATCAGATACATAGCTTGCAAATATTTTCTCCCAATCTGTAGGTTTTCTATTTGCGTAGCTGTGTGGAAGCTTTTTAATTTAATTAGATTCTATTTATTTATTTATTTTTGCAATTTTTGACTGGGGCTGGGTTTGAACCCACCACCTGTGGTATATGGGTCCAGCACCCTATTCCTTTGAGCCACAGGTGATGCCCCATTTATTTATTTTTGTTGTTGCTGTGATTTCTATTGAGATTTTCTTCGTAAATTCTTTCCATTGGCCTATGTCTAAAAGAATTGTTTCTACATTTTCTTCCAGCATGCTTATCGTTTTATACCTTATATTTAAATCCTTTATCCATCTTTTGAATAAATTTTTGTGAGTGGTAGGAAATATGAATTCTGTCTTATTTTTCTGCATGTGGCTATCCAGTTCATCCAGCACTATTTGTTGAATAGGGTTTCTTTTTTTCCAGTGTATATTGTTGTCTGTTTCTCAAAGATCAGTTGGCTGTATAAAGATGGTTTTATATCTGGGTTCTCTGTTCTATTCCATTGGTCTATGTCTCTATTTTTTGTGCCAATACCATGCTATTTTTGTTACTATAGTCTTGTAGTATAGTTTGTAATCTGGTAATGTGATGCCTCCAGATTTGTTCTTGTTACTCAAGATTGCTTTTGTTATTTGGGCTCTTTTCAGGTTCCAAATGAAGCATAGAATTATTTTTTCTAGAGTGGTGAAATATGACATTAGTATTTTGATGGGGATTGCATTGGATATCCAAATCACATTTGGCAGTATGGATATTTTAACAATGTTGATTTTACTGATCCATGAGCATGATATGTTTTTCCATTTGTTGGTTTCATCTGCAATTTCTTTCCTTGGTGTTTCATAGTTTTCATTGTAGAAATCTTTCAGCTCCTTGGCTAAGTATATTCTTACATACTTTCTAGTCTTTGTGGCTATTGTGAGTGATATTGAATCTTTTATTTGACTCTCAGCTTGACTGTTATTGGTGTATGGGTTCTTTTTCTACATTCCTTATATTATTCTTGTTTCACATAATTTTTGATGGCATGTCTGCTATTTACTTTTTTATTATTATCTTTTGTTTTATGCTTATGTCTTTACCAGAGTGAATAAAATATGGACTCTTTCTCAACTGATTTCCTTTAGAAAATTTAACTTTCTTCAAATCTCACCAAATGCCTTCTTTGGCCATGTGGGGCTATAACTCTTCTTTCATGTATTAGTCTTCCATATGGATCTATGTTCTCTTTGGCAACTCTATTCTCTGTGGTAGCAGCAACATCAGTGGCAACAGGGGGGGATGGATATTTTACATCTTCTTTGGCAGGAAAAAACACATCTTTCCTGGAGTCCAAAATGAAAATAAATTACTCACTGTGCAGAAACATGGAAGGCATGATATGATATTTTCAATGAAACACCATTAAGTAGTCTCCTAATAGTCATGGTTTTGGGTGTTGCAGTTTATAATACCATAAGGGGTTACATTTCCATGTGATTTTGAATAATTTAGCAATAAAACATAAATTTTTTATTCTTTAATGTCTAACTTTATTTTGCATTGTTTACACTTTGGCATTTTATTAGTGTTGAGGGATAGCATCTAGGATATTTGCATATTTATTTCTGCTATTCCTAGAAAAAAGGAAATAATGGAGGTGACTTGGGCATATCAAGGAAGTTGACATTGTGGGTGATTACAATTATGATCCTCAAGTTAATTCTTAAAAATGAGATGTTTTCACACAGAATAAAACTGGATAATTGACATGTCTCTGTGTATTTTGATTTCTTTCTAACAGTAAGTCTTACCAGTAAGAAATGGAATGCACAATAGATCACTCCTTGATTGCTATGAACAATAGTTCTAAATTTATTATCTATCTTCCCTTGATCTTTTAACATGATAGTTGTTTTGTTTTAATATAACTAATATTACCACATTCTCACAACCCTTCTTTATTTACTAAATTTTTTGATTTTGCTATTCTCTAAATTTCTTCCAATTTCTCTATGTATTTCAACAAAGAAAACTCAAAACCTGAATTCTGTGGGCTTCTAAAATGCCAGCTAGGGCAGAAAAATTACCTCACTTGTTAGTATTATAAACAAGGGTCTAATTCAGTGTTTATTTTTATGGCAAGAATATTTATTATTGACTTATGCTTCTACTTCTTTCCTTATAACCTTGAGGGCAATGCCTAATGAAAAGAAACTAAAATTTAGCATGGGGCAGAGATGGGTGTGTCCAGGAAGATGGTATGATAGTTTCTCAAAATTAACTTAGCCATCTGTGTTATTTGCTAGGCAAATAAACTTTGGATATTACATCAACACTATATTGACAATTACACAAAATTGAATGTCACTCTTCCTCTACCATACTTCAGCAATGATGTAAATAGGATCACATTAAATCTTCTTATTTCTGAGCTATCATAATTTTGATTTCGTTTCCACAGTTTTCTGGCTTTTATTTTTACCTTCCAATTAATCATGTCATCTTATCATTTTCCTTTTACTTTTGATACAAGTCCAGGCTTCCAGGTTATAAGTATGAATTTAAAGATATTTTATATTATTGTGTTTATAAAAAAAGATTTCCCAGTTGTTGTCTCACTTGATCCTGCAGTATTATGGAAGAAGAAGCAGGAAGAAAGGAAATGCTTAGCTCTGCTTTACAGATGAAAAATGGAGACTCAAATGGCTTCAGAAGCTGTCTTAATGGGTTAGCAAATGTGGCTAATTACATGGATACCCATTAAGAGAACCTGGGCTAGCACACATGTCCGTTGACTCCTGGTCCCTTATTTATTCAAGTACATAACTCTACAACAAAAGTTCAGATATTATTGTAACTCCCTTTTTCATTGTTGGGGTTAGACTTTGCCATACCATATTGATGGAAGTATTCAAAAGTAGATGGAATAAAAATGGGACACAGAAGTTAAGAAGGAAGGAGTAAAAATGTTCAGGGAGGAGATGGAGAGAGCATAATGTCATGCAAGTTGCTGCCCGTCATCAGCAGACCATTGTCACAGGGCACCAATCCAAATTTAATAAATAAGTTGGTTTGACCTATCTAGTACTAACCATGTGAAAATGCCTATGGGGGAATATGTGGGTGTCTGTTACTTATGTAACAATTATTTCCAACTTATGTATGTGATTTGTGTTTATAATAATAACAGAATTAACCATTGCTGCAACAGAACCTTTGCTCTTAGCCCTACACCTCAGAAACCACATCTACTACTTTCTTACGAAGAAGCATAAGGGCCTCACACCCTCACCTCACTGCTACCACGAGAGCTGCTCCCTCCCCTGGGACTGCCCAAGTGCTGTTCTGCAATTCAGCTCCTGCCATGTGGCTTCACTGTTAAACAGAAGCCCACTGCTATTGTCATGTGGGATCAAAAGGAGAATCATGACTTACTTATATCAAGTATAATTCTTACATTATATTCTTACATTCTTCAACTTCAGCAGATCTGAGTTTGAAAAGCAGAAGTAAAATGTAGAAATTTCCTGGAGGTAAGTTTTAAAATGTGAGAATAGAAACTCCAAGTGTTTGAACTTTTCTCCTATTTCTACTTGACTTCTGACTTATGATGATTCCATAAGAAAACTCCAGAATTGTGAATGTTTCTCATCTGTGTCTTAGTACCAGCATTCTTTCTCTAAGTGAGTTATAATGCTGGGACACGTAATAAGGGACCCGTGTGGGGCTTGTTCTCCCTCTGCCACTCTGCTCTGGCTTCCTTTTCTGGCTCACTGCCACCTCCTCTTGTGGCCAAGACCCAAATACCTGGGGAACAGGAGAACATACTATCATTCTCATCATGCCTACCTTTTTGTTTTTTTTGTTTTTTTTGTTTTTTTTTTGGTCTTAGCTGAGAGCACTTGAAAAATAACAAGCAGTTTAGCAGGAATTTAATGGAACTGTGTAAAAGTAGAAAACCAAATGGGCATAGTATTCCTTTTTTAATTGATTCAGTTTAATTGATTCCAACACTTATTTTTGAAAGCATGTTCTGTAACAGGCACAAAGCAGGTAGAAATGAATACGTGTTTGCTTCAGAGGACGTAGATGCCTACAGTATCTTACAATAAATGGACATTTGGTTGTATCCACAAATAAGCTGTCTTTCTGATGAGGCCATGGTCACCCCCATAGGAGGATCGATCATTCATCTGCAGTTAACCCCTCATTCCCTTTTCTGTTTTAGAAGATGGCATGAGACTCTGAGTGTTTCCTGCATCTCCATGGGGGCAACAAGACAGCCAACCCAAAGGTAGTAGACTGTTCTAACACTCTAGCATTTTTGGAATGACAGACAGCCAGTGCCATTAAAGGTAATAAAGGTCTGACCCTCTTAAGTTAGACTGGCAAGGGACCATTTTATTGCTAAATAGAAAAACCTGCTTTTTTATATCAGTAGCAAACATGTGTTGAAAGCTGTTGTGTAATAAGACATCCTTGCCAACCAGGGAACACAGTAAGGGGACAGAAAAATTATTGAGATAATATTTTGGTATTGAACTGCACAAGGATAATAGTATTGATTCACTCCAGAAGGATATTATAAATAATAACTAATTAATTATTGCAGAAACTTTGAAAATAAGTCAATGAAAATCAGGGGAAAAGATCAAGTGATTCAGTGAGTTTATTCAGTTTCTGGAAAAGTCTACTGAGTCTCCTGTGGTCAGAGTTAATGGCGTATTTGCAGTTCTGCCTGCCAGAGACCTAAGACTATTGTGACCTGAGTGTGGACTCTTCCAAAGTACCTATTCCTCCTTCTTTGCTCATTACTGAAACCTTAAAAACAACAAGCTGACAAATAGACACCTGTGAAAAGCCATTATCCTTCGGTGTTTATTTTGCTTGAGGAAACAACCAGAAGTCTCTGGTGATGAGTGGAAAGTCTATCATTTTGGAAAAGTGTCCATGAAAGATGTTTTTCTGTCTCCTGCATTGCACTCTTGCAATTTGCCTTTTTCTTTTCTCGGGATATAAACATCACTCATTGGCTTCTCTGACCCTCTATTCCTCCTATCATTCCTATAGTCCTGTTGAAAAAAAATGATATCTTTACAAAAGGTCAAGTACTTGCCATGAAAGAATATTTTTCTTTCTCAGAATTATAATGTTGAACTACAGAGGCAAGAAGTTAGGTTACCAAAATCCTTCAATTAAGTTTTGTTTGTTTGAACCATAAAGAATGGACCCCTTTATGAATACCTTGGATTAGTTACATGGAGGTGAGTCTTACATGAAAGTTTTCATCCTTGTTTACTCTGTCATCTCCTTGAGTCCCTAGTGGATATTCAGATGCTAAGCATTTCTTTTTCTGCTTGAGGTTGTTTCTAGGATGTGGTAAAGTCATAAAGCAGTCATTGCAAACAAATAAAAATGGCAGCACATCTGAAGACATCTATGCAATTTAGGGAATATTTGGAGGGTTCCAAATTATTACCCCTCAATTTTCTTCAGTATCCAACTAATATAATTATACTCACTTTCTTGACAATTTAGAATGACTGAAAATAATTTTAAAGTACTTATTATCGTAATCATATTTATAATGATGATGACTCACATACACTGAATGCTTCCTATGTGCATCTGATATCTGTTATCTCATTTAATGCTCACCACAAGCCTATGTGGTAGATGGATCATTTTTGTATTCCTCGCTTTACTGGTAGGCTGGCTACCCCTTTACCACACAGTATGTCATCACCAGTCCTGTTAAATTATACTTGCAGTAAACAATTCAAACAAGGTCCTTAGCTACAGATCCAGCGTCAACATGCTAGTTTAAGTCACTGTCATCTGCCATTTAGTCTCCTACAATAATGGTTTATATGTTCATTCTTCTTCTTTTTTAGACAGTCTCATTTTGTTCTCCTGGGTAGAGTGCAGTGGCATTGTAGTCTACAGCAACCTCAAACTCTTGGGCTCAATAGATCTTCTTGCCTCAGCATTCTGAGTAGCTGAGAGTACAGGAACCCATCACCATGCCCGGCTAGTTTTTTTTATTTTTAGTAGAGATGGGGTCTCATTGTTACTCAGGCTGGTCTGGAACTCCTGAGCTCAGATGATCCAGCTGGCTCGGTGTCCCAAAATCTCAGGGTTATAAGGGTGAGCTACTATGCCCACCCTTATGTTTTCAATCTGACTCCTTGTCAATCCATTTAGCGGCCAGAATTATGTTTTAAAATGCATATGGAGTGATACTAAGTATTACTCCTGTGTAAGATTATCGTCTGCAAAATTCTGTGGGAATTGACTCCCCAGGCCCTGCTTGCTGTGATGCTGTTACCCACCTCTCCAGTCTCACCTTGTATACCTCCTTGCTGCCTCGCCTGCAGTCTCATGGTGATCTTTCCCTTGTCTCATCTTCACACACGCTTTTTGCACCCAGCCATCTGAACCACTCCCTCAGAATTTGCCTGACTACTTCTGCTCCTCATGTAGGTCTCTGATAAAATATTACTTCTGAAAGTTTCTGCAACTCACCCATCCAAACTAGGGGGTTTTTTGTTCTGTGTTCTTATAGTAGTGTTTACATCTCCAGTAGAGCCTCCATAGCTGACCACGTCTCTACTTTGACTACCGCCTTATGTTGACCTAAATTTCATACAGCAGACACGCACCTCATGTACGTATCAGTACAGTAGGCCTTATGTGGACCACCTCCACATGTTGACCAGCTTGTTACAGTCCCTCAGAAGGTCAACTTGTAGAGGTTCTACTATGTATATCTGTATTTATATTTTTTCCATGTCATACTCTGTTTTGTATCAACATGAGTAGATTTTTGTCTCAGGGCCTTGTTGATTAGTATATAGGGTTGGACTTCTCATAATTTTTCATTGTAAATTCAAAATAACATAATGTTTCATTAAAATTATTTTTGGAGGCTCTTTAAATTTGAAGGCCAAAAGAAGTAACAATGTAGCATAATACTCTAACATTTTGTCCTGAAATCCTGGCCTGAAGAGTTGTGTGGGAACATTTCCTGAAACATCTTGATATTCCCTATCAATACTTAAAGGCTTTGGATCCACCACCACCCAGCAGGTATGGGTCATCTCTCTTAGAGTTCTTGCTCTCACCTGCCTGGGGCAATAACACTTATTTCCTCCATTCAAAATGCATAGCAACTCTCACTAAACCTTTACTCATTAGACTTTGATCTAGCCAAGACAATCCAGCCACTCCAACTATTTAAAAAGCTACAGGATATGTGTAACTCAGAAGTTATTTACAGTTAGGTTTATTTCCATGACTTTTTGTTGTTTAATGCCTGTCTTCTGAGTAGACCAAACTCTGTAATGGCTAAGTCTATTACTATTGTGTTCATAGTTACATTCCTAACCCTAGCAAAATGTCTGGGTCATGGAAAACAATAAATTAACATTTTTTTAATGAATGGTATTAACTTTCACAAGATCACAAAGCAATAAGTGGTGGAACCACAACTTGAATCCAGGTATGTGTCTGATTCCAAAGGCCATCTTTTTGTGACCAGAATGCCAAAAAATCCGCAGCTGATGCAATTATTGTGGAATGTGTGTGCAGATAGTCACATGGGCTTACGCATAGCTCATTCGTCTTTCTGAATCAAGGGCATGCAAAATAGATTTTTGTGGATGCCATGTCTTGGTGCCATGACTTAAAATTCACCAATACCTAAAAGATGAGGCCATTATGAGAACTTGTAAAAGTGCTTTTGCTAAAAGAGAACTACTAATTATTTATCATTCCACAATCTGCCTCCTTGTGTAACATCAAAAACTCAAGGGTGAAAAGAAACCCCTGTGATCATAAGACAAAATAATGCCCAGAAGAGTTGCTGTTTCAAGGAACTGGATGGCGCTTCCCTGTCATAACAAGAGAAGATTTAAAGAGGTGGATTCAAGCAAACTCTTTGGGGAGCTGTCCTATGGCCCCCGAGGTGCATTTGCAGTCATGTACCCCAGGGATCTGGGAAGAGGCTGGAGCAGGAAGACATGTGGCAGTGCTCTGGCCCAGCCACTGTGGAGAAGGGTGACCCGGGAGGCTCTCCCCAGGGTTTCTGAATGGCCCACTTTATTCAAAAAGAAAGAGCAGAATCATTTTTTAATTAGCTTTTATCCTCAAATTATCAATGGTAACCTAATCATTTATTTATCCACGTGTTGGCAGATGATTCCCAGCATCATTTACTAGATCAAAAGTAATAAAATTCTAAAGAACACTTGCCCACCAATTTACTGTTTCTCTTTTTGGTTATAAATTTAATATACAAGACCTGTCCAGAAAGTATACAGCCATATTATATAAAGAGTGGAGACATGCATGGCTGCTGGACTGGGTTTTGTTTTGTTTTTTTTTTTTTTTTGGAGACAAAGTATTGCTCTGTCACCCAGGTAGTCTGATGGTTTCATTATAGTTCATTGAAACCTCAAACTCCTGGGTGCCTCAGTCTCCTGAGTAGCTGGGCATACAGGTATGTACCATCACACTTGGCTGATTTTTTTCTATTTTTAGTAGAGATGGGGTATCCTTCTTGCTCAGGCTGGTCTCAAATTCCTGACCTGAAGCAATCCTCCTGCATCAGCCTCCTGCAGTGCTAGGGTTACAGGTCTGAGCCACTGTGTCCCATCTACAGTATTTGGAAAGTAATGAAAAGGTAAATATTATTTTAAAAATCTCCAAACCTGTGAATACCACAATTGATATTTCAGTGTATATGTATACCTGGACACATACATTCTAACAGCAATAATGCTCCTATTATATGATTCACTATTGGACAGAAGGAAATTCATTGGTTAGAGTGATGTCCTGCCCCAGGGCTGGCTCTCTTCACTTAGCAACTGACAAGGTGACAGAAAGATCTTGTGTACTCCAATACCTGAGCTTTTTAGGGACTACCAGGCTAGGGCCCAGAAAGGGTTCAGATGCTGAGACCATTTGTGAGACTCAGTTAAAACTCACTTTTTCCTTTATTTGATGGTCACACTATTGTCCCTTTATTCTTAAAAACACATACTTACTGAACAGAGCAAACAAGACAGATTTTCAATCAATATTGGAAGAAACAAGAGGCTTTAAGCAAGTGAGCTGAAGATGCTACTCCTTTTCTGAGGGCAGGCAGACCTCAAGTTTCCCTAAATCTCTAACTGCCTTATCCTATTTTGCTATGACACACTCATCTTATATCTGTCCAGAGAAAGTGAAGATAATGAAAATGTCTACAATAGTTATAAAGAACATTTTAATAAATTTCATTCTTATGACATACCTAAGGTTGCATAATATCTTAGCTTGCTCAGACTACTATTACCAAGTGCCACAGACTAGGGTGGCTTAAATAATGGAAATTTATTCTCTCACAGTTATGAAGGCCAGAAGACTGAAATCAAGGTCTTTGCAGGGTTGATTTCATTTTGAGGCCTCTCCTCCTGGCTTAGAGATGGCTGCGTTCTTCCCATCTCCATGTGATCTTCCCTCTTATAGATCTGTGTCCTAATCTTCTCTTGTATAGAAGAAGGCAGTCACATTGGATTAAGGCTCGCTCTAATGATCTCCTTTTAATTTATGACCTCTTACAAACCCTAGAATAAAGTCCAGAATTTATTTTCACCCCACCAAAGCTGCCTCTATGCCATTAATCTCGTCTCTACTACCTTCATCCCATCTCACGAAGCAGCTCCATTTCCCATTGTCCTAAGGTCCTGCTGGTTGCTAGTAAGATTTTGAAGAAACTAAAATCCTTCTCCTCTTAAGACAAACTGTAAGGAAAAGAGGTGACAAGGATTGAAATAATTGGAGTGCAAATTATAAATATTGTACTATTTTTAGTCTGGAAAAAGATAGTTATTGAATGCAAAGGGATTATTTTGCAAATAACTGCCAGACTAACTGGGATTCTTTTCAACTAGTGAGACTCAGTTTAAGGGGAAAGCAAGAGAGAATCCCTAGGACTGTCTGTTCCTTGTTTCATGTATTCTTCACCGTAACCCTGCCAGGTGAACAAAGTTCTTTTACTTTATCAGTTTAGGGAATAAGGGGTTAAAGCTCAAAGAGTTTGCGTAACTTGCCCAAGTAGTGGAACTAGGACTCCAACCCACTTCTTTTGATTCTGAGTACAGTGATCTTTTGCTTGTACTGGCTGCCTCCCCATTCAGAGTACCCACAGGATGCTGTGTGAAGTTCTGGAGGTAGTTTTTAGATTCACCACAGGATGTGCTCTCAAAGAACTTCCTTTGTGAAAGATCAAACTATCATGCTCCTCACCCCCCTCACTCTGCCCCTGCGGAAGCCATAGGCACACAAATGGATATGCATGTCTACACTTACAAAGCGCTATCCTGTATCATACTTTCATGCATTTTTATCATAATAGGACCTATTGGAGACGGTGGGCAACTAACTCCTACTTCATGTGATTGAGAAGTTCAGAAGCTCACAGCTGCCCGTCTGCCAAGACGCCATACCTTCTCTCAGCTGAATGTAACATCTCATCAATAAGGGAGCTGGGATTGGTAACAAAGTAGCTCATTTGTTTCTATAACAACCCCCATTACTGGGGAGTTATGAAATTAATTGTGTGGGTCAAGAACAACATTTCAAATACGAAATAGAATAAAATAAAATAGAAAATAGCAGAGGGCACTGCGTGAAATTAAGAAAATACTGTGTCATGAAATTTTTCTTTCCATTTTTTCTCCCTGTGTGTCTGGGAGCTTCCTTATTTTAAAAAATGTATTTCTTAATGGATGGCAGTGAAAAAAGTTCGAGAAACAATCTTTTAAAAAATATACCTGTATTTTTGGATTTGAGGATTCTTTGGGTAATGTGATAAAAGTTATGGTGCTTCTATCAAGATAAAGGACAATAATCTGTATACCTATATTTTGGGTACAAATTTAAGGATTTTATAGACCATAGGAATCTGATCCATTGAGGTCAAACTTAGCACACTTGCTTTAACTAAAATGGCGTGTGCTGCCTGGAAAGGGGAGAAAGGGCCGTAGAGATAGATCTTCTGTGCTCTTTTCTTCGACATTGAAATAGTTTAGCCTGAATGCCTTTAGCATTTTAAGCTAAGAATCTAGCCAAAAAAAAAAAAAAAAAAACGGATATGAGATATTAGCAACATCTAGTTAACAATTTTTTATTGAATAAAAGTGGGCATATAAGGATGTTCAAACCACACCATACTGATGTTTTAAAGAAGAAGAAAGCCCAATACAGAACTAAATAACAAGTGAACAAGGTGATTTCAGGTAGGGCTCTGTGTTATAAACGACACCTGGATAGAGGGGGACAGGTAAGGAAGGTACCATAGTTTGTTTTAAATTGGGAGTCAGAGAATGCTTTTTTATTAGATTGAGTCACTATACCAGGCCTCTCTACAATACTGTACCTATCAGAGCTTTACGATATTTCAACACTTATGAATATTTACTGAGTAGTAATTTTGTTTAACTATTTTCAGAATTGATGGAGAAAATATCATGGCTAACGGTACAGATTCTGGCATCAAACTGCGTCAGCTTGATCTTTGCTCTGTCTTTTACTAGTAATGTGGTTGTGGGCAAGATACTTAATCTTGTTGACTTTCAGTTTCTTCGGGCTTATCTCTAAAATGGGGCAAATAATATTACCTGTGTGATTAGACCGTTCCGAGGATTCAATATGATGATCAACGTGAAAGGCTTGTGTATTACATTTTCAGATGTCCGCTCTATAACTTAGTAGTTTTGAATCACAGCAATTTTATGATATCTCACAAATTTTTGAGTCAGGAATATAGACAGATCTCCAAGGGGGCAGTTCTACTTCTCTTTCATCGACTGAAGCCACTTTGTGGTATGAGTGTATATTTGAGACAGAGTCTCACTCAATTGCCCAGGCTAGAGTGCCATGGCATGAGCCTAACTTACAGTAACCTCAAACTCATGGATTCAAGTGATCCTCTTGTCTCAGCCTGCTGAGTAGCTGGAACTATAGGCATCTGCTGCAATGCTAGGCTAATTTTTCTAATTTTAATAGAGGTAGATTCTCACTCTTGCTCAGGCTGGACTTGAACTCCTGAGTTCAAACAGTCCTTCTGCCTCAGTCTCCTACAGTGCTAGGTTTACAGGCATGAGCCACCACACCTGGCCCAGTTTGTGGTATGTAGCTGGCAGATGAGCTAATTGAGAGGGTCTTAATGGCTCTGCTCTATGTCTGGCAGGTGTATGTAGGACTGGAGGCTAAAAAGGTTGACTGGAGCTCCCACAGGTGACCTCTTCCCCAGGCCCTCTCAGGATAATCAGATCTCTTACATGGAAGCTCAGAGATCCAAGAGACTGTTCCGAGATGAAGGAAACAGAGGCTGCTGGCTTCTTAGGGGACAGGTCTGGAAACTTTCAGAGACATGGTGCCATGCTCAACTGCTCAAAGCTTTTAGAGAACCAGCTTTAACCTGCCACAGTATCCACAGCACCTAAACAGTACTAGGTAAGTCCAAGCTGTAATTGCTGTATCTTCGTTTTAACCTTTGAGTAATTCTGGTTAGGAGTTTATTCCAGGTTGGCATAGCAAAATCAATCTTCAGCTTTCGTTTTCTTTTTCCCTTTCTTTACTTGACTTCCAAAATAGCCCTCATCAGTAGGTGGCAGTTGGAGATTTAAAAACAGGCACACCCTACCAAGCCATTAATTGTGGGAATTTCCCTCTCGTGATAGCAACGGTTTTTATTTATGCCACAAGTCATACAGAACTTGGTTTCAGTTGATTCATTGGTAGCCTGTGATCCCACTAATATCACTGTACAGTTGTGTGTGTTTCCTCTCTGCAGACCAGAGACTTAGCAAAAAGGTGATATCCAAGTGAATACTTTAACATTCATAGTAAACAATCAAATTTTCCTTGACGCATGTACTACTAGACTAAACCCCAGGATGTTACTTCTTCCTCTCCCCAGTATCAACAAAATCTTTCAAAAAAAGCAGAAATGCAAAGCCACATAAGAATTTGGGCAAGTTCACATTTTAAAATTTCTTGTAAAGACTGATGATTGTGTGACATTAATCTAAACAGACATTTCCTGTAACCACTTATACCCCATAAGGAATCAGCAGCTTAATGGGGGCTCTGCCTGCTTATCTGTTGGTTTGGCTGTCTAAATGAGTATTTATTTGCTTTGGCCAACTCTGCCTAGGTCTCATTTTTTATTTAATTTTTTCTAGATTTAATACTGTCCTGAGGTACACAAATGCTTCTTCTCGTTTGTGAAGCTCAAGGTCAATTTAAAGGCAGCTCCTTGGCGAAGTGAGCATTGGTGACTGGGTCATCTATTTCCCTGAATCTGTTACAGCTTTTGAGATATGTGTGAGGGGGAGAAAACAGATAAGCCCAATTGGTTTTTGAGATGAGGGGCACCTACAAATGGAGCACTATTGACCATGGAAGTGTAGCATAACAGTATTTATTTGGGGAAAAGATCCATTTGATCATTTTGTCCTTTGTCTTGAGGCTAAAATGCCTATGTCCTTTTATTTAAAAATACATTATAATGTACACCATTCCACCCCCTTCGACCACACCCGTACTCACTCAGCCCCAGCTCTCTCTATTAAACAAATTCTGTTTTGAGGTCATTATTTTCCCCCCAGTTTCCCAGAATCACTACTCCCTTCTCCCCAAACTGCTTTAATTCGTGCAGCGAGGCTCCTCCGGAGGGATATTTACTAGCAGGAATATTGATTCAGTAATGGAGTTGCAGTTCAATTGTGGTGACAAGAAGCCTGATTTCTCTTAAGGATGATCAAGATATTTAGACTCCAGAGGGTAAAATTTGCACATAAAATCACCTGATTTCACTTGTGACATTACTTTTTACTGCTCAGGCAATACACTTACCTTAGCAGTTTGCTCGAAGTTCACACATTTGCACCTTTTAAATAGCTTTCAAAAAGAAGGCTGTCATTCCTTCTGTGGGAAAGAAAAATTGCCTTCTCCCAAATGGGGAGTTGATATTCCCAGAAGACTGCCAGTCTCTTCAGGTGTAACATTATTCCCATTATCATTCTAGACTTTTATGGACTTTATCTAGAGCGCAGTGTAGAGAAGGGAGCACTGATCAGGAGGCAGGCGGCCTCCTTTGATGCCCTCCCCTGCTCTCCACTGGCTGCTGATGCTGGACCAGGCACTTAACCTTTCTGGGGGTCTTCTTCCTCTGCTGTTTGAAGCAAGCATAAGGAACTATGTGATCTTATGGGTCCCTTTCAATTCAAAAAGGCAAACAAGTACATAATAGGCTTAAAACATTTAGCTTTGGTATGAATTTAGAATGAACAACATCAAAGGAAATGCTTTAAATCCTTTTTGTTCTAATGCATTCCTTAATTTTGGTAAAGCATTTGTTTCATCTGAGATTTTTAATCAAAACCAGGCCCTGTTGTCTATACTTCTGATCAGATACTCTGAGAACCTCACCTAGGGTATGAGTATGGAAAACGTCAAGCTGATTGCCAAGTTTCGGTCTCTTACCCCACACAGCCACATTTCCAATCAGACTGATGTTCACAGTTCTATTTCTGGCAGCAACCTACTTGGCTACAGGGTTTGTACAATTTCTCTCTCTCTCTCTTTTTCCCCTGGCACAGCACTTTCTTAGGCCATGTAAACTCTGTGTTTAATTATTTTGGCTGTTAGCTAAGAAAGAAGAAACTCTCACATTTGCTAAATCAAGAATGACGGAGTGGAATCAGAAGTGCTCTCCCTACAAAGCAGTTTACACTCTGCAGCTCACGCACTCTCTCCTTGCTTCAGCGTGTTGCTCACAAACACAGATTAATCATTCTTCTTTATTAGCTTAGGTCTTCTTGATGGTGTAATGCATTTGACTTTCCCTCTATCTTCCAAGAGAGGAGAGTGTTATAAACCTGGGCTGATAGTGTCAGCAAAAGGATTCCAGAGATTTTGAGAGGTGGAGAGAGAGAAAATTAGTGTCAGTCTCCTCTACTAAAAAAAGGTTAGAGAGAGAGGGTGCCCCCTCCCACATATCCTTCAAAATCTTATGCTGTGAGTATGTGATGGGTTGTGAGACAGAAGATGCGCACTGAAATTATTCAGTTCGCGAGCCTGTTCCTTCTGTTAGCGCCACAATACTTCCTAGAGAGATTTCTGGGCCTTTTAAAGGAGAGCTTAAGACTTGCGTAGCTGTCAGAGAAATATCAATGGATGGGGAAAGGAGGGGTTCTGGCTGAGCTCATTCCCTCTAACTGCCTGAAGGGTGTGTAGTTTTAGTTACAAAAGAGAGAAGTAAACTGCCTGTTCATAAGTATAGTTTTAACAGGGTGGCTGTAAGCAAGAAAAGAAATTGAGTTAACTGATACATGTTCATACATACCAGGGCTACTGCCCAGGACTAGGAGCTGAGAGGGGGCAAGGACTCTGGACGTCCCCTCTTTCTGCTCCCACTTTCCCCTTCTCATCTTGTACACTGGCTTCTATTACTTAGTCAACATTAAGGGGAAGGCAGTCACCTCACAAAATGTTTTATTTCAAGAAACAGAGCATTCGGCTCGGCGCCTATAGCTCAACCAGCTAAGGCGCCAGCCACGTACACCTAGGGTGGCGGGTTCTAATCCCCAGCCCGGACCCGCCAAACAACAATGACGGCTGCAACCAAAAAATAGCCGGGCGTTGTGGTGAGCGCCT